>NC_054490.1:24997823-25327077 GCF_017639515.1 Carcharodon carcharias
AAGGGGGCAGGAGCCACTGGGCTACGAAATTGGCCGAGTTACAACAAACTGACAGTAATGGTTAATGGTGGTTTTTCGATGTGGAGGATGGTTTCTAATGGAGTATCCATTGGATGGTTTTTGGATTCCTGCTCTTCCCAATATACATTACTAACCTAGACTTTCGTGTTCAGGCCACAATTTGAAACACTGTGAAATGTGAAATCTTGGTGACATTCAAACTGTGAAGGTGATAGCGTTGAACCTCAAAAGGACATAGCCAGGTTTGTGAATGGGCGGAAGAATTGAAAGGTGAAATTTAACGCAGAAAAAAGTGTAGAATGATTTATTTTGCTAAGAAGGAAACGCAGAGGGTCAAAAAAGTAAAGGGTTGCAGTAGCAGAGTGACCTGGGTGGAAACAAGCATAAATCATTGAAGGTGCCTGGACGGGTAGAGAACGTCATTGTTAAAGTATGCAACACCTTGGGCCTTATAAGTAACAGAATGCAATCTGAAAGCAAGGACGCCACTTTAAACCAGTGTGAAATGCTGGCTCGATCATCCATGGTCACCAAGCTTTCAGGAGGATCTGGAGGCTTCAGAAATGGCGCTGCAAGGATTCACGAGACATTTTTCAGGGATGAGGACCTTCAATTACTTGGACAAGTTTGGGCTGTTGTCCCTGGAGAGGAGAAGGTTGCCAGGGCATTTGATTGGGGTATTCAAAATCACGAGTGGTCTAGACAGTGTAGATAAGGAGAGAATGTTCCACTTAGTGGAAATATTTGAACCAGACGGAACTGAAATAAAATAATTTGCCAAGGAAGCAATGGCGACATGAGGAAAATTATTTTTTTTTCAAGCAGTGAATGTCTAGGATCTGGAATGCACTGCATGTGACTGCGATGGAGGTTGGATTAATCGATTCATTCAAGGGGGAATTGTATATTATCTGTGGAGGAAAGATTTGAGGAATAGGTGGCAAAGGCATGGTGTTGCCTCGAGTTTAATTGCTCCTTCAGAGAGCCAGAAAACACACGACCAGCAGACTGGCCTCATTCTGTGCTGCAATCCTTCTACAATCCTCTGATTATGTCATGTCATCAATTGGAAGACAGTAGCAGAGCAAATTCGATCCCCTATCAATCGAGAGATAAGAAGCCATAATGTCCTAGTAGAATGTGCTCATCACCAGAAGGTGGAGGAGAGAAGGGTCTTCCATGATTTTGATCACATGAGTTTGCCAGACTTCAAATAGTACGGAGATACATACCATGACAAAGAACAAGCAACATTATCAAGTGAAGAAAGAGATAAAGGAGGACAGGAAAGAGCTAAAAAAAAAAAGCCAGGAAAGAGACCTTTGAATTGGGAAAAAGTAGAATTGCTAAAAGAAACATAAAAGTGAAACTTTCAAGGTTTGTCTTTTGGAGTGGAAAAATGTGGATGACACAGAGCAAACTGAAAGTTTTGCTTTTGCAAAGCATAGAAACACAGAATCTAGGATCAGGAGTAGGCCATTCGGTCCTTCGAGCCTACTTCGCGAATCATTATGATCAAGGCTCATCATCCAACTCAATAGCCTGCTCCTGCTTTCTCCAAATACCCATTGATCAATTTCACCCCAGGAACTATATCTAACTCCTTCTTAAAAATAAATAAATTTTTGGTCTCAACAACTTTCTGAGGTAAAGAATTCCACAGGCTCACACTCTGTGGGTGAAGAAATTTATCCTCATCTCAGTCCTAAATTGTCTTCCCTATATCTTCAGACTGTGACCCCTGGTTTGGTCTCCCCCACCATCTGGAACAACTTTCCTCCATCTAACCATCTAACCATCTAACTGTTAGAATGCAGTAGGCTTCTTTGAGATCCCCCCTCATGCTTCTGAACTCCTAATTAACTAAATCTCTCCTTATAGGTCAGTCGTGCCATCCCAGGAATCAGTCAGGTAAACCTTCACTGCTCTCCCTGTATTGCAAGTACATCCTTCCTAAGATAAGGAGACCAAAACTGCACACAATATTCCAGGCGTCATCTCATAAAGGCCCTGTACAATTGCAGCAAGACACACCTGCTTTTGTACTCGATTCCTCTGGTGATGAAGGACAACATACGATTTGTCGCCTGCTGCACCTGCATGCTTACATTCAGCTATTTGCTCCGTATCTAAATTAAGTGCAGAGGGAGTAGCAATGTACATGGTGTCATTTCAGAACAATGTTACAAATCTGAAGTAATGAAAATGTGGACTATATTCCTCTAGCACTTTTTTAGGGGAAACCTTGGTGGCATACTCATTATTATCAGGAAAGCTCTCAGTTGACTATGACAGAGTTAGACAATGTATTAATGAGGAGCTGCCAGAAGGGTACAAGCTGAATTTTGGATATTTGAAAATGAAACAGTGTCAGACATTCGTCCAATGTTCCGGGGGAACAAAATTGCGTTCAACTGGTCTTTGATAGGTGGTATAGATCGATGATAGTAGAAGAAGATTTTGAAGCCTTGGTGAAGTGGTATTTAAGAAGAATTCAAAAATTGTCTCCCTTTCAGCATGCACTCCCAGTTGGGACAATGTAAAGTGCACAAAATAAATTATACTGTAATTCTGCCAGGGCACTTAGAATAGACTCAGTATCATATTAGTTCCAGTTTGGAGACTTCCAGAGAAATTGGTGAGATAGCAGATTTTATAGTGGATAGAAATCTTCTACAAGTGACGAGGTAATGTATGTTAGGCAGGTTTTTTGGCACGTATGGAGGTACGGAGGTAGGTAGGTAGATAAGTAAGAAAACAGCTAATTAGATAAATGGGTAGTTAGGTAGTGAAGTTTAAGGTTAGGTAGGTAGGAAGGAAGGGAGGGAGGCAGGCAGGAGGACAGACAGACAGAAAAATAGACAGAAAGTTCAACAGATGGGCAGCTAGACAGATGGATAGATAGATATGTAGATAGGTAGATATATAGATAGGTATATAGGTAGATAGATAGATAACACATAGCTAGGTAGGTAGATAAATAGGTATATGGCTCGAAAGATAGACAGATGGATAGCCAGATATAGAGATAGGTATAGAGGTAGTTAGATAGATAGATTGATAGATAGTTACATAGATAGTTAAAGAAACAGATAGGCAGAGGAATAGATAGATACGGAAATAGATGGATGGATAGTGAAATGATTAGTTCGAGAAATAGAGAAATAGATAGCTAGATAGATAGCTAGAGAACTAAATAGATGGATAGGTAGAAAAATAGAATGATGGAGATATAGATAGATAGATAGATAGGTGGATAGATAGATAGATAGATAGATAGATAGATAGATAGGTGGATAGATAGATAGATAGATAGATAGATAGATAGATAGATAGTGAAATAGATAGAGAAATAGTGAATTAGAGAGATAGATAGCTAGAGAAATAGGTAATAGTGAGATAGAGAGATAAAGAGAGACAGATAGATAGATAGATAGATAGATAGATAGAGAAATATATAGATGGATAGATAGATATCTAGATGGATAGATAGGTAGATAGATGGATAGAGATATAGATGGATAGGTAGGTAGGTAGGTAGATAGATACATAGATAGATACATAGATTTGTAGATAGATAGATAGATAGATAGATAGATACGTAGATAGATAGTTATGTAGATAAATAGGTAGATAAATAGATAGATAGATAGATAGATAGATAGATAGAGACATACATACATACATAGATACATGGACAGATGTGGAGAAAGAGGGGAGTAAATGGGTAAGTCATAGATGAAGTTAATGCTTGAAAGAGAATGAGAATGGTAAACAAAACTGTGATCAGGTGATAATGAATAGCCAGAGAGAGAGACGCATGATGGCGGAGAGGAAATAAAGTCATATCGAATCTACACCAAGAAGTAACGGACCCCCTGTTTATGCTCCACCCTCCCCCTCCCCTCGTACCTCCTCTTACTCTTCTTCAACTAACGTTGTGAGCATATTGTTCTAACCCTTTCCCACACATGCATGGCTTGCTTTCGATTAATTGTTATTTTATCAATATGTTCCAAATTCTCACCATGGATTTGCTTACAGGCTACTTGCAGAGATCCCACTGGATTTATTGGTAAATATTCTAAATGATTATGACTTTTAGTTATGATCTCTCCCAAAAGGAACACTATTTTTTTCAGCGTTTGTATGTTCATGTTTTCTTGTTTCCTTAAACACCTCTGAGAGTTAGTACCAAATTTTAGCATCGCTACAGAGAATGAGCGGAAGTCTGTGCATTTCCTTGCCAAATGTGTACTTTCTCACTCCTGGACTTTCGTTCTGGATCATTGCATACCCTACCCCATACCTCTGTATCCCTTTGTTTAATAACATGGAAACAAAATGTACGCATAAGACTACACAGTGTTCTAAGAGAGGCTCCATACAAATTTAATGTGAATTCTCTGGTTGTCAGTTCTATGCCTCTAGAAAAAAAAACTTCAGTGTCTGGTCCGCTTTGCTATGGTCTTAGCAATTGGTTTCTACATTAACAGACGTGTGAATTTTTTCCATAAAAATCTTCATAGATGTACTGTAGGGATTCATTAAGGCTCCTTCGTCAGCACCTTCCAAAGCCACGAACACTGCCATCAAGAAGGACAAGGGCAGAAACATATGGGAATACCACCACCTGGACGTTCCCGTCCAAATCTCTCATCATCCTGACTTGGAGATATATTGCCGTTACTCCACTGTTGCTAGGTCAAATCCTGGACATCCCTCCCTAACAGCACTGTGTGCGTACCTGCGCCACATGGACTGAAGCATTTCAACAAGTTAGCTCACCACCACCTTCCCGATAAATAAATGCTGGCCCATGTCAGTGAAGCCCACATCCCGTTAATGAATAAAAACATATAGGTAAATGTAAGATGTCACTTTACCAATATTGAAACCGATTTTCCTACCGCATGATGATTCTCCAAGTTTGTTCATGATTTCTTGTATTTTATATGCTTATGCTTTTGTATTAACCATAACCACACCAACACCAACCTGGTCTTTAGCAATATTTTTACTTATACTTCTGATACCTGAATCCAAACCTTTACTGAATATAGTGAGCAACAGTGTCTCAGCACAGTTCCCTGTGGAGAATGACTCCCGAACTTCTGTCAGTCTGAGTGGAGAGAGAGTGTGGCAGCCACACAAAAGAATGAAAGTAAAAAAAAAACAGAATTGAGTTTGGGGAGGGGTGAGGCGAGCGGGTAGAGCGGGGACCTTGACAGACATCGAGCTATCCCATAAATTAACAATCGCTTCTCACAACCAGTTTCTAAAATAAAGGCAAAAATATTGAATGAAAATAATTGATGATATTTCTTACTCTAAATCCCCACAGAGGCCTGCCAAGTTCTGTCAGGGTGATATCACACAGTTTAAAACAAAATTTATTGGTTGCTGGAAATCAGGCACAAAAAGAGGAAATGCTGGAAAAACCCAGCAGGTCTGACAGCATCTGTGGAAAGAGGAACATAGTCAAAGTTTCGAGTCTGTATGACCCTTCTTCAGGCGCTCTGAAACGTTACCTTGAAACATTAAATCTGTCTCTCCTTGTCCGCAGACACTAGTATCCTGCTGAGTTTTTGCAGCATTTTATGGTATCAGACAGAGCTACTTCACTGGGGCTCGCTTGCTGTGTTCTGTGCATTGAAGTTTGATTGAGCATGACCTCACTCTCCCTGTCACTGTTGCATCTCGCCATCATTATTGCTAGCATAGACTTACCATGAGAGAGAGAAATCAGCACGATTACAATTATGGTATGGTTACCAGCAGCACAGTTAGGGTTAAGGTCACACGAGTATTATTGGAGAACAGTCATCATTCGTAATGTCAGAGAAGAGTTAGCAGTAATATTGTTAGCATAGTTAAACCAGGAGTCAGGGGAGAACACGTGTCACGAATAGTAATGTCAGCAGAGGGTCAGAACCAGTGAAGTAAGATTAGAAACACCACCTTTATTGATACTGGAGAATTACCATGAATAATACATAGCTTGGGGCTATGTCATCAAGCACATCATTTTTTTTTCCATTTGGAATTGCAGGTGCACTGAATCATAAAACCTTCTTTGTAAAGTGCCTGCAACCAACATCAGTTGTTACGCAAGACAATTGAGTCACAGGGGAACAGTCTGTTCTTAGGGTTGATGGAATATTTTCAGTCTGCACAGTTGGAGCCAATATGCCGACCAGAATTCATACCTTCCAGAAAAGAAACTAAATCATAGCACATTAAAGTTGAAGCGTGGAATCATTGAAATGAAGTGTCTTTGCTTGATAATGCTAACCTTTAGGGATAACTGGCAAGAGAATCGGAATTGGCGTCAATTGTCTAATGGTTAGTGAGTAAGACGTATCTAGCACTAAGCTATCAGGTTTCATTATTCGAAACTCCATCGGTAACTCTTCAGAAAATCCTGTTCTTAGGATAATAGTGTATACTATATCAATTGTGTGTAATAGAATAATCACGTGTAATTCATGTACTGGTGTCTAATCCTGCATGATATTGTAATCATGTGTAATAGATAAATTGTGTATAATTAATATAATCGTGTACAATTAGTATAATATTGTAAAATGGTATAAACCTATCTGATGGTATAACCTTGCATAATAGATTTATTGTGTATAATTAAATAATCTAGTATAATTAGTGCAATAGTGTATAATGGTATAATGTTGTATGATAGTATATTCATGTGTAGTTGATTAACCGTGTTTAATCACTATAATCGTATATAATTAGTGCAATAATATACAATAGTTTAATCCTGTATGATAGTATAATCGTGTGTAATAGATTAATCGTGCATAATTAATATAATCGTGTACAATTAGTAGTCGTGTATAATGTTACATTTTTGTGTAGTGCAATAATTTTGTATAATTATTACAATCGTATATAATCAGTACAATAATGTATAATGGCATAATCCTGTATGATACTAAAATCGTGTGTAATAGATTAATCGTGTATAATGAATATAATCATGTATAATGAGAGCAATATCTTATAATGAGTATACTCGTGTATAATAGCCCAACAGTGTAGCATTTCCTTTAGCATTCCATGGTGAACACACGTGTGTTGCTTAAAGCAAAGTAAAGAAGCAGATTAATATTTAACAGAGCAATAATCATCTCGAATCAAATCTCACTTTACAAATCAATGTTTGTATGCGTGCTGACAGATCCATGTGAAGCCCTTCCAGAAGATGGAAGCACTGAGCCTTGCTTAATCTCCACTCTCCCAGTTGAGTTATGTAACTCAACTTTAGCTATGTCACGTGGCTCACCAAATGTTCAGCAGTACACAGAGGATGAGGAAAAGTTGCAGGGATAAGGGATATCAACGACATGAGCTGATTGAAACATCTGAGGTAATTATTGCACAAATCTGACGCATTTCACGAATGAAGCACCGGCGAAGTAGGAGGCCAGTTAGCCCAGCGTGTCCGCATTGGTTCCCCCAATGATTAACTCACCTAGTGCAATTTGTCAGCCTTCTCCACAGAACCCTGCACTCTTCCTTTTCACAGCACTATTGAATGCTTCATTTGAACGCTCTCTGGCAGTGCATTACAAACTCTTTGCAAATTCTCCACCACTTCCAAGATTACTCAAAATGTACAGGAAGCCTAGTGTCTTTATGTGTCTTCAATGCCTTTTCCGTTGTTACTGCCACCATTGACACTTCCAATCCGAGAGCACAGGAATGGTTGTAGCGACAAAGAATTTCATTCAATCCATCGAACAGATGTTCTGTCCCTACAAGAATAAATGAGCAAGTTTCACATCTCTGCAAATTCCCCCAGAGCCTTGCAGGTCTTAACTTTCATGTAGTTACCTCTCTAAATCTGAGTCTGGGTTGAATCCTCCTCCTCCAGATTCGAGGGAAATGCATTCAAATTGTAACCACTCGCTGCATAAAAATGATAGTTTTTTTAAATGTCGCCAATGCTTCTTTTGCCAATAGTCGTAAATTTATCAAGTTAAATCTGAGCATCCTCTGGTTCACGACCCTTCTGTCAATAGCATCAGTTTAATTCTATCAACACCGCCTGCGCCATCATCATATTGAATGGTTTGATCAAACCGTCTTTCAAACTCCTCTGGTTAAAGGGGAACAACCTCAAATGTTCCAATCTGCTCACGTCGCTGATGTCCCTCATCTCTGAAACTATTCTGGTAAATCTCCTCTTAGCCACCTCCACAGCCGTCACTAGCCTCCGAATTTGTGCTGGCTAGACCTGAGCAGAATACCCCAGTTCTGATATTTTCTAAGGGTTCAATAAAATTTTCCTTCATTGGGTCATCAGATGTGGGCGTCACTGGTTAGGGCAGCATTTATTTGCCCTAGAGAATGTTGTGCTGTGCTACCTTCTTGAGCCGCTGCAGGCTTGGGCTGACAGTTGGCAAGTAGTATTCCCGCCAAACCAGTGCCAGGCACTGGCCAGTTTCAACAAGAGAGAATCTAACCATCAGCCTTTGACATTCAATGGCATTACGATCGTCGAATACCCCGCTATTAACATTCTGGGATTTGGCTTTGTCCAGGAACTGAACTGTAGTAGACATATAAATACTGGGATTCCAAAAGCAGTTCAGAGACTAGAAATCCTGCGACGAGTATCTCGCCTCCTGACTCCCCAAAGCCTGTCCACTATCTACAAGGCACAAGTCAAGAGTGTAATAGAGTATTCCCCAATTGCGTGGATGAATTCTTCTCCAGCAACACTCACGTAACTAGAAACCATCTATAACAAAGCAGCCCATTTGATTTTCATCCCATCCACAAATGTCTATTACATCCATCATTGATGCACAGTAGCAGCAGTGTGTACCATCTACCAGATGCAGTAGAGGAACTGACCAAAGTTCCAATGTCCACACCTTCCAAACACATGAACATTACGATCTAGAAGGACAAGCGCAGCAGTTAAATGTGAACACCACCACCTGGAAGCTCCCCTCCAAGCCACTCACCATCACAACATGGACATATTGCCGTTCCTTCACTGTCGCTATTTAAATATCCTGGAAGTCCCTTACCAACAGCACCCTAGGTGTACCTACACCACAGAGACAGCAGCGAATCAAGATAACAGCTCATTACCAGCTTCTCAATGGAAATTAGGGATGGGAAACAACTGCTGGCCTAGACAGCGCTCCCCACATCCCGTGAATGAGAACAAAATGTCCACGTATTGCATGTACACCCTCAATCATGTTCAGAACGGAGTTCCAAGATTTTCACCCAGCGCCAGTGAAGGGATGGTGATATAATTCCAAGTGATAGCGGTGGCTGGTTTGCAGGGGACCTCCCAGGTGGCGGTGCTCCCATACATCTGCTGCCCTTGTCCTTCTAGATGGCAAAGGCCTGGGGTTTGAAAGGAGCTGTCAAAGGACAATTGGTTACCTGCTGTAGTGAAACTTGTTGATGGCCCACATTCATTCCATTGTGCATTGGTGTTGGAGGGTGTGAATGTCATTGGTGCTGGACTTGGTGCCACAGAAGCGGCCTGTTTTGTCCTGGGTGATTTGGGCTCCTGGAGTGTTTATGGAGCTGCACTCTACCAGGCCAGTGGGGAGTACTGCATCACACTTCAGACCTGTGTCTTGTAGATGGTGGACAGCCTTTAGGGAGTCAGGAGGTAAGATACTCGAAGCAGGATTCCCAGCTTCTGACCTGGTCTTCTCACCACAGTTTATATATGTTTAGTCGAATTCAGTTTCTGGTAATGGTAACCCCCAGGATATTGATAAGTTCCATATTTCCATGTGGTATTCCTGTACTTGTCAAGATAAGTGTTTGTAACGCCTTTGTACTGACTTTGTTTATTTGCCCCACCGCCTTGAACAATCAGTGTGCAAATATCTCCCTGAATTATGAAGTTTGTAAACGTTTTCCTCATGGTTAAAGACATTTCAAAATTTCCGTCATGTTGTTACTTTTCAGTAGCATCCTGAACGCTAGATTCCAAGTCATTGCAATTGAACCCAACCCTTCTGCCCCATTGAACCAGCAGCCCCCCATCCCCCACCATGCGGGGAACTCTTCTGCATCCCTTCCTTCCGCCAGGAAAAACAAAAGAAAACATGGTCATTTACCCTCATCAACCGTCTCAGTTACTCCCTTAGGAACATCATGAATACAAAATTGACCATTGTCGAGACATTCATCATCCCTGGAAGCATCTGATGCGCTATTTGTCAGTTCTGATGCCTATCTGCACCATTGTCTCTTTTAATTGCGCATTTTAAGCGTCTGATATACTTTGCTCTTAGATGCCTCCACGTTATGTGTCGAGTTGGTTATTCCATGATATCCCTGGATGAGCTTGCATGTACTACCCTCTGAAAATCTGTGGCCATTGAAGCCGCCGCTGCTCGGATTATAATTCGCCTCCATTCAATTCTCGACCCCTGCCCTTGCTGAGCGAGATTGGTTCCCTGTCACGTGATGTCTTGATTATAGATTGTTCTTCCTCACTTCCGATTCCCCTCCCCACAAATGTTCTCGCCCGTCCCTATCTCTGTAACCTCCTCCACACTCAGAACCCCCAGAGATTTCTATGGGCCTCCACTGATCCTTGCACATCCCTGTTTTGAGATGCTTGAAAATTTGAGGCCGTGTTTTGAAGTTGTTTTTGCTTTAAACTCTGCAAATCCCTCGCTACAGCTCTCTGACTCCTGATCTCACCTTCCAGCTTCAGTCACGCCTTCAAAAAAATGCTCTTTGATTAAGCTTTTGGTTCTCTGACCTGATATCTCCTCACTTTAAACTCTGTCATATTTTGTTTTAGAATGCAGCTGTTGAGCGTCTTGCAAATTATTTTAATTCATTCACGGGGTGTGGGCCTCGCTGGCTGGGCCAGCATTTATTGCCCGTCCCTAGTTGCCCATGAGAAATTGGTGGTCAGTTGCCTTCTTGAACCGCCGCAGACCATGTGATTTAGGTACACCCACAGTGCTGTTAGGGAGGGAGTTACAGGATTTTGACCCAGCGACAGTGAAGGAACAGTGACACATTTCCAAATTAGGATGGTGAGTGGCTTGGAGGGGAACCTCCAGGTGTAGGTGTTCCCATTTATCTGCTGCCCTTGTCCTCCTAGATGGTAGTGGCCGTGGGTTTGTAAAGTGCTGTCAAAAAGGCCTTGGTGAGTTCCTGCAGAGGATATTGTGGATGGTACACACTGCTGCTACTGTGTGTCAGTGGTGGAGTGAGTGAATGTTTGTGGATGGGGGGCCAATCAAGCAAATTGCTTTTTCCTAGACGGTGTCCAGCCTCTTCAGTGTTGTAGGAGCTGCACTCACCCAGGCAAGTGGGGAGTATACCATCACATTCCTGACCTGTGCCTTGCAGATGGTGGGCAGGCTTTGAGGAGTCGGCAGGAGTCTTACTCGTCACATGATTGCTAGCCTCTGACCCACCTTGTAGCCACAGCATTTATCTGGCTAGTCCAGAGCAGTTCCTGGCCAATGGAAACCCCAAAGATATTAAGAGTGGGCTATTCAGTGATGGTAATGCCATTGAACGTCAACGGGTGATGGTTGGATTCTACCTTGTTGGAGATGGTCATTGCCTGACACTTGTGTGGTACGAATGTTACCTGCCACTTTTCAGCCCAAGCCTGGATATTGACCAGGACTTGTTGCATTTGGGCATGGACTGCTTCAGTATCTGAGGACTTGTGGATGGTGCTCAACAATGTATACTCTTCAACGAACATCCCCACTTCTGACCATATGATGGAAGCAAGGTCATTGATGAAGCAGTTGAAGATGGTTGGGGCTAGGTCATACCCTGAAGAACTCCTGCAGTGATGTCCTGGACTGAGATGACTGACCTCCAACAGCCACAACCATCTATGATTTTGCTAGGTATGACTCCAACCAGTGGAGTTTTTTCCCCTGATTTCCATTTACTGCAGTTTTGCGAGGGCTCCTTGATGCCACTATTTGTTGAGAGCTGCGTTGATGTGAAGGGCAGTCACTCTTAAATCACTTCGGGAGATCAGCTCTTTTGTCGATGTATGAATCAGTCTGTAATGAGGTCAGGAGCTCAGTGGCGCTGCTTGAACCCACACTGGGTATCAGTGAGGAGGTTATTGCTAAGCAAGTGCTGTTTAAAAGCACTGTTGATGGCCCCTTCCATTATTTGCTGATGATCGGGGATGGACTGAAGGAGCGGTAATTGGCCAGAATGGATTTGTCCAGCTTTATGTGTACAGGATATACCTGGGAAATTTTCCATGTAGCCGGGGAGATTCCAATGTTATAGGTGTACTGGAACAGATTGGCTACTGACACAGCAAGTTCCGGAGCACAAAATCTTCAATAATATTGTTGAAATATTGCCAGCGCCTATAGCCTTTGGAGTATCACGTGTCCTCAGCCACTTGTTGATATCACATGGAGTGAATGGAAGTGGCTGAAGATTGGCATCTGTGATGCTGCGGACCTCCGGAGTAGGCCGACATGGATAATCCACTCAGCACTTCTGGCTGAACATTGTTGAGAATGCTTCAGCCTTAACTTTTGCGCTGCTTTGGTGGGTTCCTCCATCATTGTTGATGGGGATATTTTAGAAGCTTTCGCCTCCAGTGACTTGTTTAAATGCCCACCAACATTCACGACTAAATGCGGCAGGACTTCAGAACTCAGAGCTGGTCCGTTGGCTGTGGTATCGCTTAGCTCTGTCTATCACTTGTTGCATATGCTGTTTGGTGAACAAATCGTCCTGTGTTAAAGCTTCGACAGGTTGACACCTCATTTTTAGGTAGGCCTGGTGCTGCTCCTGGCATGCCCTCCAGCAACCTTAATTGAACTAAGGTTGATCCCCAGGCTTGATGCTGATGGTAGAGTCGGGAATAGACTGGGCCATGAGGTCACAGATTATTACTAAATAGAATTCTGCTGCTGCTGATTGCCCACAGCGCCCCATGGATGCCCAGGCTTGAGTTGCTAGATCTGTTCGATTTCTATACCATTTAGCACAATGGTAGTGCCACACAACGCGGTGGAGGGTATCCTCAATGTGAAGGCAGGACAGGGACTGAGCATGGTCACTCCTACTGATACTGTCATAGACAGATGCATCTGCGGCAGGTAGGTTGGTGATGATGATGTCACGGATATTTTTCCTTCTTGTTGGGTCCCTCACCACCTGCCGCAGACCCAATCAAGCATTTATGTCATTTAGGACTCGGATGGCTCAGTCAGTAGTGGTGCTACCGAGTCACTCTTGGTGATGGACATTGAAACCCCCACACAGAGTCCATTCTGTGCAATTGCCACCCTCAGTGCATCCTCCAAATGATGTTCAACATGGAGGGGCACTGATTAATCAGCTGAGGAAGGGTGGTATGGGGTACTCAGCTGGAGGTTTACGTGCCCATGTTTGACCTGATGCCATGAGACTTCATGGTGTCCCGAGTCGATGTTGAGGATTCCCAGGGCAACTCCCTCCCGACTGTGTACTACTGTGTCCCCACCTCTGCTAGTCCTGTCCAAAGACAAAAGGGATGATTCAAAGGAAACTTACCAACATTTAATCAAAAACGATCAAAAATGTCAATAAAGCATCCTAGTCCCAGTGGTGCCCACGGAGCAAGGGAGGCCCTGATGGTGCTTGCAAACAGCGCATGTTCCCTCTCCAGGGACACCCAGCTGCAAACATAGCCATGGAAGAAGGCCAGACAGTCGTATCAGAACACCCCCTCCATTGCCTGTTGCCTAGACCTGTTAATGGCCAACTTGGCCAGGTCCAAGGGCAGGTTCACGAGGAGTTCCTCCTCTCTTCCTGCCCCTCCCTGAACCATGATTCATTTGCTTTTACCTGAACAATCGCCACTTTAAAGGTAACACTTCATTCAATTACATTTTTTCTTGCAAAATTTCATTCCAATCCATCCAGTGGAGGCTCGTTCTTAAATCAGTGAAAGTGTCTCTCAACAAATTCGGTATGATTGCTCTATGCTGCTCCTTCTCCTTTAAAAAAGAAAAATGCACTTGATCCTCATGGTTATTCAGTCACTAAGATAAGAGTACAATGCTGTGGATGATGGAAATGTGAAATGAAAACAGAAAATTCCGGAAAACCTCAACAGGTCTGGCAGCAGCTTTGAACTGAGAAACAGAGTTTCTCTTTATGTCTTCTCTTCAAGTCTTTCTGGTGCTTTTTCGGAGCTAAAGAGAAGTAGATATCTAATGGATTTTAGACTGTTCAGCTATTAACAGATTCTGTTATCTCACATTTATGCCACTACCAGCAGCTTATTTAGTCTTTAGCAATACCATTCACAGTCTCTTTTTCTTGCATCCATGACACCAATGTCAATAACTCCTTAGCTCCCACCTATCCCTGACCTTTCATTTTCCTCCACTTGCTTCGCCCCCTTTTAAACAGTATAAAATTCAACACAATTCAACTGCTCCTTAGCTCTGACAAGGGTTAATATGGCCTCGAGTGGTTAGCTCTGTTTTTCAAGCACATGTGCTGCCATACTTGCTGCGTGTTTTTTTCCAAGATTTTCTGTTTTAATTTATTCCTTGATGACTGTTCTCTAAAAGCTCCAATTCCCCCACCTCATTACCTCAAAACCAGGACCAGAAATGTCTATTATCTCATTGGGCTTAGAATATAGTGATCAAGGAAACTCTTCTGAATGCTCATCAGAAGCTCAGACTGACCCTGCCCTTTTCTGTTCACATTATGTTTTGAGCTAACACTCAATATGGCAAGTGAGAAAAATTGCAGAGGCCTTCCTTAAAATGAAAACAACCTGCTATCTTTTCATTCATTCAATCACACGATGTGGGTTAAGCTGTCTGGGCCAGAGTTTATTGCCCATCCCTAGTAGCACTTGGGTGTTGGTGAGCTGGCTTCTTGAACCACTCCAATCCATGTTGAGTAGAAGCACCCAAGATGCTTTTAGGGAGGGAGTTCCAGGATTTTGACTCAGCATTAGTGAAGAAATGGCAATATATTTCCAAATCAGGATGGTTAGTGACTTGGAGGGGAAATTCCAGATGGTGGTGTTCCCATCATCTGCTGCCCTTATCATTCAAGATAGTAATGGTTGTAGGATTGGCAGATGCTGTCAAAAGAACCTTGGTGAATTTCAGTAGTGCATCTTGTAGCTGATACACACTACTGTCACTATGTGTCAGTGGTATTGGAGTGAATGTTTGTGGGTGTGATGTCATTCAAGCGAGCTACTTTGTCCTGAATGTTGTCAACTTCTTGAATATTGTGGGAGCAGCACTCATCCAGGCAATTGGAGAGTATTCCATCGCACTCCCGAATTATGCCTTTTAGATGGCGGACAGAGTTTGGTGAGTGAGGAGTTGAGTAACTCAATGCATGCCTTCTTGCCTCTAGCCTGGTCTTGTAGCCACAGTAATTATATGGCTAGTCCAGTTCAGGTTCACTCATTACCTTTTCCATTTGCTACAAGCAATAGTGACTCAGATCTTCTACTAGGCTGCTTTCATGCCCATGTAAATAATCCAGTTAGCCACAAACAGAGAGGCTCCCATTCCAGTGATGAAGTTGGTTTTATGGCCACCTGCCTGAAACTGAAACAGCTGACAAACTGATTGGCCACACTGTGCTGGCCATGTGAGTGCACATCTTGTTTTCTAGTCTCAAGTTGTGAGATTTCAGGTAAAGGGCCCCCAAAGTAACGCCTGGCAGGTCTAATTACTAAAAGATGGACCACACACCCCGAGTAAAATCAAGAAGAAATCCATCAGGTTAAGTTTATGTGGACATCAGGGACTCGTTCCCAAAAAACATACTGTGGGTCAATTCAAGCTTTCAAGGCTGAGATGGATGTTAGGTTTGTTTTTGGTACGGGGAACAAGTGATATGGTGCAAATTCAGGAGGATACATTTAAGAAACACATTGGTCATGTCCTAATTAAATGGTCAGGGCAACCTGAAAGTCCGATAGGCCTCCCCCTAGCATATTATTCGAGACTTTATGATTGGTTCATCCTATTAGAGGATGGACAATGTCATGGGTCAAAGTGCTAGGGACTGCAGTCTGAGGAAGCACCGAGAAGTGGCGAATTCACATTGTAGCACCTTTGCTGTCGATGTATCTTCAGCTCCCATTCATCCTGGCGATGATTTCTGCCTTTCAGTCCGTGCGGCCAACCCCCTGCACATGGAGGAATGTGCCCTGTTCAACAGAGTCGCCAAATCTAGGGGTGCTCTTGGACAAGTCAGCCGACCATGCAATGGGTCACATTTCAGCTCTATGTAAGTGAATAGGTTTTGTGTTAGCTTATTTCTGTTTTCACACAGCGTTTTCACACGCCTTGCTTCTTGGAAAGGAGCAGGGTAACTGTGGATATACAAACAAGAGCAGGCAATTCAGCCCCTGGACACAACCTCGCTATTTTCTTTGATCATGGCTGAACCTTTAACTGACTGTCATCTTCCCGCACAATGTTCACATCCCATGATGCCATTTCTGACTAGAAATCTAGAGATTGCCGCATCGAACACGCCTGAGCACTCAGGGCCCTCTGAGGTCGATAATTTCAAAGCTTTCGAACATCTGAGTGAGAAGGATCCTCTTCCTCTCTGTCATAAATTTCAACTTACCAACCAAGAGACTGGTTCAAGGCTAGTTCCCTTATTCTGGGCACCTAGTCAGGGGAAACATCCCTAACCCTCCAACCCCTGCAGTTAGCTTGTTGAGACCTGTAAGTATTTTGCATATTTCAAGAAAACAGGCACAGTCTCCCCAACCTCGCCTTATAGGACAATCCATCCATTCCAGGATTTAGTCTCCCATGGCTCGGGCTGTGTGAGGAGGCATTCAGCCACGAAGCCAGCTCCCTCCCGCCTCTCGCTGTCCTTTTCTGGTTTTGAGTTGCCTATAGTCTCTATTTACGAATTCCATATTATTGTTTCCAAATAGATATGTGACCTCGACCATCACCATTACTGCAATCTCCTGCAGCCCCACAGTGCACTGAAATCTCTTCATTTCTTAAATGTCGGCTCCATACACAATGCACAATGTCCATTGGTTCCCCATTGGTGGGCTCTTTCTGGATGCCAAGTGCTTGAGCTCTAGAATTCTCTTCAACATCCTATCTGCCTCTCCCTCCTTCTTTAAGACACATCCTAAAATGAAGCCCACTCAAGCCTTTGGTCAACTGCACTGGATCTCCATCTGTGGTTTGGTCTCTCATTCTGCCGATAGTTGCCATTGTTATACAGGCATGCTTTGCTCTGTTAAAGCCGCTGTTTCAATGGAAGCATTGGAAAACAGATGCAGGGAAAGACCCATGGAAGAGCTCAATATCAGGATGGAATGGGACCCTGGAAAAGAGGAAAGGAAAAATTAAACTCCAGCATTGTTGGAAAAAGTGACATGTCAAAGCTTTTCGTCTTGCACTCACCAAGACATTTTGCAAGAACAGCAATACAAGGGTAAAACAACAATTTATACTTTATGTGAAGAGAGTTCTGATTCATTGGAAAGAGGCAATTAGCACTCTCCTCACATGCAGTGTAAATTGTTGTGGTCCCTTAATTTGTCATTCTAGGGCAGTTTCCTGATGAGTGGAAGGCGAAAAGCTTCGACATGTTTTTTTCTGCAAAACTCAAGGTCTGTACTACCAAATGAAAAAATACTTAGCTGGAAATAAGAAGCTGGAAATGTCCAGGAGAAAAGGCCCAGAGGAATAGGCTCCCAAGGCTCAACGTTTGCGAAAACATACCCAGCGAGAAGGGTCAGCGAAAAAACAGCAGCAGAAAAGCTGAAGGCACAGATGTTTAGCATTTTACAGAAAGGAGGTGAGGACATTCTAGATATCCTAATCCTAATTACCAGCATTGTCTCCATTCAGGACATGCTTATTTAGATTTGAACGATTGCTTGTGACTCCACTCTTTAATGAAGGTGAGTGAGGGGAATCAGAGAGTGATGGACCAGCTCGCTTCTGAAATGATATGAGGTTGCTCGAGTCAATAATTAAGGACAGAATGAGTGTACACCCCATTTTCCCCCTGCTGTCAGAGTGATCAAGCATGGATTTGTACAGAATCGGTCATACCTGAAGAAACATATGGATTTCCTGTAAGAGCCGATAAACGCAATGGATTGGGCAATGCCAACTGATGCTCTTTACATAGAATTCTGGAAGTTTCTTTTCATATATAACCACCCTCAAAAATTCTAAGCTTGAATCACATGAAATCCATGAGATTTGATTGGCATCTCATTGCCAATATGATGCCTTGTTGAACTGGATAGGAAATGGGTGGAACAGTGGAGACAAGCCATTTGGCAGCAGCTCAGTGCTAGCCAGAAAAGAAGCTGTTGGTGCTCAAGCATTGGCTGTTGTCATGACCAACTCAGGAGTTCGGATCCAGACTCTCATATCTAACATTTGCTGTAGCAATACAGATATTGGGCATTGTAACCAGCTCAGATAGAAGCGCGGTGCTGTAAAGAAAAATACTGAATGGATTAAGTGTGGCAAATGGATTTCAATGCAGTTATCTCTGAGGTCATTCACTTTGCCCTGAGTGAAGGAGAGAACGAAGTGCTCCCTCAATGGCAAAATGTGAGAAACAGTGATGCCCCAAAGGGACTTTGCTGCACAGGTATACAGGTTATTAGCATGTCGGGTACAGGTACAGCAAACAGGGAAAACAGTCAAATGAAATTCTGAGCTTTATGTGGAGCGGAATACAATACCACATGGTCGAAGATTCTATTTGTATATAACCCTGACTAGAATGCGCCTCTAGTACAGCGAACACATATGGGCAGCATAGCTTTGAAATGGTATTTTCGCATTTACAAAAATAGAGCACAGGCAGACACTTGGACGTCAATTTGGAGCTAAGATTCCAGATTACATAGTTGACTTGAACTTGGATTGTTAACGGATGAATTCATCGAAGTTGTCAAAATAGTATGGGGGACAGAAACGGTGAATAGTCCGGAATGAATTCTAGGAGTGCGAGTTTCGAGGAGAAGAAAACACAAAACGTCAGTAATTTAGATTTGAAATGAAATATGAAACTATTCTTCACCTGCAGGATGGTATAAGTTTGGAACTTTCTCCAGTAAATGACAAATTATGGTGAATCAAATATTAGATTTTTAAAAATTATAATTTTGATTAATTTTAATCAAAGTGATACAAGGCATACATATGGAATTAGGTCAAAAATCACCTCCCTCCGCATTATGCATTGGCAAAGGCTCAAAGGCTCAGTGGTTTACTCCAGTTCCGATGTACGCATATCCCTATGCTTCTGTCGCTGCAAGATAGCAACATTTGAACGTGCCCCTGGGAGCATCCTCTGCTGATTATACTAACAGAGACCTCAGGATACTGAAAATAAAAGAGCCTAAAAGCAGGTAGTTAAGAAGGCTAATAGAATGCTATAGTGTATTACGAGAGGGATTGAACATACAATTTAATGATATTATGCTTCAGTCATACAGGGCATTGGTGAGACTGCACCTTGAATATTGTGTGGAGTTTTGATCTCCGTATTTAAAGAAGAATGTAAATGCATTGGAGGCGGATCAAAGAAGGTTAGTAGATTGATACCTGGGTCGCTTTATAAGGATAGGTTGGAAAACTGGGCTTGTTTCCACTGGAGTTTACTAGAGTGAGTAGTGATTTGATAGTAGTATACAAGATCCTGAACGGCCTTGACAAGGTTGGCATCAAAACAATGTTTCCTCCTGTAGGTGAGTCCAGAAATAGGGAGCGCTGATTTATAATTAGGGATCGGCCTTTTCGGAGAGAGATGAGGAGATTTTTTTTTCTCACAGAGGGTTGGCCGACCTCAGAAGGTGATGGAGGCCAGCCATTGGATATTTTAAAGACAGAGGTAGATAGATCCTTGTTAGGTAAGGGAAACAAAGGCTATGGGGTTAGATGGGAATGTGGCAGTCAAAACAAAAGAAATATAAAAGTATCCAATTAATTTGAACTATTTCACAGATTTGGATTAAACTCCCTGGATAGAAAATAAGTCATTCTAATTGATGTTTGTATGAAAAGCTTGGCTTGTACCTCATGGGGTACAATAGGTTGAGGTGATCTATTGGCGGTGGGTTCTATTGATTAGGCATGTACTTTCTTGGGCCTAAAAAGGGTGATCTATCTAAAGTGTTCAACATGATTAAAGTTACTGACAGGGTAAATGATGAACATATTGCTTCTGGCAACGTAGCATAGAAGAAGTGGAGTATAGCCCAAACATTCCACATGTCAGAAAGGGCTTTTATTTTACAGGAATCAGCAAAAATCTGGTATCTTCTTCCCTTAGAAATCATATTAACCATTGAGAGCAGTAAGTGACGGAAGACAGGGATTAATGGATAGCCCTTCGGGTAAGATATTAACTGTTTTGTACGAAGGCGACTGAATGCCATTTACATACAAACAAAAAATAATAGCCAGGATCTTGTAAATTAGCGGAACATGTAGGAGCGCAGAATAAAGCTGTTTTTTTGATAATTCATTTCCAGAATGTGGGTATCGCGGGCTAGGCCAGCATTCATTGCCTGTCCCATAACTACCCCTTGAGAAGATGGTGGTGAGTTGCCTACTTGAACCACTGCAATTCCTGTGGTGTAGGTACACCCACAGTGCTGTGAGGGAGGGAGCTCCAGGATTTTGAACTAGTGAAGGAATGGCGATATATTTCCATGCCAGTATGGTGAGTGGTTGGGACGGGAACTTCCAGGTGGCGGTGTTCGCATGTCTCTGCTGCCCTTGTTAGGATCGTGGATTTAGAAGGTGCTTCATCAGGGGCCTTGGAAAATTTGTGCAATGCACCTTGTAGATGGTACACACTGCTGCCACTGTGCATCGGTGCTGGAGTGAGCGAATGTTTGGGGATGTGCTGCCCATCAAGCAGGCTTGTCCTGAACAGGGTTAAGCTTCATGAGTGTTGTTGGAGTTGCACTCACCCAGGCAAGTGTAACGTGTTCCATCGCACTCCTGATATGTATTTTCTATCTTCCTATATCCATCATTTAGCCAAATAATCGTTAGGTAAAAATGTATCACCCGGATTTTGGGAGAGTCATTCTGTCTGTTTTATATTACAGGTGTTCTAATAACATGTTTCCAGGTTCAACATGTTGTTTCGAGTTCGGCCCAGAGAGCTAATGCTTATTTGTTTGTGCATTATTTTTTTTTTTTTGTTAATTTGACTATCCCACTCGGATATTAAAGCTGCATTTGACATATGCAGAGATAAGTGCTGCCTCCTTCTTGGTATCGCCCAAATGTACGTCTCGTGTCTGTTCAGCGCTTCTGATCAGCAGTGACCAGGATCGTTTAAAAATGCTTTCCGACATTTACCGGAGCCACTGGCGCACTGGCAATGACACTTGAATGGCTATTTAGAGGCCCAGGCTAATGATTTGGTTTCAAGTCCGACCCGGGCAGCTGGTGATAAAGAAATTTACTCTCAGTGATGATGATCAGGAAGCTGTCAAAAATTATTGTCAAAAGCTATCTCGTTCACTGGTGCCTTTTCGGGAATTAAATCTGCCAATTTTCCCTTACCCACACATGGCACCAGGCTGAACAGCAATGTGGTTTACCACATTAAGTGGCCTCTAAAATTACCCGGCAGTTAGGTAAGTGCAACAAATGCTGGTCTTACCAGCGAAGCATGCATTCCATGAAAGGTTGAAGAAAAGGAAGCAAAGAGCGGGTAAAATTTGGCTCGGGCACATGAACCAACAGCCAGATACGATCATAAGCATCAGGAGCATCTGCTTAAGGAAGCAGAATGTGTAGTGTTCATAAAGAATTCAGCAGAACTTTCTGCAACCTGATTGCCAAGGTGCAGATTGCCCTTGAATGGGTGAGCTCTTCCTTTTCGATGAAAACAACTGCAAACGTGTTTACCAACATTGATTTTCGGAGGAAATTCTTGTCATGAAACAGTCTGAACAATATTTTCACTGACTTCATGATAAGCCATGCAAGGATCATGAATGACATATCCAGTTTCTTGTATGTCAGGAAACAGGAATTCAATCTGGATTTAAACCCTCCATTCCGTTCCAGCATTGGGTCTGCCCTCTGGACTGGTGTAGTTTGCCGAATTTGTGTAATGCAATGGTCACCCAAAATTTAAATAATAGGTGACTTCCGTCACTGGCCGCCCATTAGCTTTGACAGCATAGCCCAGTTAAAAAATAAATAACTGAAAACCGCAAAAATCGAGTTCCATTTGCACCTTTCAGAACACTGTGACCTCTCATTCGCAACACCACCCAAAAACGCGGAGATAACACAATTAACTGTGTCCCTTCTGTAAAACGTTAATAGTTGTCCATGAAGGGAAGTCCCAGCTATGCGAAAGGGAGGTCAAAATTTAAAAAAAAAAATGTACAGGGACAAGGGACCTGCAGGTTCGTGTGCATCGATCTTTGAAGTTTTCAGGAGATATAGGGAGACCTGTTGGGAAAGATTTTTGCATCTTGTACTTCAGAAATTAAGGCACTGAGCATAAAGGGCTAACAAAAAAAAACAGTTCGTTGAACGTATATAAAGCTGTTGTTCGACTACAATTGGGGTATTGAGTTCATTTTGTTCACCCCACGTTGGTAAGGAATTGAGAGTCCTTGGTCGGGTGCAGAGGAGACTTCCCAGAATGGTTTCATGAACCAGGGGTCTTAGATATGAAGCTAATTTGGATGTGCTATTCTTGCAAGGAATTATGGCAGGTTTATATATGCAAATTAAATCTGTTCGCATCAGCTGATAGAAAAATAAAATAAAATAAACGACTGGATTAATGATTAAGGGCATACCGTTTTTGGAAAGAGCTGCAAGGAAGAAAGTGAGGGGCAAAAGTGTCTAAGCAGCAACTGTTATTGACGTGGGTGTCACTGCCTAAGTTGGGAGTTGCGGTTATTTCAAAGGGAAATTGGGAGGGCGCTTAAGCAAATTAACATGGCAAGTCTAAGGGAGATTAGTGGAGGGAGGGTACATATTTGACTGAAGCACAGGGAGACAGCATGGACACAAAAGTCAAAATGTCCCGTTTCGTTGCTGTAATGACTTTTTGACTCCACGTTTTTGTACAGAGACTCGGCATATGTCATTTCCAATGACACTTATCCTATCAATCAGCATTGAACCCTTTTCAGATCCCAAGACTTCCGCAGCAATTGTGCATCCATAATGCCCACTAAACCTCCAACATATTATATGCCTTTGCTTGGAAATTTTTCTCTGAAATGTAACAAGGTTTGTCTAACCAGTCTTTGGATCTGTATGCCATCATGCATGTCCTCATTTATTTTGCCATATATTTAAGAAACTAATATAACTGTCTCTAACAACGGGCCATGAATTCCTTCCAATAGTGGCGCTTTACAGCTCCTGTTTTGTGTATCCCAGGCATCCCCATTGTACAAAGAAGAAACAAAATCCATAACTCTGCTTCTCTGTATGCAATTTATTTCGACGTCTAAGCACGTATTGTTCTACAAAACACATATTTGTAAATATTTTTCAATGGCGGTGAGAAGAGAGATTCATCAAACTTCTGATTGGGGAGTTGGGGACCGGGGGAGGGGGGGTGGGGGGGACCGGAGGTGAGCAGCTGTTGGGTGGATGCTTGTACAGGGTAAGGGAAGACCGGGTATTGGAGAAACGGACGTGCATGCACATTACCGTCGATTTAGCAGCTGGAGAGAGTCTACACCTACAGTGAGTCACCGTTAAAGATAACTAACGTTAAAAAGTGGTGTCATTGTGCCCAACCAGTTCCAAACTCTTGGGATAATTTTCAAGGTGCTTATCAGAAACAGAGACAACATAAATACAGTCTTTGGTTAGACAGCGAGTTGAAGTGATGTGGAACGCACGAATCAGAACGTCGGTGGAGGCAGATTCAATTGTAAATTTAAAAAGAAACAAAATACTTAAAATGGAGCCCTTTTCACTGGTAATTTGTTACACCATTGGGGAGAACGTGTGTGGTTTTAATTAGGTTACTGTTTCAAAGAGCCGTCCCAGTCTTGATGGACCAAATGGACTGATTCAGTGCTCTACGACTCTAAACAATATGCGCCATTGTCTACACCCATTAGCCATGACGTTGGCACCAATTACCGGCTCTCAAGAAAGAGGTTAGTTAATGAATGGGTTGACCACGGATTAACACATTTTGGAGCCGGGGGGGGTGGGGGGGGGCGTCGGAGGAACGCTGGAGGGAATGTGAACGGGGGTGTTCCGGGGCCAGGGAGTGCGGTGTTGGGGATGGGGAGGGGTTGGCGGAGGTGTTGGGTTCCAGGGCGGAGGTGGAGAAATCCTGCATTTGCAGCGGGTTACGCAACAATTTTTGTGTCCATACAAAGATAGTGTTGGATCCAGGAAAACATGACAATATGAAGTGGGGGTGGGGTTTGCATTAGGGGGGTTGGGGAAGGGTTGGTAGGGAAATGATGTGAAATATGTCAGATTATTCTGTCTCATTCCACTGCTGTGGAAGTTCAGATTCTGTAGCAGCTTCCAAAATGGCAATGGGGCCATTGATGCAAAATTAGTTGAGCACGGTTTTATGAAGGAAGATTTTTCATCCTGTTTCTCTAACAAATTAAAATATTTTTTTTCATTCCTAGTTCATTGGGAAGAAATGATCAATACGTTAGCTTTTCATTTATTCATTGCCTGTGTGTTTTGCTGGCTAGCACAACATTTATTGCCCACCCCCACTCGCCTTTGGTGACCTGCCTTCCTGCTGCAGTCCATGTGGTGCAGGTACACTCATTGCCCTGTTCTGGAGGGAGATCCAGGACTGTGACCTAGCGACAACGATTGTAAGGTGATATAGTTCCAGTACAGGATCAAGAGTGGTTTGGTGGGAATTGAAGTCAGCATATCAACGGCAATACAAGCAAGTATGGTTAAGGGCACACAATTAGCCAAGCCTCTGGTTAGCATTGAGGGATAGAAAAGTAAGGAACATGTAATGTAAGTGCTTCTTGACAACAGTGATGGAGCACCTGAATGAAATATTTAAGAAACCAGAAATCATCTCAAAAAGAGCGTCGTTTTAATTGGCGAATTTAATCCCTACATTAAGTGCAGAGCAGAAAAGCTTAATTAGGAGCGACACGGTATTTATTTTTTAATTCATTTTTTCCCTGGCTGAAACAATATAAGGCAACCCCACAAGAGGGCAGGCATTATCTTATTCATGAATCATCGGCCAGGCTTGACATTGAACAAATCCATTTTTTTTTGAAGACGTGACTACATTGGTTGCAAGAGGACCCTATCCGCATTTGGTGTTATGTAGTTCCAGGGGGAACTCCAAGAGCAAGCGTGCATCCATCTGTTTTAGATTCTAGCGTGATTAGGTTAAGCATTAGCATTGATCAGAAGAACAGAACACGGCTGCCACTCTTTTATATTTAAATAAAGCTAACGGTAGCGAAAAGTCATAAGAGACGAAGAAGGTGAATACAACAAAACTGAAATTTGATAAAATTGCTTTTGGAGATCAATGTATTTTCAGGACAGACGTTAGTTTATACTATAGGCTGTTTGAATTGCTAAGGGATCAATTGTCATGTGGATATACTTATTTGACAATTGTTCGAATTTCCAATTTAAACAGCCACGTTCAGTTAAAATGTAAAATTATAGCGTAGAAAAAAAAATCAGGATAAAAAAATTGAGAATATTATATTTCTAGAGGACAAATGATTATTAAAGTTCAAGGGAGGAAACAAAATCTTTAAACAATATGACAATGAAATCTAAAACAAATCTGCAAAGATTATCGAAACCTACTTACATTTTTGTACAATGGAACTAAAAGAAAATAAACATAACTGAAGCGTGTAACAATGAAAATGATAATTCAGCAGCTGAGAAAGCGTTGAATTTTCACTAGGTTTCCAATAAAAACAGTCCAGAAAGTGGATTATATGAATAAAGTTCAAGAGAAGCTCATATTGAGTAACGGACTGGAACTCACTTAACTTAAAGTGTGAAAAAAGCAGTATTATGTAGCAAAGAATATTACCACGCTAAAGGTTGACAAATCTTTGTCCTAGCTTTCCAAATTTTTAAAGTGAGTAGGTCAGAAAATTGGAGACTTTTAAGTCATGACCACACATAGTATCTCAATTCGAGAAATTTCCCTCTTGATCATAACGTTTGAAGTGCATTATTTGCTGACAGTGTGGGAGAGAGCTCAGATAATTATAGAACTTTTAGCCTAACGATTGTGTAATTCTTCGAATCTATATTTAAGCACAGAGCTCCCGCACATTTTAGGTCACGTCCAACATATCCTTTTTCTTCCTTGACGTTACTATGTTGCTTGACAGAGAAATCTATCCTGATTTGGTGTTATGTAGTTCCAGAGGGAACTCGGTAAAGTTACAATTTTATGAGACTGTTGGCTGAAAGTAATATTCCTGGAATTGTAGGCAAATTGTTAACTTATGCAGGTGTTGCGCCTAGGAATAAAGGGAATTGATTATGAAATTGGTGCAATATTGGGGAGGAAGTGACTAATGTTGGTCCACTAGGATGTCTTCTTGCTCTATATATGTTTCTTTCATTTACTGATGACTTAGATAATACTAGAGAGAGGAATAATTCGCATGCTGTCTGCAAAGGACCCATCCATTCATCTGTATGTCCATCCGTCCATCCTTCCGTCCGTTTATCCTTCCTTCCATCCTTTCATCCGCCCTTCCTTCCACGCGTCAATCTTCCCGTCCATGCGTCCATCCATTCAACCATCTATCCATTCTTTCTTCCATCTATCCGCCCGTCCATCCGTCCCTCCATCCAACCATTCGCCCGTCCTTCCATCCACCCATCCTTCCGTCCCTCCATCCGACCATCAGTCCGCCCAACATTCCATCCATCCATCCATCCACCTGTCCATCCATTCGTCCATCCGACCATCATTCCTCCCGCCATTCCATCCGCCCAGCCATCCGCCTATCCATCCATCCACCCATCCATCCATCCATTCGACCATTCATGCATCGGTCCATCCAAACATCCATCTGCAATTCCATCCATCGATGCGTCTATGGGTCCTTCCAGCGGCCTCCCACCCGTCCGTCCGTCGGTCTACTTCACTCAATCACCTTCTCCCTTCATTTAGCTTTATTCCTCTGCTGTTTGAGAGTATCATTATAGTTATCATCATTTGTACAGAGATAGATTTTTATTTGTGGAACAGTACCTTTGTCCATTATACGTTTGTTTTGATGAGCAGAACAGCTGGTGAACACGTGGTTCCGCCCCAAGGCACTGAACACAGTTCAATGTTGCAAATTAGAATTGAAGTGATATCCGGGGATTGAATGATTGAAACCTACGAGTTGTTATACAGTGGTAGACATGCTGTATAGCTGGGGAAGCAGTTATCTTACAATGGTAACGTTAACAGCAGCTTCTGCTGAACAATGGTAAGATGCCATCAGGTTTGAATCAATATGTGGCTGATGGTCTGCCTTGAATGGCCAATGTCACAGGTTGAGTTGGTCCTCATGTTCTACTTGTGGAGCAAATGGCCACACCTCTCCCGGCGCATCATCAAGTGGTTGAGAGTTGCCATATCATCCGTGGAAGTTTGAATTCTGGGATTCACCACACGGCTCGGTTTCCAGGTTGCTGTCACTGATGTCAATGGTCACCTGGGCAGTGCGCAATCAGGTGATGGGTCTATCATTACTTTGTAGGGCGAGGAGTAGTGGCCATAGAATGATATATGGATGCGTTTTTTTTTGTTTGTGTGTTGCACCACAGGTTTTATTTCACTCATTCATGGGATGTATGCTTCTCTGGCTGCGCAAACATTTATTGTCCATCAAAAGATGTCCTTGAGAAGGTGGCAATGAACCACCTTTTATAGCTGCTGTAATCCACGTGGTGTAGGTAAGCAGTGCTGTTAGGGAGGGCTTCCCAGGGTTGTGGCCCAGCAGCAGTGAAGGAAGGGTGATGTATTTCCAACACAGGATTATAAGTGATGTTGAGGGGAAGCTCCAGGTGGTGGTGTTCCCAAATATCTGCTGGCCTTGCCCTTGTACATGATAGTGGCTGTGGGTTTGGAAGGTGCTTTCAAAGTAGCCTTTGTGAGATCCTGCAGTGCATTTGTTGATGGTGCACACTGTCGTCACTGTTTACAGGTGGTGGAGGGATGAATATTTATGGATGGAGCGCCAATGAAATGGGCAGCTTTGCCCTCGCTGGTGTCAACCCTCTTAAGTTTCATGGGAGCTGCACTCATCCATGCAAATGGAGAGTATTCAATTAGACTCCTGAGTTGTGCCTTGTTGATGGTGGACAGGCTTTGGGTAAAATTTATCATCGAAGGATTCCTAGATTCCATCCCGCTCTTGTAGCCACAGTAACTATATGTCTAGTCCAGTTCAGTTTCTGGTCAATGGTAACTCCCAGCATGTTGATAGTGGGTGATTCACTGATGGTGATGCCATTGCACGTCAAGAGGCGATGCTTAGAATCTCACTTGTTGGTGGTCATTGTTTGAGAGTTGTTTGGTGCAAATTTTTCTTGGCACATGTCAGCCCAAGTCTGGATATCGCCCAGGTCCTGCTGCATTTGGCCATGGCTGTTTTAGGATCTGAGGTGTTGCAAATTGTGGATAGCATTATGAAATCATCAGCGAGCATCCCCACTTCTGGCCTTACGGTGAAAGGAAGGTCATTACTGAAGCATTTGAAACTGAGGACATGATGCTGAGGAACTCCTGCTGTCATGTGCTGGTGCTGAGATGACCGATATCTAACAACAAGAACCAACTTCCGTTCTGCTAGATATGACTCTCATCAGTGGAGAGTTGTCCTGCTGATTCCGAGGGACTCCAGTTTTGCTAGGTTTCCTTGATGCCACACTCAGGTAAGTGCTGCCTTGACGTTAAAAGTAGTCACTCTCCCCTTCACCTTGGGAGTTCAGCTCCTTTAACCATCGTTCGACCAAGGTTTTCATGATTTCAAGAGCTGATCATCGGTGGCAGAACCCAAACATGGCATCAGTCAATGGGTTATTGATAAGCAAATGTCGCTTTATGTCACTGCTGATTGCCCCTTCAATTAATTTACTGGTGATCGAGATTTGACTGACGAGGCAATAATTGGCCGATTTATATTTGCCCTGATTTTTTCATACAGGACCTCCCTGCGGAATTTTCCACATAGCCATGTACATGACAGTCTTGTAGTTGTAGAGGAACAGATTGGCTCGGAGATTGGCAATTTCTGTTGCACAAGCCTTCAGTGCTCTTGCCAGAATATTGTCAGTGTTCAAATCATTTGCAGTACTTTCAGCCATTTCTTGATATCACGTGGAATGAATCAAAATGGCTGAATATGGTATCTGTTATGCAGGCAATCTCCAGAGGACGCCGAGATGGATCATTAAACAGCTATACTGGCTGAAGATTGTAGCAAATACTTCAGCCTTACATTTTGAGATGATGTTCTTGGCTCAACCATAATGGAGGATTTGGGACATTTGAGCAGCTTCATCCTCCAGTGTGTTGTTTTTTTTTTCCCAGCAGCATTGGACGTGGCAGGACTGTGGAGTTTAGATCGGGCCCGTTGGATCTGAGATATCTTAGCTCTGTCATTCACTTGTTTCTTAAAAACAAAAAAACTGCGGATGCTGGAAATCCAAAACAAAAACAGAATTACCTGGAAAAAACTCAGCAGGTCTGGCAGCATCGGCGGAGAAGAAAAGAGTTGACGTTTCGAGTCCTCATGACCCTTCGACAGAACTTGAGTTCGAGTCCAGGAAAGAGCTGAAATATAAGCTGGTTTAAGGTGTGTGTGTGGGGGGCGGAGAGATAGAGAGACAGAGAGGTGGAGGGGGTTGGTGTGGTTGTAGCGACAAACAAGCAGTGATAGAAGCAGATCATCAAAAGATGTCAACAACAATAGTACAATAGAACACATAGGTGTTAAAGTTAAAGTTGGTGATATTATCTAAACGAATGTGCTAATTAAGAATGGATGGTAGGGCACTCAAGGTATAGCTCTAGTGGGTTTCCCCCCCCCCCCTCCCCCATCCCCACCCCCTTTCTGTTTCCCCCTTCTTTTTTTTTTCCCAATAAATTATAAAGATTTTCCTTTTCCCACCTATTTCCATTATATAAAATAAAAAAAAACAAAAAAAAAAAACCCACTAGAGCTATACCTTGAGTGCCCTACCATCCATTCTTAATTAGCACATTCGTTTAGATAATATCACCAACTTTAACTTTAACACCTATGTGTTCTATTGTACTATTGTTGTTGACATCTTTTGATGATCTGCTTCTATCACTGCTTGTTTGTCGCTACAACCACACCAACCCCCTCCACCTCTCTCTCTCTCTATCTCTCCGCCCCCCCACACACACACCTTAAACCAGCTTATATTTCAGCTCTTTCCTGGACTCGAACTCAAGTTCTGTCGAAGGGTCATGAGGACTCGAAACGTCAACTCTTTTCTTCTCCGCCGATGCTGCCAGACCTGCTGAGTTTTTCCAGGTAATTCTGTTTTCACTTGTTTCTTATGCTGTTTGGCACACAATTAGTCTTATGTTATAGCTTCACCAATTTGAAAAGTCATTTTTATCTATGCCTGGCTCCGTTCCTCGCATGCCCTCGTGCACGCCTCATTGAACCCTTGTTGACTCTCAGCTTGATGATAATGATGGAGTGGGGAATATTCTGGGCTGTGAGGCTACAGATTGTGTTTGACTACAATTCCGTTGCTGTTTATGGCACACTGCGCCTCATAGTTGCCAGGTCTTGAGTTATGAGATCTCATCAAAATCTATCCCATTTTGCACCTTGGTAGTGCCACTCAACACGATGGAGGGTGTCATTAAAGTGAAGGTGGACTTCTTCTCCACAATGACTATGTGGAAGGCACACGTACCAATACTCTCATGGACATATGAGTCTGCAGCAGGAGGTCGATGCTGTTGAGGTCAAGTATTTTTCATTACCTCTTGTTGGTTCCCTCACCACCTGCCACATGCCCAGTCTAGCAGTTAACTCCTTTAGTGCTCGGCCTGGTGATGGACATTGAAGTTCCCTGTATGCATTCTCTTTGTATGCTGCAAGCCAATGGGGTCCTTTAAGGAGAATCTTTTCCCTTTGCACCACTGGAGATCTACCAAGTGCTAGCGGCGGTGCACAGTGAGGTCAACGTTCCAGGAATCATCCTCACGGCTTCCTGGCAGGGGTTTTCTACCACGTTTTTGTGACATCACCTGAATCTGGTTGAGCAGCCATCTTCCGTTGTTTGGTAGACCAGGATGAATGAAAAAGCCGATAGCCCTGTTGGTCCTTCTCCATTACTTTGCAACCACCATTTTTTTACAGTGCTTTATTTTCAGTATCTTTACAGAGCAGATGGAGGCCATTCAGCCATTCTAGTCTGAGCTGTCTTTCTGATAGAACATTTCACCCAGCCCCACCTTCCTGCCTTAGCCCCGTAACCTTGCCCATTCTCTCTTTTCATGTAGCAATCTTATTGCTTTTTCCAAACGTGATCTAACCTGCCTCCATCGAACTTTAAGGAAGTTTGTTCCAGACTGGGTAAAACAAAAACAAACAAAAGAAAGGAAACACTCACATCACATTTACTCATTTGGAAATGCATTTGAATATACCCCCTCTGGTTCTTGATGCTATCTTTAGTGGGGCAGTTTTTCACTATTTGGCGGGTGTATACCCCCCAATTGCATGTTGCAAGTCTCCTCTCAGCCTCATTCACTCCAAGGAAAACAGTCAAAACCTCTCAATTCTAGCATCATACTTAAAGTTCTTCACCCCGTGAATCGTTCCTGCGAATCTCCTCTGTACTCTCTCCAATTCCACTTTCTATAAGATAATTACAATTATCTCGAAATTGGCTCCTGACGCTGCTCACATCTTGAGGCTCGCTCCCATCAAGACCTGATGGCAGGAAGCACCTTTGTTGACTTGCCCTGTGCCAATGGGGCTGTATGGCACACAGGGAGACTGCTGAAAATCTCCAGAATCACCCGTTGTGTGAGAACCCAACAAACACACATCTTCATGAGCCACCCTGACAGGTTTGTGTGTACATTAAAGGCCAGCATAGCCATCCATGCATAACCAGAGTGCAGTGTTCCCTATGGTCCTCTTAAATATATAATTGATCACCTGTTTTTCCCCTCCTACCCCCGCTCACCCCACACTCAGCATGCGTGTGCATGTGCATACACACACGCACACGTACACGCACACACAACGTCACAGCCATTAACATATATTTAACTCTTGGCCCTGGCGTTCCAGGCTAAAACATACTGGAGTGGACCAAATGCACAATGCACTCCATGCACTTTGGAAAGCATTTGGTTCCTTTCCCTATAGGACCAGCCTTGGAAAGTTGCTTCACTCCTCGAGCAACAACCGCCTATGGTGACCGAGTCTGTATGGATGAAACCTCTTATGTCAGGCACTCCCTGGGGAAGATGATTTTGTATTGGTTGTAGCTGGCCTCGCAAAGCTTGAGAAACAAGCCTCTGGATTTCCGTGTTCACATTGCAGCACTCAGAAGTCTCTGCTCTCCAGAAAGTATGCACCGCCTACATCCATGGGGCTGTATATGGTCTCAGAGCTTTTATGTGGCTGCTTTATACCCACTGTTTCACGGGTGTCAGACTGAGATGCCCATTGCTTTGAAAGGCATCAAAAAAGTGTTAATGTTCATCGTTCTGCAACTGAATCTTTGTTATCGTCCCACACCCGAAACAATCGCAGCAAAAATGAGCTTTCATTACCTCAATTAGTCTACATTTTATCAAGTATATCTGCTTATATACATTAAGCTCATGTAGCTTTGACATTGACTTAACAAAGGGCTTATAGCAGAAGTTACAAGATGGCAGTTTGCTGCCTTGTTACTCTTGGAATATTGACTGGGAGCGTCACCAGATTATCTCCAGTTGCGCGGTCACCTTCTAAAATGACATTTTGGCACTTTAGATAAAATCAGCCATTTAGTAATGATTTCATGGCCCTGGAGTAGGTCTCTGCTCTGAACTTGCAGGCTCCAAGTTCAAATGCAACTCCAGGACTCCTGGCTGCGAAAGGATGATTCCATCAGCTCAGGCAAACTAACGCGAACGCCATTGGTTTGGTGCTGCCCTGGAAGACTGACGAGTGTTAGCGGCAGGCACTATGAAGAGATGAAGCTGGAAAGACTTGGCAGCGTCCATGGACAGAGAAACAGAGTTTGCGTCCACGTGGGCCTTTAGTTTCAACTGCTGGAAGTGAACGTGAAAAAAGTGATAGGCGAAAGATAAAAAATAAAACAGCCGTCATTCTCTAAAATAACGGTTGATGTGATGATGACCACCCCCAACAATTAGGAAACGCACCTGAACACTCAACCCAGCCCATAACATGGCCAAAATAAGTTTGTTCATGGGATGTGAGCGTCAGCATTTATTGCCCATTCCTAATTACAACTCCCTAGCTCACAGAGTCAATCACATTGCTGTGTGTCTGGAGTCACATGTAGGCCTGATTACTTAAGGACATTTGATTTCCTTCCCCAAAGGACATTAGTGCTGTATTATAGTTTAGTGAATAATAGCTTCTAACACTTTCCCATGACAGATGTTCAGCTAAGTGGCCTGTAGACACTCGTTAACAGTTTGATGCAGCAACTGACAACATATTTGAGCAATACATGGATGAATATATTAGTAAAAAATGACCCATGCAAGATTAAAGTGAAAATTGTTTGTTTAAATGCACCATAGGCAGAAGAGGGGGGGGGGGGCGGGGGGCGGTGGGGTACAGTGAAAGCACCATTGTGCCCATTGTAGCAACGTGCTCAGTAATAATGCAAGCATATGCCACACATGCACACAATAGGAATGGGGATCAAATTAGTATCCATTGTTGGAGCATTTTAATACGAGACTTTGTAACTGGTTTCACGCTGGCGAATTTGACAGCACTTAATTTGGAATTCCATCAATATTGGTTCAAACTGGAGCATTGTCATCAGTTGTAACCGTAATTGTAACTGTGTCACATACTTGAATGAAAAGGCATCTCCTCTAATCAACTATTGGAAAGACTGAGGTCATTGTTTTATGTTGTCCTCAGAGTAGTGTGCTACCACAAAGCCTCTCCAAATCCAAGATTGGCCAACTCGACCACTCTAACATCGCCCAGCTACGAGTTGGGCTCAGTTCATCTGCTGTTGAAATATGCACCTCTCGCTCGAGACTTGCCTTTCATGATGTTCTTCTTACAAGCTGTCCATAATCCATCCTTCATTTTATTAAATTCTTGAAAAATTCATCACCACCTATTCTATATAATGTCATTCAATATTTAAATATCCTCCTATGTTTACTGACACTGTGCGCCACTCCCATTCCTACCACCACTAAGACAATGGGTGGACTTCAAAACTTGTGTCGCTGCTTTCAAATGCCCCTATGGCCTCACCCCTCCCAATCTCTTTAGCCGCTTCCATTTCAACACCAGGGCATCATTGCAGGAGCTCAGCGAGATAATACTCTTGGCCCAAGCATCTTCAGCCACATCATCACTGGTTCTCCATGCATCATAAGGTCTGGAGCGGGAATATTCACTCATGATTGTGATGGTGCCAAGCGTCGTTCATGATTTCTCACACACTGAGGCACCCCATTTTCAAAATTCAGCACAAACTGGACAACGTTCAGATTTGGAGTGTTTAGTGGTAAATAACATTAGTGGCATACAGATGCTGGCAGTGACCGTCCCCAGGAAGAAAACAAATACCTAAAACTCTCACCTTTGCATTTAGCAGCAATGCAATCGTTAAAAGACCAGTCATTGAAATTATGGGCTGGTCCTTGACGAGAAACATAATTGGACTTGTCGATATATACAAATGTATATAATATGAAAAGATACGCATTATACATGTAAATTAATATTTTATACATAGGTTACACATGCATACACACACTCATGTATATATTTATGCACATATTTACACACACACATTTATAAACAGGCATAATATGAATAAATATATATTACTTGTACTGAACACATCTTCAATAATCATATAAATATTCTGCCTACAAGAACAGTTCAGTTGTTGAGATTTATAGTGAGAAAAGCTCTTCATGTGACTCCTGGAATCCTCTCCACTGTCGAAAAGACATAACTCAAGTCTTTTCTGGAATATCGAACTAGACTCCAACAACACTCAGGGAGCTGGGAGCCATTCAGAGTTTAGCAGCCTGCTTGATCAGTGCCCAATTCAACATCTTGCCCAATCAATCCCTACCTCATCTGTCTACGTGGCAGGAGTATGTCCTATACACATGATTCACAGAAACAACGAGACCAACTCCTTCCGGTGCACATTCCAAACTTGAAACTTTTACCAACTGAAAGGACAAGGGCAGGAAGGGAGTGGAAGTACCACCTACACAATTTCCCCTCCAAGTCACACTGCGCCCGAACTAGGGGGTTTATCAATGACCCTTCATTGCCAATCTGTCAAATTCCTAACATTTCAATGCTATCAGCACGGTGAGTGCAACTACATCACCTGGACTGCAGCAATTCAGGAAGAAGGCTGTCGACCACGTTATAAACGGAAATCATTGACGGGAACCGACTGCTATCCTTGGTTCGAATGCTCACATCTCAAGAAAGAATTCAAGAAATAAAATGCCTGGACATTTGAAAGATGTCAACCAAAGTATACATTGTCTCTGAAGACACTTGCTTACAGGCCCAAGAGAGCTGGCACAATATATTTGTTAGCTCTAGGTTCAGTCGTTCTCTAGGAGCTTTTTTTATACACTGGTATGATTGGTTATGGTTCCTTAAACGTCTGTCCGCTGATGTTGTATTATTATTGGGGGACGTCTTCAGTGCCTTCTACCCTGAAACCAGCTGAAGTATTTTTGTTCAAAGTCTCTTCCATATCCTTTTTCACCCCTATGAATTCCCCAGTCTCATCCTATAAGGAGCCATTGTTTACTTTCACTAATTCTATCCTATTCATGTACTTTTGGAAGCTCTTACTGTTTGGTTTTATATTACATGCTAATTTAATCTCATAATATCTTTTGCCTCCCTTTCCGTTTTATTTTAATTCTAATTTTCTGGTCCTATGTTCTCTGACCTACCACGAATATTTGTTAAATTAAATACATTTTCATTCAATTTGCTACTACTCCTACTTTCCCTAGTTAGCTACAGATGTTTTTTTTTTATCTCGTCGAGCATTTATTTCTCAATCGATTACTGATTGTTCAGCATTATGGAATATGTCCCCTCATATTTCTCCCCTTGCTTATTTACCATCTTACGTTAACCTATTTTCCCCATCCACTTTAGATAACACTGTCACCGTTCTTTTGTGAATGGATTTACTAAACCGTAAAACTGAAGATTCTCATCTTAAAACTGAGTGTTCATCTCAATTTGTGATCACTTTTCACTAGAGCAGCCTTCAAAGTGGGATACATAAGAAATGATATCTCAATAAATAAACCAGATCTAAAAAAATATCATTCCTTCTCTGGGGTCATCACTGTATGTTTCTAAGAAGCGGTCTCAGGTATAGGCTATGAACTCATCCTCGAGGGAAACATGGCAGTTTGATTGATGAGTCATTATGAACGTTGAAGTCGATTAGTGCAGTAACTCAATCTCCAGCACGTACTAGTATTTTGACTTGCACTCCATCCTACAGTTTTGCTAAAGTTACCGGGCCTGTGGGTTCGTTCTGTCAGTGTTTTCTTTCTTTTGTAATTTCTTATCCCTGCTCAAAATAAAACAACACCTTTATGGTCCGAAACAAGATCAGGTTTTTCTCACATCTGTAATGATACCATACATTGCTTGTAGCAGAGAAACACTGACTCATTTTCCTTTCTATCTATCCTTCTGAAGTGTCAATATTCATTTCTCAGTTGTTATCGACCTTAGAACCAAATGTCTGGACTGCAGCAGTTCAAGCAGGCCGCTCACCCCTGCATTCTCCAGGGCTATTAGGAATGTGCAATAAATGCTGGACTAGCTAGCGATGTCCGTGTCCCATGAACAGATCAAAAAAAATGCCAGTCAGCTCATGCAAAGTTATTTTTTATTTGTGCTAACAATTTAGAAAGAGATTCAGATTCAGAGAGAGATCTTCCAATTTGCCTTTTCTCAATAGAACATTTCCTCTGTCTGACCATACTTTCAGGTGCAATTGTTTGTGTGTTCTGTTGCTTCCTCTCAGAATTCTCGTAAGCCTAAGCAGTAGCTTACAATATTGTCATGTTATCACTGTTTAACTCTCTAAATTTTCCTCATTTTATATCCTCCCACACATCCGACATTTTACTTGAAAGCCCCTCCAACAGTCCTAGTTTTCAAAGTGTTATAGCACGCGCGCCAGTCAAGTGCCTGCCAATCACCATCTCCAACAACAGAGAATCTAATCATCGGCTTTTGGCATAAAGTGGCATTGCCATCACTGATTCCCCCATTATCAACGCCTAGGAGGTTACCATTGACCTGAAACTAAACTGGACTAGATAGATAAATACTGTGGCTTCAAGAGCAAGTCGGGAGTGTGATGGAATGCTTTCCACTTGACTGGATGAGTGAAGTTCCCACATGACTCAAGAAGCTTGATACCATCCAGGACCAAGTAGCCACTCTTGATTGGCACCACATCCAAAAACATTCAGTCCCTCCACCAGTAGCAGCAGTGCATACCAGTTACAAGATGCACTGCAGGAATTCACCAAGGCTCCTTCGATTGCACATTCTAAACAAGCGACTACTAACATCTATAGAAAGACCAGGGCAGCGCATAGATGGGAACACCAACACCTGGAAGTTCCACTCCAAGTTGCTGACCATTCTGACTTGAAAATATATCGCAGTTCCTTCACTGTCCTGGGTCAAAATTCTGGCAGTCCTTTCCTAACAGCACTGTGGGTGTACATACACCACATGGACTGCAGCAGGTTCAAGAAGGCATCTCACCACCGCCTTCTTAAGTGCAATAGGGATGGGCAATAATTGTTGGCCCAGCCAGCAATGCCCACATTCCATTCATGAATAAAGAGAGAGAGCGAGAAAGAGAGAGAGAGAGAGAGAGTGTTGAGAGGAGAGAATGATAGTAAAAGAGAATGGGTGGTGTCAAGACAGAGCGTTGGGGAGATAAATGTCTACCCCATCCTTTTTCTCATTATTTCTCTCCTCATTCTCCTGCCTATGTTTCCCCGCGATATATTTTAGTGTATGTGAATGCAATGAGATTGGCTGAGTGAGTGAGTGAGTGAGTGTGAGTGCAGCTGAGTGACTGAGTGTCAGTGTGGCTGGGTGAGTGTGTACGTGGGCTGTGTTAATGAGGGATGTGTGTGTTGAAATGGTGTGCGTGTGTTTAGGAGGTTGTGTGAGAGAGAGTGTTTGAGTGCGTGTTTGTGTTTTCTGGTTTATCTTCAAATAATTCAATCGAGCTGGCCAAGAAAGATCTCCTCATTTTCAAAATCATGATGGCCATTTTTGAATATAGATTTTTGGTATTAAAATGTTGCTGATCTCACAATATAAATTTGGGAATCTCGTTATATGCTGCGAATCCTCTGACACTATTCCATAAATGACAATTGTTTGCATAGAACTCACACTTCTATCACCATTCTCTGTTCAAAATTGATTTTCTTAATAACATAGATTTCCAATTATGTTAAGTTCATAAAGCAGTATTCCTGCCATTTCGCTGCCAGTCAACATCTATGAATCGATCTCGTGCATAGTTCTTGTCCTATCGTCATTTCACCCGTTTTTCCTTTCCCTTCATTTTACGATGATATCAAAACAAGCACGTTCAGCACCAGATCTGTGTAAGGCATGTGTAAGGCATGACCAATGCAAATAATGTCAAAGGGAAGTCATCACAGTTGATGTTAAAGTGCAGCAGTCAAGAGATAAGAATAATCGCACAACAGTGAAATCGAACATGTTGATGTTAGTGCCGAGTTAACGTCACTATGGTAAACAAATAATCATCGTGCAAGGAACTTTTGAAGATCTCATTATATTAACCGGGGCCCAGTGCCCCCTCACACTTAAATGGAACGATATGTCCCCTTGGCGTTCTGAGATGAAATTCTCTATGATATTATCTCCCGTTCATTATTTATTTGTTAGTGGAAGGTTCGTCATGTGCCAATTCCCCATGGAGCAAAATGAAGCAGTAAATAGCCGTTCAATCACCATCGATAACTCTGATAATATTCCAACTGGTTCATTTCTTTATTCGTTTGTGTGATATCGGCATGGCTGGCTAGGCCAGGATTTATAGCCCAACCTTTAACTGCCCTTTTCAGAGGGTATTTTTGAAGAGTCAGCCACATTACAGTGAGCCTGGATTCATATGTAGGCCAGACCAGGTAATGACAGTAGGTTTCCTTCCCTGAGGGACATTCGTTTAACAGAAGATTTAAAATCAGAACAGCAATTGATGATTGTTTCATCATACAGAGAATTGAATTTTTACCCTGTGCTTTGCTGGGAAAAGAAATCGGGTCCCCAGAGCATTTCTCTAGGTCTACTGGAACAGCAGTCCACTGACAATACCACTATAACTCCGCCTCCGCCTTGTTTCTTTTGTTTACACTCGGTCTCAGCTGCTCTATAAAAAGGGAGATTTGACTATCCTCAGATGAACTGCACTCGAAGCTATTCACCTGGATACAGTTCTCATCTTCTTCTAAGAATGGGACAGCCAAAAATTCTGCAGATAAACATAATTTACTACCCACTTCTCGCAGCCTTTGGCATTCCTTGTGAGTCAATCTATTCTGTTGTTTAATTGATGATGACTAACACGTTAATAATGGTTGTGCAACTGTTTTTGACAATACGCTCAAGAAAGGCTTACAATCCCAGCGAATTAAAAGCGTGGAGGTAAGCTTCAGAAAATCATTGTGTCCCCAAGAAAACAAGGTACCTCAAGGAGAGGTATCACTTCTCTCTTGTTAAACCTCAGACTGGGTATTGTGTACAATTCAGGGCACCTCACTTTGGAAACAATGACAAGGTTGTGTCACTGAATTATGGAATATTTCCAGGACGATAAAAATTGTCAATAATTTCAGGTATCTGGAAGAATTCGAGAAGCTGTTTTTTTTTTTCCCTCGTTCGTAAGTGCAATGAAGGTTGATGGGAGTCCTGATGTAAATGTTGATAATTGTGAGGGAAATTGACAACATTGGAAAAAAAATGATCTCTGATCTTCAATGTGGGCCGATAAGGCAAGAACAAAGATTCAAAACAATTGAGAAATATTTTTTTTATTCCTTCATGGGATGTGGGTGTCACTGGTTGATGAGCATTTAATGTGTACCCCTCGTTGCATTGAAAAGTCAACCACATTGCTGTGGGTCTGGGATCACATGTAGGCCAGGGCAGGTAAGGACAACAGATATCATTCGCTAAAGGAATTAATGAACCAAATGGGTTTTTACAACAGTCGTTTCATGGTCATTATTAGCCTTTTAATTCCAGGTTTTCATTGAATACAAGTTCCACAATTGGCCATTGTGGAATTCAAACCTCAGGTTGCCAAACATCACCGTGGGTCTTGCTGGAATACTAATCCAGGCACAATGCCACAATAGTGCCACTTCTTCTATTCAATGAGAAGTGAGCAGAACTTGGAATCATAGTGGGATAATAGACCTGGCAGGAAGAACATGAACACATGTTGAAATCAGATTGAAGGGTAAGTTTCAAAAGAACAAGAGAACACGATTGTGAGCGGTTTGCAGGTTTCTGGTGGAATAAGTAGAGTTTGGGAATAGATTGAGTAGTTGTTCGTAAGAGCTCTCAAGGCACAAGAATACCCTCTTTATGTGCCATACCGTTCCAGGAATCTATCACAGGAGTCACCCCCTTCCAATAGAGAACGCTGAAAGCTATATGTTAGAAATGATTGCTGCCCATATAGCTGCTCCCTTCCACCTCGACCTGAAGGAAAATTTCTACTTGCAATTGTTACCACCATGTTTGCAATCCGATTCGTCAATCGATTGTGGTTTGAAAATAACAGGGGGCTGACATAACAAAATGTTTTGGACTTGCTTGAATGTTTGATTTCACTAAACGTCTTTAGAACAATTAATGCATAGGTTTATTTTCTGCGTACATTTACAAGCACCGAAACAAGCCATCCGGTCAACATTGGTGAATGATTACACTCAAAGCTACAATTATCTAGATGACTAAGCATGGAGACAGAAATATCTCTCAGCTACATTTATCGAGATGACTAGGCATAGGGAGACTAATATATCAAAGAAAATAGGATTTTTAAAACGTGAATCGCCATAATACAGGAGGGAGACCAGTCAAACCTATAATGTAGAAAGTCCATGGAAGGAAATGGAGCATGAGATGCGTGTTTGTTTATCTATGTGTGTGTGTGCGTGTGTGTGTGTGTGCCTGCACGTGTGCGTATGTGCCTGGGTTTCATGAACTGATTAATGTCTGTTGTTATTTAAATAGAGGTTAGTGGTATCTGTGTGTGTGTGTGTGTGTGTGTGTGTGTGTGTGTGTGTGTGTGTGTGTGTCTTAATTTGACTAATGCCAGCTAGCCTGGGTCGTTCAATCTATACAAAGGAGTAAGTTTGATATGGTAATAAGATAAACAAGTGGGAGTTTATAAACAAAGATATGAAGGGTATACAGTTGTGTTTGTTAAATAAAGCATTCAGAAGAGGGAGTAAAATCTTACACCTAGTTCGGAGACGCCAAGTAAAGTGTTTCTTTTTTCAGCTTCTTAATAAAATTGGTGCAATAAAATGTTTTATTGTTAGGAGAGGAAACATTAAAAAGCCTAGTATAAAATGGAATATGTATATTCAAAGGGGAAGCTAGACTTAAACAGAAAGTATTGTGTGTGTGTAAGGCAGAGGTATAAAATATCTATCTGGCTTGTACGCCAGCAAACGTTTCTCATGAGGCAATCTCATTTGAATCCGTAAGATCAAATGTGCTTTGCCTGGGGCCTTTTTAAATCTGAGTTTTCCTGTTGTCTTAACGGGGTTTGTAACAGAGAGTCAGGTTAATTAGGGGATTAGTGTAGTTATAATAGTTCTCATTTTGTAGATATATGTAGGTGCTGACAATTGTTTTTGTATTGATAAATGTATAATTTAGTTGCATATTTTTTAAAAAATCTCTTTGATCTAGGTAATCTTGTTACTGCTGAATTCAAAGCCTGCATCTCGAAACATACCAATGGCAAAGATGGATTAAGGCAGTAGTTTCAATTTCCCGCCTGGATTTGAACAACTCAGCTTTTACCATCGGCTGTGTCACAATAGTGCATGTGTGTGTATGTTTATGTGGGGAAACGCGCGCATGCACTTAAGCGGCATTAGAAGCTCAGAATATTGTTAAAAGACAGTTTGAATACTCAGCCTTATTTCTAACTGACTGATGTACAGCCTCAAGAAAGCTGTGTTAAATGATGATGAAATGCTATGTTAGGCTGTATTAATATCCTGAGTTGCAATATAAACATACTCGGTTCTGAAACTTGGGAAGGGGGATAAAATACAAGTAGTCATTTGACATTTCACTCATATTCGTAGTGACCTTTGAGACTTCATAAAGTGGAGCAATGGTTTATCTATCTGTTCTTTGAATTCTCTTGCAGCTGAAATAAGTTACATTATTTCAGCAATTCGAGTGAAAGAACCAGATAATTGTATTGGTACAGAAGCAGGATAGGCTTGGCCTAAATAGCCAAGTGGTTATGGTACAGCGTTTGTAACCCCAAGATCAAGAGTTCAAATCTCACAATGGCAAACTATGAAACAATGTAACTTCATCTGAAACAGATGGAAACAGGTTTACTCAAAAGAGTATCAAGAGTTCAAATCTCACAATTGCAAACTATGAAACAATGTAACTTCATCTGAAACAGATGGAGACGGGTTTGTACTCAAAAGAGTTACAGAAGTGGGATATTCAGCACATCAAGTCCAAGTAGCTATCATTCTCCCTGAATGTTATATATTAGTTCCCTTCAAACTCTTTACTTGTAATATTTCAATTAATGATGCAATTAATATATATTTTCCCACCTTAATATTTTCTCACTTTTCTCTTGTCTCTCTAAAAACTGATCAGTCACGTTGGCTTAATTCATTCCTCTACTCTCTTCTTTTGACCTTGGTTAACTCTTTTCCACATCTGATCCCGGGATCCCACTCTTAAAAGGTCCCATTTGCACCGTACAGTCTTCCTGTCACAGCTTAGGAAGATTAATTCACTGATTTCTTCCAACTTAATAACTAGTTTACAATTCACTTCTGAAATGGGGACTTAATGATGATTTTCTGTATCTGTAATTCTGATTGAAACCATATACTGTTTGGACCCTGGTGGCTAAATCTATCCCGGCAAGAGAGTCCCAAAGGTCAGCTCAGGCTTACTGTTAAGCATGAGGCTTAATGATAAAAAAAAACCCTGGCTACTTATTGAACCTGTTGTGTGAGGGAACAATCTTATATATAGCTCAGGTGCTGTAATGGATGGGTAATAGTAAAGCATACTGTCACATGTTATAGCCGGTAGTTACTTCCTTGTTTGTGATTGGAATCACCAACCAACTCTATCAACTCTTTATATCTCTGTAAATAAAAAAAATCAGGACACACTAATTATTTTACTTTCTGTAGAAAATCACCTCCGAATTCTTGCAACGAAGGACCATTACCTCTTAGCTGTCCCTATTGAAGATCGTTCACCAATGAGATGCCGATTCGGCAAGTTTATAAATGCCTTCCAACATTTTGCCTCATTCACCATAACGTGATAGCTATCACCACCAACTTTCCAGCATTCACAACGGGTAATTTCTGATTCCGGATCACCATTATGTAATCGATCAACAGTGGTCCCATCACCCATACTGGTAGCCTTTTGCGATCCTGGTCATTTCCCCTTTGACTGCGATTCATGTTTCTGACTCTGCTGACAGATAGTAGTGTGTTTGTCTAATACATAATAGCATCGAACTGGAGTATCTTGGAGAAAGCATCGAATTGTCCGTCCCTCTATAACAAATGGGCAGCGTTTTAATTTGTTTTCTTTGTCAATTCTCGTTTATCAATAATTTGAAAAACAACATCCCATTGTGCATATGCCTGAGTATCAACACTTCTGGGCTTGTCTCCAGGTCATCATGTGGGCATTCACTGAGTGTTTTCAGTATCTAACTCGTTTCCATTTTCGTCGCAGCGAACCTGGTGACAATCACGATTCTCTCAGCAGGAAAATGCGACCTTTCCAAATGCACATCCGTCTACCTGGTGGCCATGGCGACAGCAGACTTGCTTGTATTGGTCTTCAACGTAACTGTCTATCACGTTTTCAGCTATCACTTTGCACATTCGTTCCTCTCCTACACCGCCATGTGCACGCTCTTCAATTACCTGAATTCAATCAGCCTGTGCATGTCGGTATGGTTTACAGTATTGTTCACATTTGACCGATTTGTAGTTATATGTTGGGAGAAGTTTAAAGTAATTTATTGCAGAGTGAGAACGGCTGCTGTAGTTATAACGGCCGCCACAGTCCTGATCTGCTCAGAGAACATCCCATTGTTCTTTGCATACGGACCTGAACGATTAATTGACCATGTTCCCTGGGGCTGTCGTACCAAACTGAGCTTCTTCATGTCGCCTGCAGGTGAGGCGTACTCCTGGCTGCACAGTGTTTTAGTCCCGTGGCTTCCTTTTGCTCTGATATTACTGTTTAATTGTTTGACAGTCAGGCGTATTTTAGTAGCCAACAGGTCTCGAAGGGCAGTGCGCGGCTACAGAAGCGAGAGTCAAAGCGACCCAAAGATGGAGAGCCGCAAGAAATCCATCATTTTACTCTTTGCTGTATCCGGTAGTTTTATCCTGCTGTGGCTGACCGCTTCCGTGAGCTTTTTATCTACCAGAATAACAAACACAGCACACTACCGAGGTGATTATGCAGCTCCTGCATACCTTGCCACTGAAACCGGATATATGCTCATGTATTTGAGTTCCTTCACAAACACTTGCATTTATGCAACCACACAAGCTAAATTCAGGGGAGAGCTGAAGAAAGTGGTTAAATCTCCTTGGAACTGTATTCTCTTATTTGTCAGGCGAATGGGCAATTAAAACCCTCTCTCTGTCTCCTTCTATTCCTCTGTCTCAGAAACTTCTATTCTTTCAGTCCAAAATCACCTACGTTTCTATTTCACTGTAAGAAACTTGATGGAAGCAATTTTCGAATATATCACCCACTTTCACTTGAATGACATGATTTTACATCTTCACTAAAACATTTAAAGCAAGAGGAATGTTTTCCCTTTTTTGACCACCATCCAAAGTTCTCGGGAATACAGCGGGCTGTGCAAAAGAATAATCCCTTAGGCCTCCTGATACATTTACATGCGGTCAGAAGAGTAACAAATGCATTTCTAATGGACCTCTGCACTTTTACGAGACCAGGATTTCCCCCGTTGCACATTATATGCTCATGGTGCAGTCAGCACGCTACGTGTAGTTCAATGATACCCACAAGCATGGGTCATGGTGGTGGTCAGACCCACTGAGAGCACAAACACAATGAATGGTGCAAAAGCCTCTGATAGGTGTAAATAATGAATCCAATGGCTTTTGAGGGAGGCTGTGGCATAGAGGTGTTGCCTCTAAACTAATATTTCACAGGTCCAGAAAAAAGCATTTTGGGGGATCGGGTTCTAATCCCGCCATGACAAATGATTGAGTAATTTGAGTTCAATGAAAATCTGGAATTAAATAACCGATGATGGAAATGAAACCGTTGCTGATTCTCTGGTCCACTGACCTTGGTACCCTCCTACAGCCATCCCTCCCTTTCTCACCTCCTGCCCCAAACTGGTCTGGCCTACATCAATGTGTTTGACCCTTAAATTTTCTCTAAGCAGGGGCAATATGGGAAGGGCAACAATGCTGGCCTAGAAAATATAAAACAGAGCATAATGTTGCTGAGATGATGGTCACTCGTTGACTATACATACTCTAAAACAGAGACAAACACTCATGTGATTGACTACGCTATATCAGACATACCAGGTCAATGCAAACATATACTTACATGCGGCAATCAAAGTAATAAAAAGCAGCAACACACTTTCCCGCGGAGTTAAAAACAATTAGATCAAGAATATGATAAATCAACATACGGATGCATAACATTGGATGAAGAAAAAGTGGCTAAAAACAAATAAGTTTAAGCTTTTCTGAAAGGAATTAATTGCATTAAAGAGGCAGAAAATTTTAGAGATGTGATCCCAGAGTTTATCATCCAGGGAGCTGAAGACATGGGTGTCAATGTTAGAAACGACTAAGATGGAAATTGTTCCATGGAAAGCACAATGCTCCCAAATCGGAAGGTGAGAGAATGCAACGAGATCACAACCTGGAGTTCAGATAGGACCAGGCAGTCAAACTCCATAGGGTTCATAGTCATAAAGTGCGTGGCCTGCAAACGTCCTGGGTGAGATAGAGAGGGAGGGTTTTACGGGTTGGAGGAGGGTACAGGGATAGGAAGGATTGTGCGTACTGGAGGGTGTTACACAGATAGGGAGGGTTGAATGTACTGTGGGAGGTTATGGAGATATTAAGTATTGTCAGAACTAGAGGAGGTTACATAAGCTACAGAGATACCGAAGGCTATACTGGTTGGAGATGGTTACAGAGGTAGGGATGGTTGTAGGGGCGGGAGGAGGTTACAGGAAAAGGGAGAGTTGTAGAATCTGGAAAAGGTTACAGAAACACAAAAACTGGCTGAGTTTTGAGAATGATGCAAGGAGACTTCCGGGCAATTTAGAGAAGTTGTGTCTGGGTATAAACACATGTTGGTTGCAGTATAGCATGGAAACATGTGAAGTTATTCATTTTGCTGAGAAAAATAGAAAGACAGGGTTTTATTTAAATGGCGATATAGTGGTAAATGGGGATGTACAAAAGGATCTGGGCTTCCTTGACCTCCAGTCACAGAAAATAAGCAGGATGTGCCAGTAAGCAATTAAGGGGGCAAATGGTATCTTGGTCTTCAATGCAAGCGGCTTTGAATACAGAGGTAGGGATCCCTTAATGAAGTTATACAGGGCCTTGGTGAGACCAAACCTGGAGCATTATGGACTCCTAATCTAAGAAAGTATATACTTGCCATAGCGGGAGTGCAGCGAGGTTTCACTAGGCTGATACCGAGGCTGGCAGCATTGTCATATGAGGAGAGATTGGTTCGACTGGGCCAGAGTTTAGAAGAGTGAGAGTGGATCTGATTGGAACGTATAACATTTTAACAGGGCTAGACAGACTGGGTGCAGAGAGATGTTTCACCAGGGTGAGGAATCGAGAACCAGGAGCCACAGTCTCAGGATACAGGGCAGGCCATTTAGGACTGAGATGAGAAGTAATTCCTTCCCTCAAGTCGTGATCAACCTTAGTATTCCACTCTGACAGAAGGCTTTGGAGCTGCTCACTGCGGATATTCAAGAAATAATTTGAAACATTTTTGGATATTGGAGGCATCAATGGGTACGGAGATAAAGCAGGAATCTGGTGTTAAGATAGGGCATCAGCCATGACCATATTGAATGGCGGTGCAGGGTCGAAGGACAGATTGGCCTACTCTTCTCAGTTTCACTTTATCTATGCACCGAAAGACAGGGAGCATTGTAGAGGCTGGAGGAAATTAAAGGGCTGGCAAAAGGTTGTGGGAACTGGGGCAAGTTACATATATAGGGAGGGCTGCAGGAGTTGGAGGTTTAGAGACAGGAGAATGTTGTTGGAAATGAAGGAGATTATAGCGATAGGGTATGTTGCCGGAACTGGAGGAGGTTATAGAGATACGGAGGGTTGTTGGAGGTGTTGGAGGTTATGGAGATAGGGAAGTTTGTTAGAACTGGATGCGGTTATACCTTTAGGGAGGTATGGAGGAACAAGTGGAGATTTGGCAATAGGATAATTTGTAGGGCTGGAAGGGATACAGATACAACGAGTATGAAGGGCTTCAGGATGTTCCAAAGATTGGGAGGGTTTAGGGCTGGTTAAAGTTGTACGAGCAGGTTCGGCCATTGGGCTGCAGAAGTTTATGCAGATAGGAAGAGTTCTTTTGTAGCTGGAGGTGGTACTAGGGATAAGCTTTTATTGTAGGCCTAGAGGGGGTTACGAAGTAACACGAGTCATGGAGCGGCAGAGCTTAAAGAGATATGGAGATTTATAGGATTGGCCTATGTCACAGATCACGGCCAAGCGGGGATTTCCAAACAAAGAGATACATTTTAAAACTGAATTGTTTCCTACTGGGAGATATGTAATGTCGACGATCACATGCACAATGAATGAAACGGGGCATAAAACGAGTTAGCAAAAGATGCCAGTGTTGATTTTGATGAGCTCCCGATTATGGGGCAAGAGCACCGTGGACAGCCATGAGTGCAATGGACTAGCCCTGTTGAAACTTGATAAAGACATTAATAAGGAGTTCAAAAGCACATGAGCTGAGCCAGGCATCCAAAACAGGCGATGCAACCATTTGATGGAGCTCATATCTCACTGGGGCCGTCTTAACGTCAACCTTACCACTGTGCAGTCACAATACGAGTGTTATTTTAACCAGCAAAGATGCTGCCCTTAAATAGCCCTTGTGCCTACCACAGAAGAGAGTAATATGCGATACTAATTTCAGTGATGGCGACATGAATCATCCCATCAGATATTCCCAGTGGGCCATTTGCCGGCCGTGTGCAATGCGCCCATGCTTGCAAAATGCAGTCCAAAATATCTAACGGTCGATGTGATTCCATTATTGGAAAGTACTTGCTAAGCAACCCCGAGTGTCATAGATATCACAGTAACAAACAATTTAGGTTTGCCAGTTGTTACTGCAACACTGCTTAAATAGACCATGCATACATTACACCACATATATAGACGCTACATATATTCAATGGCAGGGAGTCCTCCCCGAAAGCAAAATGAACCTGTCCATTTAAAAACAAAATACTGAGGATGCCGGATATCTGAAACAAAACAGGAACCTGTCAAGGATTTGCATCTTTTTGAATTAGAATAAGTCTGGTATTGGTGGGGGAGAGGTGGAGGGGTGGAGAGGTGGGTGCGGTTGGGGGTAGTGGCAGAGGTGGTGTTGGGGCGATTGTTCCATGCTGCATTCTCCAAGGCAATTCTTCAAAATATTAAAGTCGACTAGCGAACCAAACATCACATTTTTCTCATGCAGAATAATTAGCGCTCCACTTTGGAATTTGGTGTCCTTGCAGCTGGCTTGTGGAAGATGAGAAGCTTTGCCATCATGCCCCTTTCTTCAACATTACTCAATTTGACCATCTTTCCCTCTTTTTCCATTCAACAATTTCACCGCACATGGCTTTAAATGAAAAAAAAAACTGTTCTCAATATTGGGTTTCCTTTCATCATATAGCAATTGTACCCACTAAACATCCAGCCATAGATAACCTGCATTCCCACCTCCCCCCCCCCACCCCTCCCCCAACAGGTGCATGCTTTGATGTGCCCTTCTGGACTTAGCAGCCGACAGACAGAAACTCAAGATCAATTATGAAATCACTTTCGTTTCTATAATGCATGACTACTTTAGATTCAAGGATTTCACATTTTGTCGTGTTGTTTGTAATTGTGGAAATATTGGTTTTACCTTTCTTCTAGCAATTGTGCACATTTCATTAAAGTACTCATCAGTTATTAAAAAAAAAATGGCCAGCTTAATGAGACTGTAAAATTGTGGAAAATAAGTTACTTTTTCACAATATAATTATTAATTATTATTTTATGAACGCAAAAAAAATAACAATTTGAATTTTTTCGAAAGAGCAAGTACAAACATAAAGATTCCCAACTTATCAGATTGGAGATATTGTACCACAATAGTAAAGGAAATGTTCGTCAGGACTCGGAATATATTTTGCTAAACAACAAAATAATCAATATGATAATGATTAGCTTTGGTTATCCAAGTGCTCTTGCCCAGTGTATTTACAATCTCTTTTCATGTCTTGTCATCAGTGACATTGGTAAGATATTTCATTTCAAGTATTTATTTCATTCTTAAACCAAATGAGCAAATCAGATGATTGTTTCACTTGGACCCATTCAAATGCTGCCATCAAAACCATGAGACCCGTTTTTTGATTAAACCATTTGAACTGCCATTGATGTTCATAACTGAGTATCCACAAAGCCAAAGTTAGTGCAAGTTGCAACAATTGACCTGAGAAGAAATAAACAAATTCTGCCACTCCCAGTGAACAGCAAAACCTTGCTTCGGGGAGCTTCACTGAGATAGAAGGTTTCGTTTTTGGAATCTTGGTTTACTTGGCTCTTGGTAGCAAAGTTGTCCATTGGTTTATGCCTGTCCTTCATGTTATAATAAGTAGATCACAGAAGCGCCGTGATAGATTTCAGTCTGAGGGACAGGGGCCAAGGGTAAACACGAGTGGAAGGGACACGGGGGAGGACCGGACATTAGAAAAATCCCCTTTGTAACCCTTAGAAATGCCTTGTGCTCACCAGGGTTCGGAAGTAGTACAATTTGAGAACCCCTGCTTTAACACCAACAAAATGGACAACTCGTTCACTTAGTCAACATGTCCACCCATCGCAGCAGCGAGGGTCAACGAGTTGGCTTGTATTGCACCTTGGGCTGAGCTTCTAAGCACATATCCATGCCAAGAGTAAGACTGCTCATTACCACGGCAGTAATATTGACCCAGGTCACACCTGTCTCAGCTCCTGCGCAGCTTCATTGCCCCCAGACCTATGCAGTCCTGCCAGGTCTCCCATCTTCTTTCTCCCCACAAGTTTAAGTTAATCCTAAACTCTGCTGACGATGGGCTAACTCACATCAAATACGTTCAGGAATCACCTTTGGGCTCAGTGATTACCTTCTACACTATACTCTGCCTCGACAACATCCCGCTTGATATTACAGGTCTGACACTTGAAGCATAAGAATAACAATTTCAGGCAACATGTGTGTTGATTGCTTCACTGCCAGTTTGTTGTGTTTTTACAGGAGGATTACGAGGTAGAATCGTTGTTGAACTGAAAAAACTTACAGCAGGTAAAATTGATAATGATTGGATAATAGATGTTCCATTATGCAAGAGGACTCAGGGCACAAATGCAATGAAGATATTCTAAATCGTAAAATGAAAGAATTATCGAGGTTTCAGGAATTATTTAACTTTTTACCCAATGCTGACACTCATGCTTCAGGACGTATTTGAAATCATTTACAATGTTACAGGTGATCCCAGCGAATTTCCAATTGAGTAATTTTGGGATGAGTGACTTTCGTTTTTTTTGATGGATTGGTGAAGCCGGGATTTTTCTCCTTGCTTCGGAGAATGGTTAGATGATATTTCATAGCGGTGTCCATCATTAAGAGTAAATTTAGTGAAGGAAATTAGAGAGGGGGCATTCACATTGGCAGCCTGTCCCGGAGCCAAATTGCATTAATAAGCCAATGAGCCGTCTCGTGACTTGGCAGACAACGTGCGCCAGGAGGGTAAAATTACAATGGAAACTTCGTCACGGTATCAGGACGGATTTGAAATTTTTGTTTAACATGAGAAGCCCTGTGCATTGAACTAACATGAAGTGATTCCACCAAGACCTTTAGAGATGTTAAAGACTAAACTGAAATATTTATTAACAAAATAAAATATTTCCAGTGCATAGTTTAAGACTACAATTATTTACTACTACAATAACTCCTAAAAACCCTAATTAACCTGTCCCTATTTAAGGCAACGGTCCAGAAAAGATATTACATTTTAAATGGAATCAGCAAGTTAACACAACTTCCACTTGACAGTGGAATTCCACATGTTTTTCCCCGAACTTCAGTTCCATTATTTGGCAGACTTTTGCACAACTCGCTGGAGGGTTCATTAAGTATATTTCACACACTTCTATTAGACCTTACATGGCCTTCTGACACATAGACCTTTGTTCCCCTTTATATACGTTTTTCGCTTTTTAATATGTAAATGATATTGTACCACATGCCTTAGAAACTGCATCTTCATCACAATATAAAAAATACTCTCATGTTGCCAAGATTGTCAGGAACCTTTGGGATGCATAATCACGTCTCTTAGCATTTCTTATCTAGCTGGTTGCAAATGGATTAAGATCCCTCTGAAATCCAACAATCCCTTCACGATTTACATGGTAACCCAGCATCCATGTTTACTCATTAGCATGTCAAGCACGTTGCTTTTTTTGCAGTCTACTTGACTCCAAATGTAATTACATCACCCCTACAGAATTAACTATGCTTTACTCATAACCTACTTCACAATATACCAGAAAATATACTGAAAATTGTTATTCTTTCATCATGGCCAGAGGTAAAATTAAAATGCATGTTTATACCCAATAAGTACTTATGTATGACAGGCACTGCCAGAAAACGAGGGAGGAGAAAATTGCAAATTTCAAAAGAGGATAGAAATTACAGTTAAAATAATGAGGAAAGAAAATTCGAGGTTTTTGCAATAAAACAGGTGATATGGACTAATTGCGTGGCCCTTGCAATGAGATAGGGTAATCATGATTGGCTACATGTTCTCATTTTCTGCCGTGTGGTCAGTTTTCATTCATAATTCCAGCAGATGGGATAGGGTAACTAACGCAAATACTGCCTCCACCATTCATGCATGGCTTCCTGAAATCATTGTTACAGCATATCTACAATCCAGGCCGCATTCTCAACTATGAGCGTCTGAATAGCGAAGGAGGCATGGTTAGCTGCCACAAATCACAGTTGTGTCCTCACAGTTACCGAAATGTCACGTGAAACAGTCACATGCATAAACACAGCAGCAAGCTGACAGAAAATGTGCTCTATTGCACACTTAAGCGCATCAGGCATAACAAAACAAATCTTACACAATCAATTGAATCATTCATAAACAAACATTGTCTAGCCTATTCTCAGCCATCTCAGATACACAAAACGCTTTCACTTTCACAATCATCTGTCAAACACTCATGTGGATCGAAATCCCTCCACCCAAGTTCATCATTTCATTAGATACACAAAATTATTTCCCCAAATATTCCAACACCACATACAAAAAAAGATAATCTATTGCCACGCCCACCCACTACCAATTCAGACTGCATACAATGCTCCACTATCACTCAATAACTAAACACAAGGCACAAGTTTCTTCACAATGTGACATTGCCTCTCCATGATAAAAAAAAACACAACGACTGCACATTCAACTCTTCCTTACACAGAAGCAAGGGACAACGTCTCCAAACGCATCAAATAATAAAAAAAACCATAAGAAGGTAGGCACACCTCCGTGCCCTTATGTACCGATACAGGCCACAGCCCCTATGCCACATGCACCTATAACTCATACAGAGTCCAAACATTATTTAATATGGATGAATTAACCACATACATGACAAAAACGCATCCCCATACTAATCAATTAATCTGGCACAACACAAAAACCTCTCCTAACAGATGTAATACCCATATAGAACAGAAGCACTTATCTGTTCTTTTTTTTGCAATTAGCAAACAAAGAAAACACACACTAACGACCACTCTGAGATTAAGAACAAACAAAAGACCTATCTCTGCCCTTTCAACCTCCCTCTTCAGAATGCCCTGCAGCCACTCAGTGACATCCCGGAGCCCGGAACCAGGGAGGCAACACACCATTCTGGAGTCATGTTGACAGCCACAGTAGCGCCTATCTGTTCCCCTTTCTATTTAATCCCCTATTAATATTGCTCTTCCTCCCTTCCTCCACTCCTGTACAGACAGGCTTCTTGTGGTGCCAGTATCTTGACTCTGTCTGCACTCCATGGAGGAACCAGCGCCCTCATCAGCCTCCAAAATGGAATACCGATTTGTGGGCGGGACCTCAGGGGACTCCTGAGTCTACCTGCCTGTTTCTCTTGGAATGCCTGGTGGTCACCCATTCCCTTCCTTCCTCAAGTCCCTTCATCTGCGGTGTGAGAACCTCTCTAAACCTTCTATGCATGATGCTCTCAAACTCAGGGATGCTGCACCGTGTCCCCAGCCGCCGTTCTAGCTCTGAAAACCGAGCTTCCAGAGTCTGCTGCTGGGCACACCTCCGGTACACAGGCTGGTCCCGGGCACTGGGAAAGTGCCTGGCTTCACAAATGGAGCACATTATCCGTACATATCTGCACACTCTTCAATTACTCACCACTCATGTGACTCCGTGGTTGCCCAGGCCATCTACCAGTCCGCTTGCTGGGACCTCCGCAGCTCCAATTCCAAGGCTGAGGACGGTGCTGCTTCCATGAAACAGGACCCGAAGACTAGGCTTGGGCCCTCCGAACCTCTGCCCTCCAGAGTGCACCTGTCAGGATCCTCAGAGACTGGATGTTGCAGTCATCATGTTGCATCCACCTCCACTGTTGATGACCATGGAGCATAAAGACGTGGTGGCTGGTTAAGGTGGTTAAGAATATGCAGTCGCACAGCTTGGGCACGTCTGTTAATCACTTGATCAAACTGTTCAATATTGTCGATAAACTCCCAAGAATGTTTCCTTGCCTATGCCTCCTTGTCCTAATATGCAGTGTTCAGGACACTGAGGTGTGAAAACTTCGTCCCTGCACAAGATAATAGCAATTACCTCAGCCTACGCTCTCTTGCCTATACGTTGTGCAACATTCCCAACACATTGACCTTGTTCCTTCACTGCCACAGGACACAGCAGTCATGCCTGCATCTCCAGGGTTTCCTATCATTCCTGCCAGAATATCCTTGGCTGGCATCACTAAGTTCTGTTTAATTCTCTGTGTGCACCCTGCAACTTTGGCGTTCAACAGGCCCCCACATCATCAGCATCTGTGCCCAGCGACTTTATTTCCCTTAAGAAAGCTGTCACAGGATCAGAAGTTAAAGTTCCCCACTGCATTTCCGTGATATGACTCTGTTCACAAAGCACAAGCAAACTTCAAGCAGTCAGACAGAAGTCACACATTCGCATTAGCTCTATCAGCTTATATTTACATTGCCATTGCATGTCTTCATCATCCAGCTGGAATGTAGGGACTATGGACACCAGCTACATCTCCATGACTGGAGCCTCTTCATAGAGCGTTTGTGCACTACCATCAGGCCAAGAGCAGTCAAACACTCACAGGTGCAATGTGAAGAGCTGTTGTATCTCCTCACTGCATTTCATCATCATTCTCCATAAATCCATGAGGGCCCCTGAGCATACCGCCTCGTCTGGCCAATGTGAGGCCTTATCGCCGACACCCTCAAATTCCAGGGCATGCTCACCCTGATCCCCGTCGACGTCATCTCTCGTCGCAGCAGATGTACTCTGACCAGTGATGGCTCGCTGATGCTCTTCACTGGTTTGCACAAGAGCCACCACTGCATGTTCATATTGAAGTTCCTGTTACTCCCTCTACCCAACCAAGCATCTCTGTCGCTCTCTTCTTTTTTATCTTGACTCCCTCTGAGACATGACGCATAAATGCTGGTCACCTGGCTTCCTACCCTGATATACTCTTTCTGTAGGATGAAGGAGTGAGAAACGTAGGTTAGCATTGGTGTTCTAAGAAAAAAATTGATTAAGCCTGAACATCCCATAATGCATGCCGGATATTACTGGCCAAGACTTGGCTGAGCAGGAGTTAATTCGCTGCATAGCTGCCCAAAAACCCACATTCATCTGCCCCAATTCATCTAACGCATTGGCAGCAGCTTTTCCCTTTGAACTCCATTCTGGGCTGTCAGCTCAGGTGCAAGTGTTCTCCTAACCCGTGCTGCAAGGCTGCACTGTTAGCTGGAACCATGAGGGAGGCTGGTGCAAACCTGAATGAAGACAAGGCAAAGGGCTGTGAGCGCCTCCACCACTGACTGCTGAATCCCAACACTCATTAGTTTGAAGTCTACAACGAGGACATATGTTCAAGGTGAGGGGCAGGAGGTATAGGTGGAATGTGTGGAAAAACGTTTTCAACCAGAGGGTGGTGACGGTCTGGAATTCGCTGCTTGGGAGGGTGGTGGAGGCAGGTTGCCTCACAATCTTTAAAAAGTACCTGGATCAGCAGTTGGCACTTCATAACATTCCATGCTATGGGCCATGTGCAGATACATGCGATTAGGTAGTTATGTCAGGTGGTTCTCACGTTTGGGTGCAGACTTGAAGGGCCGAAGGGCCTCCTCTGTACTGTGTGATTGTGTGATTCTGTGAATGGAAGACCCTGCAGGAGTAGATGAAACTTAAAAGCCTCTGCTTTGCTTGAGTTGCCAGATAAGCTAGAGGCCTGACTCCAAGCATGTCAAAGAGGCTGTGCCTGAACTGTCCTGAATGCGTAGCTGCTTCCACTCAGAGCTCTTTCCACACACCACATTTACTAATGCCCTTCCATCAGACTTGCCACCACACAACTTCACACTCTGTGCTTTTTTTCCACTTAACTCGCCTCAGACATTAAAGCTCACCTCAGGCCTTGCTGCTGTGCTTCATCCTCCCCTCAAGTAACCTCAGACCGTGCTGCATTCCCCCACCTCCGACTCGCCTCAGAGTCTCCTGCCTTGCCTTCTACACCACAACTCGCCTCAGACCGTGCTGCCTTGATGCAGCCCACACCCAACTCATCACAACAACAGGGCAGTCCTCGCCCTGGCGCTTCAATGTCAGGAAGATGGGAAAAAATAAACTTGCCTGTGCTCTCGTCAAAATGCACGGTGCCCTGGCCTTGAAGGCGAAGAGGAGCCCTTGCAAGTACTGTGCAGCTTTAGTAGGCACTCGTTTCCGAGTTCCCCTCGAAGTTTAGCTCACCAGGTGCAGTCCTTTAGAATGCCGCTGTAAAAAAGGGCAGCAGGAAATCAGGTCGGCGTGCCTGGATGATCCAGCGTCGGGGGAAGGGCGGGGGATGATTCTGGCGAGCAGGTGTTATAATTATAAGCAGGTATATTAAAAATACTTTCCCAATGCCTGCCCGTGGGTAACGTGTGCCATCAAAGATGGGTGGCGTAGATGGTGGCAAATTAGTTTCATGGCATCGTGTAGCCAATTTTTTGCACTTCCCGCTATATTGTCCGCTCACACACTCCATGACGCCTGATGCCAATGGGGAGGGAATCCTCCGGCCCCACTCTTGGGGAATACTATTAACCAAAACTTCTCCAGTCTGAAATGCAAACTTCCCCACTATTTCCTGTTTCCACTCTTTGGTACCCGAGTTGCTACTTCCGCGTTTAAGCGACGAGGTCGAAATTTGCACAAACGTCTGTCATGTGGCACGTTGGCCTTTATTTTTATAAACGCCGGTTCAACAAATCAAAGGCATCGTCTCCACCTAATCTCTCTGTTGTCCCAAAGTCAATCAATTCATTTAAACAAAATTTTCAATTAAAAATGCCATGTTAGTTTTCTGTAATTAACACGCATCTGTCCAAATGAGTATTAATTTTGGCCTTATTATCCTCCCTCGAAGCTTCCCCACCACCAATCTGAAACTGATGGCTTCGGCTGTTGGGTTTATCTTTACAATTTTTTTTTTTATTTATAGTGCTGCAACATCTGGAATTCCCCAGTCCCCTCACAACAACTCTGTATCGAAGGAGGAATGCAAAACTATGTCAGTATCTCCACGATTTTTACTCTCAAGTCCTTCCTTATCCGTGGGCGTATCTTGTCTTGTCCTGTTGTATTATCAAATTTAATTGGTCAGCCCGTCCAATACCTCTTCCTTATCAATACTAGTTCAATAATAGTCTAAGCTACCTCCTTTTTCATTATGCCTGGGGACACAACCTCTTTCTTGGTAAAGGCAGTAGCAATGTATTAACTTCATATATCGGCTATGTTTCTGCTTCCACAAGAAAATCCCCTTTTTGGTCCCTGGTCGCCCTCACTACTTCTTTTATCACTCTTATAATGTGTATATGATTATAGAAAACCTCTAGATTTTATTTTATGTCGGTTGACAGTCTCTTCTCAGACTCTCGGTTTGCTTGTCTCATTTGCTTCTTATGTTCCCCTCTGAACATTCAGCACTGAACAAAATTCTCAGCTGTACTGCTCAGCTGCTCAGTATCACTTTTTTGTGATTCACATTAATTTCTATCTCTTTTGAAATCCACAGAGATCTAGACTTGGATTTACCATCTTTTCTCGTCTTGGGAATATATAATGTCTGTACTCAGCATTTTCTCTTCAAAGATGTTTGGACTGGCAATAGCAACTTCCATTGCAATCAGAGTTGGATGTAGTTTTGTGGCCTTGAATTTGACTTCGCCCAATTAATTGTTATTGCCCGTGTTCTTTTATTCACAAACAAAATAAAACAATAGGCAAAATAGATATTGTCCATTACTTTTGAATTTCGGACAAATAATCCCCTTGTAACAATTCTTTCCCAATAATGCAGGCCAGCAATGTTTCCTTTCCAATTGGCCCGGAGACATAAGGATGTAAAGATTTACCTTGCACACATTCTATGATGTTTCCCCTTATGCTACATTACCCATTACCATTGTATTCTAAAATAAAAACTACAATACCTGGAGAAAATCAGCAGTTCTGACAGCATCTGCGGAGAGGAATACTGTTAATGATTCGAGTCCGAACAACCCTTCATTAGAACTAAGGAAAAATAGAAAAGATGTTTTCTATTTTAGAAGCTGATTTAAGGAGGGGTGGGACAGGTAGAGCTGGATGGAGGGCCAGTGATAGGTTGAGCTTGCCAAAAGATGTCTATATTGAGATAATTAAAATATCTAATTATGACCAGCCTTAGGGCTTACATTTCTCTGATTCCCTTGTAAAGGTGCTCCCCCACATCTTTTCCCAGAGTTAGCAGTGTAGACACTCCAATGAGAAATGCACACGCCCATGTTTTATTACTTTTGTTTTGTGAAATGGATTACAGATCGTTCTGAGATATCTCCTCTCCCTGCAGCACTGGAACGTTCTCCTTCATCAATTCTGCCACCCATCTCCTTTTGCTTCCTCCCCTATTTTTCCTATACATCTCATACCCAGTGATATTTAGACCATAAGACCATAAGACAAAGGAGTAGAAATTAGGCCAATCGGCCCATCGAGTCTGCTCTGCCATTCAATCACGGCAGATAAGTTTCTCAACCCCATTCTCCTGCATTCTCCCTGTAACCTTTGATCCCCTTAACAATGAAGAACCTATCGATGTTGATCTTAAATTCACTCAATGACCTGGCCTCAACAGCCCTCTGTGGCAATGAATTCCATTGATTCACAACTCTCTGGCTAAAGAAATTTCTCCACATCTCTGTTCTAAAATGTCATCCCTTCATTCTGAGGCTGTGCCCTCGGGTCCTTGTCTCGCCTATAATGGAAACACCTTCCCCACATCTTCGCTATCCAGGCTTTTCAGTCTTCTGTAAGTTTCAATCAGATCCCAGCTCATCCTTCTAAACACCATCGAGTATAGTCCCAGAGTCCTCAAGCGTTGCTTTCATTCCTGGGATCATTCTCGTGAACATTCTCTGGACAGTCTCTAGAGCCAACACATCCTTCCTGATGGTACGGGGCCCAAAATCGCTCACAATATTCTAAATGTCGTCTGACCAGAGCCTTATAAAGCCTCAGCAGCACATCACTGCTTTTATATTCTAGTCCTCTCAAAATAAATGCCAACATTGCATTTCCTTTCCTAACTACCGACTCAACCTGCAAGAAATCCTTAAGAGAATCTTGTTACAGGACTCCCAATTCACTTTGCACTCCAGATTTCTGAGTTCTCTCCCCATTTAGAAAATAGTCCATGCCTCTGTTCTCCCTACCAAAGTGGATGACCTCACACTTCCCCATGATGTATTCTATCTGCCACTTCTTTGTCCATTCTGCTAAATTGTCCAAATCCATCTGCAGCTTCCTCACCTCCTCAATACTACCTGTCCGTCCACCTATCTTTGTATCATCTGCAAACTTAGCCAGGATGTGTACAGTTCCTTCATCTAGATCATTAATGTATAAATTGAAAAGTTGTGGTCCCAACAGTAACCCGTGCAGAACTCCACAAGGCACCGGCGACCATCCTGAGAAGTACCCCCTTAGCCCCACTCCCTGCCTCCTGCCAGACAGCTAATTTTCTATGCATGCTAATACCTTTCTTCTAACGCCAGGGGCTCTTACCCTACTGAGCAGCTTCCTGAGCGGCACCTTGTCAAAGGCCTTCTGGAAGACCAAGTAGATAACATCCATTGGCTCTCCTTTGTCTAAGTTACTCGTTACCACCTCAAAGAATTATAACAGATTTGTCAGGCATGACCTCCCCTTGATGAAACCTTGCTGACTTTGCCCGATTTTACCATGCACTTCCAAGTATTCTGAAATCTCATCCTTAATAATGGACTCTAAAATCTTACAAACGACCGAGGTCAGACTTATAGGCCTGTAATTTCCCGTGTTTAGCCTCAATCACTTCTTAAACAGTGGGGTTACATTAGCGATTTGCCAGTCCTCTGGGACCCTCCCTGACTCCAATGATTCCTTAAAGATCACCATTAACGCCTCCACCATCTCTTCAGCCATATCGTTCAGAACACTGGGGTGTAATCCATCTGGTCCAGTTGCTTTATACAGCTTCAGATCTTTCAGTTTTCCAGGCACCTGCACCTTGCTAATGGCCACCATACTCACCTGTGCCACCCAACTCTCTTGAACTTTGGGGATGGCACTTGTCTCTTCCAGTGTGAAGACTGACGCAAAATTTCTATTCAGTTCCTCTGCCATTTCTTTGTTTCCCACTTCTACTTCTCCAGCGTCATTTTTCAGTGGCCGAATGTCCACTTCCGCCTCTCTCTTACCCTTTATATATCTGAAAATAAGAAAAACTCTTGCAATATTATTTCATATGTCTGGGTAATTTACCCTCAAGTTTAATCTTTTCCCTCCTTATTTCTTTTTTAGTTGTCCTCTGTTGGTCGATGTAAGCTTTCCAACCCTCTTGTTTCCCCTGCTCTTTACCGCATTGTATGCTTTCTCTTTAGCTTTTATGCTGTCCCTTACTTCCCTTGTCAGCCAGGGTTTGCTCGTCCTCCCTTTAGTATGCTTCTTCTTCATAGGGATGAATTTTTGCTGTGTCTTCCAAATTACTCCCTGAAATTCTTGCCATTGCTGTTCCACTGTCTCTCCTGCAAGGCTCATCTCCCAGTCAATTCTGGCCAGCTCCTCCCTCATGCCCCTGTATTTGCCTTTATACAACTTTATTACCATTACATCTGAATCCAGCTTTTTCCTGTCAAATTGCAGGTAAATTCTGTCATATTATGGTCACTTGCTCCTAAGGATTCCTTTGCCTTAAGCTACCTTATCAAATCTGTCATTACACATCACTAAACCTAGAATTGCCTGTTCCCTAGTGGGCTCCACCACAAGTTGCTCCAAAAAGCCATCTAGTAGACATTCCACAAATTCCTTTTCTTGGGATCCACTACCAACTTGATTTTCCCAGTCTAACTGCATATTGAAATTGGCCATGATCACTATAACGTTGCTTTTCTTATGCATGTTTTCTGTCTCCTGGTATATCTTGTGCCCGACATCCTGACTACTGTTAGGAGGCCTGTACATAACTCCCATTGTGTTTTCTTTTTACCTTTGCGGTTCTTCAACTCTACCCACACAGTTTCTACATCATCTAACCCAACATTATATCTTGCTCTCGATTTAATTTCATTCTTACTAACAAAGCAACCCCACCCCCTCTGCCAACCTGCCTATCTTTTTGAAACAATGTCTCTCCTAGGATATTTAGCTCCCAGTCCTGATCCCCTTGCAGCCATATCTCCATATTGCCCACCACATCAGACCTGCCAATTTCAATGTGCGCCACAATCTCATTTATCTTATTTAGTATATTGCATGCATTCAGATACAAAACCATCAGTCCGGTATTTCCCGGCCCCTTTCTCATTGTCATTCCTTTATCTGATGTGTTTCAAGTTAGATTCCCAGCCCTTTCCGAATACTTTGTCCTATTTTTTGTTCTGGAGACTTTAATACTCTCTCCTGGGCTCTCCTTTCTTTTCAGTTTTTTCATAATTTTCCACCAAATTGAATCTATCCCCCACATGCTAACCTGCTTCTTTGTTTCCCATTAGTCATGCTTCTTGGAGCTTTCCCCCCACCCCCACCAAAACTTTTTAGTTTAAAGTCCTGTTGATATAGTCAGTTAATAGTCATTTAATAGACAGTTCAGATTTTTGAGGCCTGAAATACATGATAGAGAAAGGAAGCAATATCAACCTTATACCTCACATGCAGAGCTCACATTCCCTTTGAGCTTATTTTCCATTAATTAATTTTAGTATACGTTATTTCATGAACTCTGCTGTGCAACATTCCCAATGGAACCTGAGAAAATTGAAGCAGCTATTCCTGTATGGTCTATTCCTGTACCTATTTGGTACTTTGTTATGTTCATACAACGGGTCGGGCTTTCAGTTCAACGCAATTAGACCATTTCTTTTGATTGTGTTATGGTGTTGGCGTTTCTTTTTAATACATTGTAAAACTGCGTCGCCCCTTTTTCAACATTTGTAGGGCCGGAGCCCAAGATCACCCTGCTGACGTGTCCATTTCGAAACTTACTTTCCAGCCACGTTTTGCCTTTCGTTTTCTTGTAGAAGAAATAAATAAATAGCTTCCAGCCACCATAGCCAAAGTTCGTCTGCTCATTACTCCCCGTTCCTCCTTCCTAATAACAGCACCTCTCAATTGAATTCACAGATTTTGTTATCGTAATGCAAATTTATGTGTATAACCCGTTCATGTTATTGATGAACAGCACTCGCTTCAGCAGCAATACTTCTTCACAGCCTCAAAACTTGTGCCAACCTAATCCCGTTAAAGCCTAATTTCTGTTTTCTCTTTTGTAACGAATTTGTTACAATCTAGGTCGCTCTTTTATTACTTAAGAAATGTTGCCTGCAATATACTAGGATGGTAGCGGGATTTAAATCCATCTACGACAGTTGTTCAAGATGTTTGTTTCAGTAGTTTTGCTTTTGTATATTTAATACAAAAAAAAACACTAGTTTTCACAACCCTCAGTGACATCACTTGTAACAATTTACTCACAATATGCTGTGGTACTAAGTTTACTTTCCCCGTTAGTTACATATTCAGCCTCTTTCTTCCAGTGAACCTCGTGGCAATCTTTACTCTCTCCGAAGGCATTTGTTGCGGTTCGAAATGTTTCTACGCATGTACGGTGGCCATGGCAACTGCAGGTCATGCTCTCAATGTAACGATGATTCAAATCCTATTTTTTTTCTTATTTTACTATCCTACACTGCCGTATGCAAGCTATTTAGTTTGCATTCGTTACATCGCATTGTATACATCGGTGTGGTTTACAGTCTTGTTCTTAATTTGCCGTATTGCGTCTATCTGTTATCAGCGGTTTAAATAAAAATATATTGTACTGTGAGGGCTGGAGCTGTGATTATAGCAATGGTCATTGCTCTGGCCTGTTTAGTGAGTGTCCCTTTTTGCTTTCCGTGCGAAGGTCAACAGGTAATTAACAATGTTCACTGGGGTTGTCTTGTTACATTGGACATCTTCACATCGACTGCAGGGATCAGATTATCTCTGTTCCATGATATCTCACACCCTTGGCTTCTTTTGCTTTGATACAGCTGTTTAATTGTGTGACCCTCAGACGTATATTATTTCCCAGCAGAGCACACAGGGCCATGTGCGTTTATAAGAATGAGTGCCTACGCGATCCAGAGGTGTAGAGCAGAAGGAGGGCCATCACTTAACTCTTCGCTGTACCAGGCAGTTTTATCCTGGTGTGGCTGACTGTTGCCGTGAGCTCTCCGTCTACCAGAATAAGAAACAAGATCACCCATTTTTTTCAAAATCATGATGGCTATTTTTGAATATATTTTTTGGTATCGAAATGTTGCTAATTTCACAATATAAATTTGGCAATGGCGTTAAATGTCGCAAATCCCCTGACACTATTCCATAAAAGACAATTGTTTGCATAAAACTCACACTTGTATCAACATTCTCTGCTCAATACTGATTATCTTTATAAATAGATCTCCAATCCGTTTAAGTTCACAAACCAGCATTCCTGCCATTTTAATGCCAGTCAACATCTACGAATCGATCTCGTGCACACAGCTCGTGCCCTATCGTTATTTCACCCTCTTTTTAGTTTCCTTTATTTTACGACAATATCAAATCATGCACGTTCCACGCTAGGAACGTGTAAGGCATGTGTAAGGCATGACCAAAGCAAATAATGTCAACGGAAAGTCATCACAATTGATATTAAAGTTCAGCGGTCAAGAGCCAAGAGTAATCGCACAAGAAGTCGAACATGTTGATGTTAGCGTCGAGTTAACGTAACATTAGGAAACAAATATTCATTTTGCAATGAATGTTTGAAGAATTCATTAAATTAACCAGAGTCCAGTTCCCCCTCACAGTGATAGAAAACGAAATGTTCTCTTGGCGTTCAGGGAGGAAAATCCCGATGATATGATCTCCCGCTCATTATTCATTTGTTAGTGGAAGGTTGCCATGTGCCAATTCTCCAACGGTTGAAATGAAGCGGTAAATAGTGTGTCAATTAGCACCGATAACTCTGATAATGTTCCAACTGGTTCATTTGTTTATGCGTTCGTGGCTAGGCCAGCATTTATTGACCATTCTCTAATTGCCCATTTCAGAGGGTATTTTTGAGAGTCAGCCACATGACTGTGAGCCTGGAGTCACATGTAGGCCGGACCCGGTAAGGACAGCAGGTTTCCTTCACTGAAGGACAGTCGTTTACCAGATGAGTTAAAATCAAAACAGCAATCGCCGGTTGTTTCGTCAGATAATTCAAAGAGTTGAAATTTTACCCTTTGCTTTGGTGGGACTAGAAATTGTTTCCCCAGAGCATTACCCTAGGTCTACTGGAATAGCAATCCACTGACAATACCACTGTACCTTTTCTTTTGTTTACACTCCGTCCCAGTTGTTCTATAAGAAGGGAGATTTGACTATCCTCAGACGAACTGCACGGAAGCTACTCACCTGGATACAGTTTGCATCTTCTTCTAAGAATGGGAGAGGCAACAATTCTGCAGTTAAAGATAATTTACTACCCGGTTCTCGCTGCCTTTGGTATTCCTTGTGAGTCAATCTCTTCTGTTGATTATTTGATGGCGACTAACACGTTATTATTGATTGTGCAACTGTTTCTGACAATAAGCTCAAGGAAGTCCTACAAACCCAGCGGGATAAAAACTTTAGAAGAGCATTGTGTTCCCATGAAAACAAGATAGATTAAGGGGAGGTTTCACTTCTCACTCGTTAAACATCAGGTAAAGTGTTGTGCACAATTGAGTGCGCCTTACTTTGGAAACGATGGCAAGGTTGTTTCAACGAAGCAGGGAATATTCCCAAGGCGATAAAGAAACGTGAATAACTTCGGGCATATGGAGCAATTCGAGAAGCTGGTTTATTTTTTCTTGTTTCGTAAGTGCTGTAAAGTTTGATAGGAGCCCTGATATAATTATTGAAAATTATGAGGGAATATGACGAAGCATAGAGAAAAGAATATCTCACAGAAATAAGCCTTTTTAAAACGATAATCGGCATAATACAGGAGGGGGACAAGTCCAACATATAATATACAAAGACCATGCAAGAACATGGAGCATGAGATAAGTATTTGTTTATCTGTGTCTTTATTTGTGTGTGTGCGTGTTTGCCTGCTTGTGTGCGCGTACGCCTGCTTATCATGAACAGATTAATGTCTATTATTTTATTTAAATAGAGCTTAGTGGTGTCTGTGTGCATTGTGTGTCTGTGCTTCAGTCGGATTAAAGCCAGCTAGCCTGGGTTCTTCAATGTATTTAAGGAAGCAAGTTTGATATGGTAAAATGGGAAGTATTTAAACAACGTTATTAAGGGTATGCAGTTACATTTGTTGAATAAATCATTCAAGAGAGGGCTTAAAAACTTATACCTAGCTTGGACATGCCACGTGAACTTTTCACATTTTTTTCCGGCTTACTAATGGCATTGGTGTAATGAAAGGTTTTATTGTTAGGAGAGGAAACGTTACAAAGCCTGGTAATACAGTGGAATATTTATATTGAAAGGTGAGCTAGGCATACACAGAAAGGAGTTTGTGTGTGTAAGGCAGAGAACGCCAAGAGAACATTGTGTATATAAGATCTAATGGGCCGGTACACTGGCAAATATGTCTCATGCGGGAACCTCATTTTGAATTCATGAGGTAAAATATGTTTTGCCTGGGGCCTTTTTAAATCTGAGTTTGCCTGTTGCCTTAACGGAGGGTGTAGCTTCGAGTCAGATTAATTAGGGGATAAACATAGTTATACTAGTACTAATTTTGTGGACATATGTATTTGCTTACAATTGTTTTTGTATTGATACATGCATCGTTTAGTTGTAAATTAAAAAAAAAACCTCTTGGGGCTCGGTGATATTATTACTACTGAATTCAAAGCCTGCATCTCGAAACATAGAAATTGCAAGGCTTGACTATGGGAGTAGCTTCAAGGTTCCTGCTGGATTTCAACAACTCAGCATTTGCCACCGGCCCAGTCATAATAGTGCATGTGTGTGTGTGTGTGTGTTGGGGGGTGAATGTGCACGTGCGCACACAAAGGCAGCCGTAGAAGCTCAGAATATTGTTAAAAGACACATTGAATACACATTTAATTCTAATTGAATGAGAAACAAGCTCAAGGAGGCTGTGCTAAATGTTGATGAATCTGTATGTTAGGCTGTATTATTATTTGTAGTTTTAATATCAAAATACTCGGTTCTGAAACTGGGGAAGGGGGACAAAATACAAGTAGACATTTGACATTTCATCCATATTAATGCTGGCCTTTGAGACGTCTTAAAGTGGCGCAATGGATTTTGTATTTGTTTTTCAACTTCTCCTGCAGCTGAAGTAAGTTATATTAATTAAGCACTTAGGGCCAAAGAGACGTATAATCGTTATGGCGCAGAAGCGGGATTTTTGGCACATCAAGTCCAAGTATCTATCATTCTCCCTAAATGTGAAATATTAGTGGCCTTCAAACTCTTTAGTTCTAATATTTCAATTAATGACATGATTAATAGATATTTTCTCGTATCAATATTTTCTCACATTTCACTTGTCTCTCTACAAACTGTTAAGTCACGTTGGCTTATTTCGTTCCTCTACTCTATTCTTTTGACCTTGGTTAACTCTTTTCCATGTCTTATCCCGGTATCTTACTCTTAAAATCTACCAATTGCAATGTACAATAGGGCTGTCGTTGTTTAATGAAATTAATTCACTGATTTCTTCTAACTTAACAACTACTTTACAATTCACTTCTGAAATGGGGAACTTACTGATGATTTTCTGTATCTTTAAATCTGATTGAAACTATATAATGTTGTGGACCCTGTTGGCTAATTATATCCTCGCAAGAAAGTCCCAAAGGTGAGGTCAGAATAACTGTTAACCATTAAACCTAATGAAACAACCCCTGGCCACTAAAATAGCTTGTTGTGTGAGGGAAAAATCTTATATATAACTCAGCTGCTGTAATAGATGGGAATTGACAAAGCAAATTATAGCCGTTAGTTAGTCCTTGTTTGCACCTGGAATCACCATCCTTATGTCTAATCTATTAACTCTTCTTATATCTGTAAAATAAAAAAAAAATCAGTCAAGCCTAATTATTTTAGTTTCTGTACAACATAGCCTCCGCAATCTTGCAACCAACGGCCACTACCTCTTAGATGTCTCTACTGAAGATCGTTTACCAATGAGATGCCCATTCGGCAAGTTTAATAATGTCTTCCAACATTTTGCCTCATGTGCCCTAAAATGATAGCTATCACCTCCAACTTTCTGGCATTCACAAAGGGTAACTTCTGATTCCTGATCATCATTATGTAAAAGATCAACAGTGGTCCCACCACCCATACGTGTTGCCAATCTCCCGACTTTTGCGATCCTGGTCGTTTCCCCTTTGACTGTAATTCCTGTGCTTGACTCTGCTGGCAGTTGTAGTTTCTTTGTGTAATACTTAATAGCACTGAACTGGATTATCTAGGGGAAGTTTCGAATTGTCCATGCCTACAGATTGTGAGCTCAATGTTTTAATTTGTATGTTGCCTTTGTCAAAGATCCCATGTATTTTTTTTTAAATCCCATCTTGCATACACCTGAGTATCAACATTACTGGGCTTGTCTCCAGTTCATTATGAAGGCATTCGCTGCGTGTCTCCGTTATGTAACCCGGTTCCATTTTGCTCGCAGCAAACTTGGTGACAATCGTGATTCTCTGGGCAGGAAACTGCGACCTTTCAAAATGCACCTCGGTCTACCTGGTGGCCATGGCGACAGCAGACCTGCTTGTATTGATCTTCAACGTAAGTGTTTATCACATTTTCAGCTATCACTTTGCAAATTCGTTCCTCTCCTACACCGTCGTGTGCAAGCTCTCCCTTTACCTGAATTCAGTCAGCCTATACCTGTCGGTATGGTTTACAGTTTTGTTCACATTTGACAGATTTGTAGTTCTATGTTGTGAGAAGTTTAAATTAAGGTATTGCAGAGCGAGATCGGCTGTTGCAGTTATAACGTCCACCACTGCCCTGATCTGCTCAGAGAACATTCCATTGTTCTTTGCATATGGTCCTGAACGATTAATTGACCATGTTCCCTGGGGCTGCCGATCCAAATTGAACTTCTTCATGACACCTGCAGGTGAGGCGTACTCCTGGCTGCACAGTGTTTTAGTCCCGTGGCTTCCTTTTGCTCTGATATTACTGTTTAATTGTTTGACAGTCAGGCGTATTTTAGTAGCCAACAGGTCTCGCAGGGCAATGCGCGGCCAGATAAGTGAGAGTCAAAGCGACCCAGAGATGGAGAGCCGGAGGAAATCCATCATTTTACTCTTCGCTGTATCCGGTAGTTTTATCCTGTTGTGGCTGACTGCGGCCGTGAGCTTTTTGTCTACCAGAATAACAAACACAGCGCACTACCGAGGTGATTCTGCTGCACCTGCTTTTATTGCCACTGAAACCGGATATATGCTCATGTATTTGAGTTCTTTTACAAACACCTGCATTTATACAGCCACACAATCTAAATTTAGGGGAGAGCTGAAGAAGATGTTGAAATCGCCTTGGAAGTGTATTCTGTTGTTGCTAAGGCGAATGGGAAATTAAAACATTATCCCGATCTCCTTTTATTCCTTTGGCTCTGAAATTTATATTTTTTGAGTTCCAAAATCACTTAGGATTCATTTCTCTGTAAGAAACTTGATGGAAGCAGATTTTGCATACGTCGCCAGCTTTTTCTTGAATAATGTGATATTAGGTCTTTGCTAAAAATGGACAAGAGGAATATTAATCATTGTTTGACGACCATCCAAGGTATCCATGCATACAGCGGGTGCTCCTAATGAAAAATTTCCCAGGCCCTCTGATATATTGATATGCATTCAGAAGAGTAACGAATGCACTCCTAACAGACCTCTCCTCTGTTACGAGGTCGGGATATCCCCGTTTGTATGACATGTGCACAAGGAGCAGTCAGCGCGCTACGCATAGATTTGAGATAGCCGCTGGCATTGGCCAAAGTGGTGGCCAGTCCCACTGGGAGGACCGACACACAGAATGGTGAAAAAGCCTCTGACATGTGTAAATAATGAATCCAATGGCTAGAGGTCGGCACCATTGGGGGAGGCTGTGGCATATTGGTATTTCCTCTAAACTAGTATCCACAGACCCAGAATAATGCTTTTGGGGGCTTGGGTTCCAATCCCACCATGACAGATGATTGATTAACTGGAGTTCATTTAAGATATGGAATGAAATGCCCGATGATGACAAGAAACCGTTGCTGATTCTGTGGTTCACTGACGTCTGTAAAGTCCTACAACCATCCCTGTCTATCTCACCTCCTGCCCTAAACTGGCCTGGCCTACATCAAAGTGAATGACTATTAAATGTTCTCTAAACAGGGTCAATCGGGGATGGGCAACAAATGCCGGCCTAGAAAATATAAAACTGAGCCTCATGTTTGTGAGATGTTTTTTACTGGTTGACTATGCCAACTCTAAAATAGACACAGACACTCGTGTGATTCTGTGCACTATATCAAGCATACCAGGCCGATGCAAACATATGATTTCATGTGGTATTCAACATAATAAAAAGCAGCAACATGCTTTCCTGTGGCATTAAAATCAATGAAATCAAGAATATTATAAATCAACATGCAGCTATATAATATTCGATGAAGAAGAATTGGCAAAAAACAAATAAGCTTAAAGCGTTTCTGAAAGATGTAAAGTGTATTAAAGAGGCAAACGTTTTTAGCGAGGTAATTCCAAAGCTTATCAGCCTAGGAGCCGAAGACCTGGGCATGAATTTTGAAATGACCAAGATGGAAATTGTTCCATGGAACACACAATGCTCCAAACTCCCATGGTCAGAGAATACACCAAGATCACATCAGAGAGTTCAGAAAATACAAGGCAGTCACAATGCATAGAGTGCACAGTCAGAAAGTGTGCAGCCCGTAAGATTCCTGGGTGACATAGATAATGAGTTTTGTAAGGGTTTGAGGAGCTTACCGAGATAGGGTGTATTGTACAGCTTGGAGGAGGGTACAGAGATAGGGAGATTTGTACAGGTTGGAGGGGGTACAGAGAAAGGGAGGGTTTTATGTAATGGAGAAGGTTATAGAGAAAGGAGAGGACTGAACGTATTGGAAGAGCTTATAGAGATAGGAGAGATCTGTTCAGGAATGTAGCATGTTACGGAGATAGGGAGGGTTATATACTGGTGGAGGTTTTAGAGAGAGCAGAGGGTTGTCGGAACTAGAGGATGGTTACATATATTACAGAGATGCCTAGGATTATTCAGGTTGGACGATGTTACAAAGATAGGGAGCATTTTACGTTCTTTAAGAGTTTTCAGGATAATGGTTGTGCGTGGTTGTGCGTTTTCAGGATAAGGCAAGGAGGCTTCAGGGCGATATAGACAAATTGTCTCAATAGGAAAACACGTGGCAGGTGCCGTATAACATTAAATCATGTGAAGCTCTTCACTCCGGTACAAAAATCAAAAAGACAGTGTTTTATTTAAATGGTGATATAATGGAAAATGTGGATGTGCAAAAGGATCTTTGTGTTTTGCACTCCAGTCAATGAAAGTAAGCAGACAGGGCCACAAACATTTAAGGAGGCAAATGGTATGTTGGTATTCAAAGCAAGGGGCTTTGAGTTCAGAGGAAGGGATCGCTTACTTAAGTTATACAGGGCTTTGGCGAGACTAAACCTTAAGCATTACACATAGCATTTGTCACCGTGCCTCAAAAAGGATATACTTTCGATTGAGCGTGTGCAGTGATGTTTCACTAGTCTGATACCGGGGCTGGCAGCGCTTTCCTATGAGGAGAGATATGTTCGACTGGGCTAGAGTTTAAGAGTGAGAGTGAATCTGATTGAAAAGTATAAAATTCGAACATGGCTGGACAGACTGGATGCAGGGCAGATGTTTCCATTGGTTGGGGATTCGAGAGCCAGGGTCCCCAGTCTCAGGATACGGGACAGGCCATTTAGGACTGAAGTGAGGAATAATTTCTTCCCTCAAAGGGTGGTCAACTTCAGGATTCCACTCAATTTGGGAGCCATTCAACGAGTATATTCAAGAACTAATTCCCTAACTTTATATATATTGGAGACATCAAGGGGTACGAAGATGAAGCAGGAATATGGTGTTAAGACAGAGCATCAGCCATGATCGTGTTGAATGGCTGTGCAGGGATGAAAGGCCGAATGGCCTACTCCTCTTTGCTTCAATGTGTCTAAGCGCTGAGAGACAGGGAGCGTTGCAGATGCTGAAGGAAGTTAAAGGGCTGGAAGAAGGCTGTAGGAACTGGGGGAAGTTACATACGTAGGAAAGGCTGCATCGGTTGGCGGAGGTTATAGAGGATATTCATGCTGGAGGAGTTCATAGAGATAGGAGAAGTTTGTAGGAACTGTTGGAGGTTACAGAGAGAGGAGAACTTTGTAGGAACAAGAGAAGGTTATAGAGATAGGGAGGTTTGGAGGATCTGGAGGAGGTTATAGAGTTAGGCTGGTTTGTGGGAACTGGAGGAGGTTATAGACATAGTGAGGTTTGGATGACCTGGTGGATGATACAGTGTTTGGTGGGTTTGTGGGAACTAGACAAAGTTTGGCGATAGGAAATTTTGGAGGCCTGGAAGGGATTACAGTGACTACGAGCATGAAGGGATTCAGGATATTCCAGAGATTGGGAGGGTTTTAAGTCTGGATGAGGTTGGAGGAGCATGCTTGGATGTAAGGCTGCAGAGCTTCATACAGATAGCAACAATTTTCTCGGAGATGAGGAAGTACCAGGGATAAACTTTTATTGCAGGCCGACAGGGGATTAGGAGGTAATGCGATTTATAAATTGGCAGAGCTTAAAATGATGAGGCAATTGTAGGATTGGACAATGTCAAAAAATGAGGCCAAGGAAGGATTTCCAAACAAATAACCATATTTTAAAACTGAAGTGTTTCCTACTGGGAGACATGTAATGTCAGTGATCACATGCACAATGAATGAAAAGGGGCATAAAACGAGTTAACAAAAGAGGCCGGTGGTTATTTCCATAAGTTCCTGATTATGGGGATAGAACGCTGTGGCGGGCTATGATTGCAATGGACCCGCCGAGTCTAAAGTCGATAAAGACATGAATAAGGAGTTCAACAGCACATGAGCTGACACAGGCGCCCGAACAGGTGATTCAACCATTTGATGGATCTCATATGTCATTGGGGCCATCCTAATGTCAAGCTGACCACTGTGCAGTGACAATACAAGTGTTATTTTAACCAGCAAAGATGCTGCCCATAAATAGCCGTTGTTGCTTACCATAGAAGAGAGTAATGTGCGACAATACTTGCAGTGACAGCGCCATGCACGGCCCATCAGCTATTCCCAATGGGCAGGGTACTGCCCAATTGCAACTCCCCCATTCTTCCAAACCCAGATCATAATGTCTAATAGTCGATTTGTATTCCATTACTGGAAAACACGTGCTAAGCAACCCCGAGTGTCATAGATGTTATAACAGCAGCCAATTTAGGGTCGCGAGTTGTTACAGCACTGCGGCACAAGTACACCACACATACATTACAACACACATATAGACACTAAAAAATAGTCATACGGTGGGAACTCTTCTCTGAAGGCCAAAGGAACATGCCCAAATACAAACAAAATATTGCAATGCTGGAAATCTAAATAAGAAACAAGAACGTGGCATTTAAGTGTCAACCACATTGCTTTGGGTATGGAATCACATCTCAGCCAGACCAGGTAAGAGTGAAAGATTTCCGTCCCTAAAGGACATGAGCGAACCAGATGGATTTTTCTAACAATCAACAAAGTTTCCATTGTTATCACTAGATTTTTAATTCCAGATTTTAAATGAATTCAAACTATAACGTCTGCTGTGGCAAGATTCAACCCCAGGCCCCACCGAGGAATACCCAGGATTTTAGGATTACAGTCCAGCAACAGTAGCACTACACCATCACCTCACCTTATCACAGTTCCTTCACTGTCACTGGGTCAAAATCCTGGAACCCCCTTCTTAATGCACTGGGCGTGTTACTGCACCACATGAACTGCAGTGGTTCAGGAAGATAGCTCACCACCACCTTCCCAAGGGAAACCTGGGGTGGGCAATAAATACTGGGCCAGCCAGCGAAACCTGCATCCTGAGAATGAAATAAAACTTTGGAGATTGCAAAAATGGCAAAGTTGTTTTACTAATTCTGGATAGAGTTTTTCAAGGTGTCCAAGGCTGGGAGCTGAGTGCTGAAGGTTATTTGACATTTCTAAAATGCAGGAATCCAGGAAAATCTACTGAAGTAGCTCTGTTAATTAAAGATGCCACTCGTGCAGTAGTGTGAGATGGCCTAAGCTCGAAATAGCAAGATGCAGAATCACTTTGCTTAGAGACAAGAAAAAGGAAACATAACTGGATACTTGTGGCAGTGGTTCATACTTGCAATAACAACATTTACACTGTTGGACAGAGAATAAAGGAATAAGTAAATGAACACATAAGGCAATTGCCATGAAAATCATGGGGGACTGCAATCTACATGTAATTGGAGAATTCAGGTTCGAAAATATGGCCATTAAAATGAGTTCATGAAGGAATTTGGAATGAGACCTTACAGCAGTAACTGCTAAGGTCCACCAGGGGGCAGGATATTCTGGAAAATTAATAAGCAGTGAGACAGGATTAATCAATAACCGACAGGTAAAGGACCCTCTAGGTGTCAGAGATCATAATATGTTAGAATTTTACTTTCCATTTGAAGGGTGAACGTGTGGGCCTGAGAGTTCTGCGTAAAATTGAATGAAGGTAATTATATGGGCTTTATGGCGGGACTATCTAAAAAACAAACGAACTGGGAAAACAAGTTAAAGGGTAGGAATTAGAGGTGCAATGTTAGATGTATTTTAGGAGATATGTAATACCTCTCAGCAAGGAATTAAAGCAGTAAGAAATAAAGGTTCTCTCGGGATGATGCATCATCCGTGATTATATAAAGAAGATAAGGAGAAGCACAAAATTGAAAGAAACTCTGTGTAAATCTGAAACCATTAGTTGTATATCAGGACATCGGACAGATTTGAAGAATCAGCCAAGGACGACTAAAAAATAAAAAGAAATACAGAAGTGCATGGGACAAAGCTATTGAAACAACAGGTAATAAGAGTTTCAAGAGACTTTCTAAATAGGGAAATACTAATTAAATAAAAGCTAGTATTTTTCATCTAGAAAGGGAAGCTGGGGATTTGATATTTGAAAGCAATGAAATGGCAGAAGTGATAAATGGATATTCTTTGCCTATCTTCTCTGTTGAAGCCTTAGATAAGTTTGTAAGAAATGTAATAATCAAGAGGTGAAAGGAGGGGCAGAAATGAAAACAATCACCATCACCAGGGAAAGGATGTTGGGTAAATCTATTGGACCTAAACGATGACAAGTCGATAATGGGCTCCATCCTTGTACCTTAATAAAAATGTGTCTGTAGATATCATAGAGGCATTGCGTATCATCTTACAAAATTCCCACATTCTGTTATGGCCTCTGTGAATTGTGTACACCAACAATGGAGGGAGACTGAAATCCAGAAACCATAGGCCAGTTAGGCGAACATCTGTCTTGGAAAAGCTGCTAGAATTGTAATGAGTAGATATTAATGTCCATAATATTACTGGAAATTAATGTTTATTTGGAGTAGTAGTTGTCAATATAGCTGGCTATGTGTTTGCCTGTGTGTTGCTTAATTGGATTAAAGACAACTAGTCTGGGTGCTTTGATGTATTGATGTTTTGAGATGTTAAATAGATAAATGTAAGGAGTTAAAGGTAAAGAGCAATTTTCACTTGTTGAATAAACCATTCAAAAGAATTGGTAAAATGTTGTTCCCAGCTAGCGAAGACCAATCAATGTGTTTATACTATTAATAAAATTGGTGTAATGAAATGAACATTGTTAGGAAAGGTCAAATTTTAAAAAAAATAGTAAAACAATGGAATATACACATTCAAAGGGGAAGTTAGGTATAAACTGAAAGGAGATTGTTTGTGTGAGTCAGAGGAATTTAAGATCTAACCAGCCTGTAAGCTAACTCATGTTTATAAAAATTGAAAGGAAACTCATTTCGCACTTGTAAGGTCAGATGTGCTTTTCCTGGTGTCTGTTTAAAGCCTATTGTTGCCTTAGTGAATATTTACTTGCGAGAGATTTATTTGGGAATTTGTGCAAACGTTATTATGGTCATAACTTGTGGACATGTGCATGTGCTTAAACTTGTTGATAAGTAAGTAAATGTTTAATTTAGTTTTCTATAAATATATAAAACACTCTTGAGCATTGGTGGTGATATTCCTGAATTCAGAGCTGCATCTCAAACATACCAATTGAAAATATAATTTCTGACAGTTGTACAATTTTCCTTCTGGGATTTACCAACTGCTGTGTCATAACAGATTCCATTATTAGGGAGTTCATCACAAGATATGTGCAAAATCATAAGGTGAGCAGACAGAGTCAAAACGGTTTTGTGAAAGGAAATCGTAATGAACTAAATTACTATAGTTTTTGTGATGAAGTAACCATCAAGGTGGTTAAAGGGGTACATATAAATGTGGTGTATTGACTTTCAAAAGGCTTTTGGTAAGGTGCCACATCAAAGGTTACTTTGCAAAGAAAAACATCCAGGACAGCAATAACATATCAGAACGGATAAAGGGTTCATTGGCTAACAGGAAGCAGGGAGTAGGGATATATTGAACATTTTGGGGTTGGCATGTCGTAATTTCTGAGTGCCAAAGGTATTAGTGTTGAGGCCTCACCCATTTCCAATCTAAATCGATGAATTGGATGATTGGACTGAATGCATTGTAGCTAAATTTTCCAATGTCCAAAAACTGTGTCGGACATCAGTTGTTAAAAGCAGTTAAAGAGTCTACCACGGCATATAGACAGGTTAAGTGAGTGTCAAAAGTGGAAGTTCCAGTATAACGTAGGAAAATGTGAACCTTTCCACTTTGGCAGGATGAATAGAGATGTATTATTTAAATTGACACAGGTTGCAGAAATAATACAGTGATCTCGAAGCCTTTTTATATGGATCACACACATTAGTGTCCAGGTACAGCAAGTAATGAAAGAGGTAAACTAAATGACATGTCTTCATGCAAGGGGAGTAGATGATAAAATCAGGGATGCTTTAATACAGCTGTATAGGACCTTGGTGAATCCACATCGACTGTATTTTGTAGAGGTTTGGTCTCCTTATTTGGACATGGATATAATTGCATTGGAAACCATTCAGAGAAGTTCACACAACGCATTTCTGAGATGGAGACCTTATCTGATGAAGAAACATTAGATATATTAGACCTATAGCAATTGGATGTAAAAATGGGAGGTAATCTTGGTGAAATCTATAAGATGTTGAGTGAACCGGATACTCTGGACCGCAGGAGGATGTTTCCTCCTGTTCTGGGTATTAGAACTAGTAGATACAGTTTTAGACTAGGAGGTCTCCATTTTGAGGGGGAGATGGGGATTTATTTTTCTCTCTCAGACGGTTGTTAGCCTGTCGAATTAAATAACCAGAAAGCAATGGACGCTGAATCATTGAATTTATTCAAGGCTGAGTGAAATATTTTTTTTTTCACAGACACAGGCATCAATGAATAAGGGGAAAGGCAAATAATTATAATTGAAACCACAACTAAATTTACTATGTGCTTATCAAATGGTGAAAAAGCTGAAATATCGAATGACCTAGTATTGTTCCTAAGTGCTGTGTTCCCTACATTCAGAGGAGATTTAAGAAGGTTCTGAGGGGAATTAAAGATCAAATTATAAAAACAAAGAGAGAGCTTGGGAAGAGGCTGGGAGCTAACCTAATTCATCTGATAATGCTCTGTGGACATCTAAAGAGTCAAGGATGGCAAAAGGATAAGTGGGGAAGGTTAAGGGCCAGAAGTGGTATTTATTCATGAAGGGGGGAGGCATGTCTGAAGTATTAAATGAATTAATTGGATATGTCTTTACCTGGGAAGAAGATGCTCCTTAGATCATAATGAAAGAGCAGGTCGTTCAGACACTTCACTGGTTTAAAATGAATGAAGAGAAGATATTACTGTACTTAAGTTGATCAGGACCAATACCAGATGGGATGCATCCAGGGAGACTGACAGAAGTGGGTTTGGAAATTGCTGATGCACTGGCCATAGCATTCTAAACTTCCACAGACTCAGGTGTCATTCCAGTAAACTGGCGAATAGCAAATGTTGCACACTCATTCCAAAATGGTGTATATATTAGCCCAGCAACTATGGAACAGGCAGTTCAATTAAGGTGATGGCAAATCATCTAGTAATAATAATTCAGGATAAAATGCATAGTAACTTAGTCAAATGCAGGTATGTTATGGAGAAGCAGCTTAACTTGGTTGTGTTTTTGTTTGAAGAAGTAACAAAGAGGTTTTATAAGGGCAGGCTGTTGATGGGAGGTAGATGTGTTCCCAAAGGGCATTTGATGAAATGAAGCAGGGCAGACTTATCACAAATCCGGAGCTCATGGAATAAAAGGGACAGTATCAGATGGACTACGAAATTGGCCGAGTTACAGCAAACTGAGTGTAATGGTTAATGGCTGTTTTGCAGAATGCAGGAAGTAATACAATGGACTTTCCATTGGATGTTGTTTGGATTCCTGCTATTCCAAATATATATTGATTACCTAGACCTTGGTGTTCAGGCCACAATTTGAAACATTATGGAACTTCAAATTTTGGCGACATTCGAACTTTGAACGTGATAGTGTAGAACTTCAAAAGGACATAGGCAGGTTGGTCAATGGGCGGACAAAGTGGAAGATGAAATTTAACGCACAAAAATGTAGAATGATTTATTTTTCTAAGAAGAATATGGAGAGGCTATATAAATTAAAGGTTGCAATTCTAAAGGGTTGCAAGAGCAGAGTGACCTGGGTGTATACACGCATAAGTCATTGAAGGTGCAACGGGGGTTTGAGAAAGTGATTACTATAGTATGCAACATCTTGGGGTTTATAAATAAGGGAATGCAATCTGAAAGCAAATTCGCCATGCTAAAAAAGTGTGAAATGCTAGCTCGATCATCTCTGGTCACCAAGCTTCAGGAGGATTCTGAGGCTTCATCAATGGCGCTGAAAGCATTCACGAGACCATTTCCAGGGAGGAGGACGTTCAGTTACTTAGATAGTTTGGACAAGTTTGGGCTCTTGTCCTTGAAGAGGAGAAGGTGGCCAAGACATTTGATGGAGGTATTCACAATCATGAAGGGTCTGGACAGTGTAGATAAGGAGAAACCGTTCCACTTAGTGGAAGTATTTGAACCGGATGGAACTGATATAAGATAATTTGCAAAGGAAGCAATGCCAACATCAGCAAAATCATTTTTTTTTCAAGCAGCGAGTGGCTTGGATCTGAAATGTACTGCCTGTGAATGTGATGGAGGTAGGATCAATCGATGCATTCAGGAAGGACTTGTATTATCCTCTGTGGAGTAAAGATGTGGGTAAATATGTGGTGACAGCATGGTGTTGCCTCTATTTGAACTGCTCCTTCTTGGCGCCAGAAAAGAACCGACCTGCATAATGGCCTCATTTAGTGCTGCAATCCTTTTATGATTCTTGATCGTGTCCTGTCATCAATTTGCAGGCATTAGTGGAGAAATTCGGACCCCCTTACAATCGAGAGATAAGAAGGCAGAATGTCCTTGTAGAATTTGCTCATCACCATAATCGGTTCCTTTCTGGCTTTATGAATGAACAGTTCAAATAGAGGAAACACCACGCCTTCGCCGCGTATTCACCAACATCTTTACTCCACAGATAATAATACAATTCCTTATTTAATGCATCCATTGATCCTACATTCATCGCATTCAAAGGCAATACATTCCACAAGGTGAAGGGGAAAAAGTCTTCTTTGGTTTTTACACATTAATCAGGCCAGACTTCAATTAGGGGGGAGATAAATAACTTCCGAAGAACAAGCAACGTTAGCAAGTGAAGAAAGAGATAAAGGCAGACAGGAAGGAGATTAAAAAAAAAACAGGAAAAAGACCTTAGAAAGGGGGAAAATAGAATTGCTAAAAGAAAAACATAAGTGAAACTCTCAAGTTTGGTCTTTTGGAGTGGAAAATTAAGGATGACACAGAATAAAAGACAATTTTTGCTTTTGTATTGCATAGAAACATAGAAACTGGAACCAGTTTTAAGCCATTTGGCACTTCGAGCATGCTCTGGCTTTTATTATGATCATGGCTCATCATCCAAATAAATAGCCTGCTCCTTCTCTCTCACGATTGATCAATTTTGCCCCAAGAGCTATATCTAACTCCTTCTTAAAAACGTATAATGTTTTGGTGTCAACTACTTTCTGTGGAAATGAATTCCAGATGCTGACCACTCTCTGGATGAGAAAATTTCTCCTTATCTCAGTGCTAAATGGTCTTCCCCATATCCTCAGTCTGTGACACCTGGTTTGGACTCCCACACCACCGGGAACATCTTTCCTTCATCTTCCCTGTCTAGTGCTGTTAGAATGTTATAGATTTCTTTGAGTTCCCCCCTCATTCTCTGAACTCCTAATCGTCTCAATCTCTCCTCATATGTCAGTCCCGCCATCCCAGGAATCAGTTGGGTAAACCTTCACAGCACTCCCTCTATAGCAAGTACATCCATCCTCAGATAAGGAGACCAAAGCTGCACACAATATTCTAGACGTGGTCTCATCAAGGCCCTGTACAATTGCAGCAAGACACACCAGTTCCTGTACTCGAATCCTCTGGCTATGAAGGCCAACATATAATTTGCCAACTGCTGCACCTGCATGCTTACCTTCAGTCATTTGCTCTGTATCTAAATTAAGTGCAGAGTAGGTAGAAACGTACATGGTGTTATTTCAGAACATTGCTACAAATCTGAAGGAGTGAAAATTGGAATATGTTCCTATAGCACGTTTTGCAGGGGAAACCTTGGCAACATACTCTATATTTTCAGGAAAGCTCTCAGTTGTACTAGGAGAGAGTAAGACAAAGTATCAATGAGGAGCTTCCAGAAGGCTGCAGGCTGAATTTTAGATATTGAAAAATGAGACAGTGACAGACATTCCAATGTTCTGGAAACTGTGTTCAATTGGTCTTTGATAGTTGGTATATTTCGATGATGGTAGATCAAGATTTTGAAGCCTTGGCAAAGTGGCTTTTAAGAAGAATTCAAAAGTAGTCTCCATTTCAGCATGCCGCCTCAGTTGGTACATTGTAAAGTGCAAAAAATATGTGATACTGTAATTCTGCCAGAGCACTTAGAATAGGTTCAGTAACATATTGGTCGTAGATTAGAAACTTCCAGAGAAATTGGTGAGATAGTAGATTTTATAGCGGATAGAAATCTTCTTCCAGTGACGACGTTATGTATATTAGGCAGATTATCTGGCAGGTAGGTAGGTGCGTAGGTAGGTAGGTAGATAGGTAGGTAAAGAGCTAATTTGGTAAATGGAGAGGTAGGTAGGTTAGTTTATGGGTAGGTATGAGGGTAAGGAAGGAGGAAGTGAGGCAGGTAGACTGTCCGACAGACAGACATACTGATAGGCAGACAGACAGACAGAAAAATAGACAGACATGTTGGCAGATAGACAGGTAGGCAGATGGATAGATAGATAGATAGATAAATAGATAGGAAGGTAGATAAATAGATACTTAGCAGATAGATATGTTGGTAGATAAATAGGTAGACCTCTTGATAAACAGATGGATAGCCAGATAGATAGATAGATACATAGATAGATAGATAGATAGATAGATGGATAGATAGAGATATATAAATTGATACATAGAGACATAGATAGATAGTTCGATAGATATATAGATAGACAGACTGATAAATAGATGGATAGGTAGATAGATAGATAGATAGGTAGTTAGCTAGGTAGATATATAGATAGATAGTTTGATTGGTAGAGATATATATATAAATTTATAAATAGTTAAAGAAACAGAGAGGTAGAGACATAGATAGATTGATAGATAAGTAGATAGATAGATAGATAGATAGGTAGATAGATAGATAAATATGGAGAAACAGGGGAGCAGATGGGGAAGCCATAGACAAAAGTGAAGGCTTGAAAGAGAATGAGAACGAAAAACAAAGCAGCGATGGGGTGACTATGAATAGCCAGAGAGATAAATGATTGATGGTGGAGAGGAAATAACGTCGTATCGAATCTGCACCACAGAAGTAGGAACCCACTGTTAATGCTTCCTCCTCTCCCTCCCTCCATGCCCCCTTTCACTCTTCTTCACCAAACGTTGTGAGCATATTGTTCGAAACCTTTCCCACACATGTGTGGTTTGCTTTCTATTACACAGTATTTTATCAAAATGGGCCTTGTACTGATATGTTGCAAATTCGAAATATCTTCATTTTTTTTGCAGAGTTCCGAGTGGATTAATTGGTAATTATTTAAATGATTATGACCTACTAGTTCTGATCTCTCCCAAAAGTAAAAGTATTTTTTTCCAAGTTTGCATGTTCATGTCTTCTTGTTTCCTTAAACACCTCAAAGAGTTCTCACCACACCTTAGCATCTCTACAGAGAATGAGCCGAAGCCTGTGCATTTCCTTTGCGAATGTGCACTTTCTCACTCCTGGATTTTCCTCCTCAATCTTTTTCATATCCTCACCAATAATCTATATAATTTTCTTTAATTACATGGAAACAAAAACTAAACATAACAATACACAATCTTCTAACAGGGGTTCCATAAAAAATTTATGCGAATTCTCTGGTTTTCAATTCTATGCCTCTGGATATTAACTTCAGTTTCTGGGCTGCTTTGCTATGGTCTTAGCAATTGCTGACTATGTTAACAAACATGATAATTTTTCTATAAATCTCTTCAAAGATGTACTTTAGGGATTCAGCAAGACATCTTCGCCAGCACCTTCCAAACCCACAACTTCTGCCATCAAGAAGGACAAAGGCAGCAACACATGGGAGCACCACCACCTGAAAGTTCCAGTCAAAGTCATTCACCATCCTGACTTGGAGATATATCGCCGCTCCTCCACTATTGCTGGGTCAAAATCCTGCATATCCCTCTCTAACAGCAATGTGGGTGTACCTGCACCACATGTAGTGCAGCAGTTCAAAAATTTAGCTCACCATCACCTTCTCAATAAATAAATGCTGGCCCAAGTCAGCGAAGCCCACATCCCATTAATGAATTTTTTAAAAAATATGTAAATGTAAGATGTTGTTTTACCTATATTGAAACCAATTTTCCTGCCAGATGATGATTCTCCAATTTTGTTCATGCTTTCTTGTATTTTATCTGCTTGTGCATTTGTATTAACCTTATCCACACTTACACCAACCTGGTGTATTTAGCAATTCTTGTAAGTATACTTCTGATACTTGAATCCAAACCGTTACTGAAAATAGTGAGCAGCAGTTTCTTAGCGCAGTTCCCTGTGGAGAATGACTCCATAACTTCTGGCAGTCTGAGTGGACAGAAAGTGAGGTAGGCACACAAAATAATGTACTTTGTGTAATGGTGTCTAATCCTGTATGATAGTGTAATCGTTTGTAATAGATTAATCGTGTATAATTAATATAATTGTGTATATTTAGTATGATAATATATAATGGTATAAACTTAAATGATAGCATTATCTTGTGTAATAGATTAATCATGTATAAGTAATATAATCATGTACAATTAGTGCAATTGTGTATAATGGTATAATGTTGTATGATAGTACAATCGTGTGTACTAGATTAACCGTGTATAATCGATATGATCGTATATAATTAGAGCAATAACATATAATGGTATAATCCTGTATGTTAATATAATTGTGTGTCATAGATTAATCGTATATAATTAATATAATCATGTAAAATTAGTGCAGTGGTGTTTAATGGTACAATCCTGTGTGATATTACAATTGTGTGTAATCGTATAAATTTTGATTGTTATTTTGATCGTTTATAATCAGTACAATAGTGTATAATGGCATAATCCTGCATGATAGTATAATCGGGTGCAGTAGAAAGATCATGTATAATTAACATAATTGTGTATAATTGGTTCAATAGCGTATGATGATATAATCCATTATGATAGTATAATTGTGTGTAATGGAATAATCGTGTATAATCAATATAATCGTGCATAATGAGAGCAGCATCTTATAATTAGCATAATCATGTGTAACATTTATTTTAACATTCCATGGTAAAAAACACGCTCATTGCAAAGGCAAAGAAGCACGTTAATATGTAACAGATCAATAATCATCTTGAATCAAATCTCACCTTACAAATAAATGCATGTATGCATGCAGACAGATCTATGAGAAGCCCTTCTATGAGATTGAAGTACTGAGCGTTGTTTATTCTCCACCCACCCAGTAGAGAGATTTATGTAACTGAAACTTAGTTATGTCACCAGGCTCACCAAAGGTTCAGCAGTGCACAGATGATGTGGAATAGTTGCAGAGATGTGGGAAATCAGCGACATGAGTAGATTGGAGCATCTGTGGTAATTTTTGCACTAATCTGATGCACTTCACGAACGAAACAACGGCACAGTAGGAGGCCATTTGTCACATTGTATCCGCACCAGCTCCCGCAATGAGCAACTCACCTAGAGCAACTTGCCGGCCTTGTCCATAGAACCCTGCACTCTTCCATTTCACATTAATATTGAATACCTCATTTGAACTCTCTCAGGCAGTGCATTACAAACTCGTTGCAAATTCACCACTACTTCCAAGATTATTTGTGGTGTTAGGAACACACAAGCCTCACATTTCTTTGGACGGGGGTATGTAATGTCTACAGGAATCCAAGTGTCATATCAGCATTGACTATCTTTTCAGTTGTGGCTGCCACCATTGACACTTCCAATCCAAGAATACACAAATAGTTGCGGTGAGAAAGGAGGTCATTCAATCCATCGAACTGATGTTGTGTCTCTACTTTCCCCCAGAGCATTGCGTGTTTTAACTTTCATGTAGTTGCCTCTCTAAATCTGATTCTGGGTTGAATCCTCCTCCTCCAGATTCGAGGGAAATGCATTCAGATTGTAACCACGTACAACATAAAAATGAGAGTTTTTCTAATGTCGCCAATGCTTCTTTTGCCAAGTCTAAATTTATATTTATCAAGTTTCGTCCAAGCTTCCTCTGCTTCACGACCCTTCTGCCAACAGCAATAGTTTAATTCTATCTACACTGTCTGCGGCGTCATCATATTGAGTGGTTTGATCAAACCGTCGTTCAAATTGCTCTGCTTAAAGGGTACCAACCTCAGATGTTCCTATCCGCTCACGTCACTGACGTCCCGCATCTCTGCACTATTCTGGTAAATCTCCTCTTAGCCGCCTCTACAGTTGTCACTAGCTTCCTAATTTGTGCTGGCTACATTTGAGTACAACACTCCAGTTCTGATGTTATATATGCGTTCAATATAATTTTAAACTTTTATTGGGTCATCGGATGTGGGCGCCGCTGCCTAGGGCAGCTTTTATTGCGCTTGGGAATGTGGTGCTGTGCTACGTTCTTGAAACGCTGCAGGCTTGGGCTCACAAGTTGCAATTAACATTCACGCCAAACCAATGCCAGGCAGTGACCATCTTGAACAAGAGATATTGTAACCATCAGCCTTTGATCTTTAATGACATTACCATCGTCGAACCCCCCCCGCTATCAACATTCTGGGATTTGCCTTTGGCAAGGAACTGAACTGGACTAGACATATAAATACGGGATTTCAGGAGCAGTTCAGAGGCTAGGAATTCTGCAACGAGTAGCTTGCCTACTGACTCCCCAAAGCCTGTCTACCATCTACAAGGCACAAATTAGGAGTATGATTCATTACTCCACAATTGCCTGGGTGAATTCAACTCCAACAACACTCAAGTAGCTCGAAACCATCTATAACCAAGCAGCTCAATTGATTTTCATCCCATCCACAAACGTCCATTCCCTCCATCATTGACGCACAGTTGCAGCAATGTGTATCATCTACCAATTGCACTGGAAGAACTGTCCAAAGCGCCTAAGGCCATACCTTCCAAACCCAAGGCCATTACGATCTAGAAGTACAAGGGCAGCAGTTAGATGGGAACGCTAACACCTGGAAGTTCCCCTCCAATCTACTCACCTTCACAACATGGACACATATTGCCATTCCTTTACTGTCGCTGTGTCAAATTCCTGGAACTCCCTTCTTAACAGCAGCCTGGGTGTACCTACACCACAGGAAATGCAGCGAATCAAGAAAGCAGCTCACCACCACATTCTCAAGGGAAATTAGCGATGGGCAACAATTGCTGGCCTAGACAACGATGCGCAAATCCTGTGAATCAATACAAAATGTCCACGTTTTGCAGGTATACCCATAATTTTGTTAGGAACGGAGTTCCAGGAGTTTCATCCAGCGACAGTGAAGGAATGGTAATCTTGTTCCAAGTGATATCAGTTTCTGGTTTGCAGAGGACCTTCCATGTGGTGGTGTTCCCATGCATCTGCTGCCATTCACCTTCTAAGTGGTAAAAGCCTTCAGTTTGAAAGGTGCTGTGAAAGGACAGTTGATGAGCTGCTGCAGTGCATCTTGTAGATGGCACACATTCCTGCCATTGTGCATTGGCGTTGGGGGTAGTGAATGTTCAAGGTGCTGGAGGTGGTGCCAAAGAAACGTTTTTTTTTCCTGGATGCTTTTGGGTTTCCTGGAGTGTTTTTGAAGCTGCACTTAACCAGGCCTGTGGGGAATATTCCATCACACTTCTGACCTGTGTCTGGTAGATGCCGGACAGGCTCTGGAGAGGCAGGTGGTGAGTTACTCGCTGCAGGATTCCCAGCCTCTGACCTGCTCTTGTCACCACAGTTTATATATGTTTAGTACAATTCAATTTCTTGTTAAAGGTAACCCCCAGGTTGTTGACAGCTTCCATATTTCCTTGTGGTATTCCTGTACTTGTCAACCCAAGTGTTTGAAATGCCTTTATCCAGTTGTCATTTATTTCACCCGCCACCTTGAACAATCAGTGTACAAATATCTCCCTGACTTGTGAAGTTTCTAAACATTTTCCTCATGGTTAAGGACATTTCCAAATTTCCGTAATTTTCTTATTAATTTAGTAGTATCCTGTACACCAGACTCTAAGTCATTGCAGTTAAACCCAACACCTCTGTCCCCAAGGAACCCCCAGCCACGCACCCCCCACCACCCGTGGAACTCTCCTCCATCTCCTCCTTCCACCAGGAAAAACAAAACAAAACATGGTCAATTACCCTCATCAACCGTCTTGGGTACTCCCTTAGAAACCTCATGAATACGAAATTAACCATTGTCGAAACATTAATCAGCTCTGGAAGCTTTTGATGTGCTGTCCTTCTCAGTTCTGATGCCTATTTGCTCCATTTTATGTCTTAATTGCATATTTGAGCCTCTGATGTACTTTGCTCTTAGATGCCTCCACATTATGTGTAGAGCATCTGCAAGTCCTCAGATACTGAATCAGTCCATGTCCAAATGCAGCAAGACCTGGACAATATCCAGGCTTGGGCTGACAAGGGGCAAGTAACATTCGTGCCACTCAATTGTCAGGCAATGACCATCTCCAACAAGAGAGAATCCAACCATCGCCTCTTGATGTTCAATGGCATTACCTTAACTGAATCCCCTACTCTTAACATCCTGGGGGTTACCATTGAACAGGAGCTGAACTGGACCAACCAAATAAATGCTGAGGTTACAAGAGCAGGTCAGAGGCTAGCAATCGTGCGATGAGTATATCCCGTGCTGACTCCTCAAGGCCTGCCCACCATCTACGAAGCAGAAGTCAGGAATGTGATGGTATACTCCCTTCTTGCCTGGGCGGTGCAGTTCCTACAACACTGAAAAAGCCCTGCACCATTCAGGAGAAAGCACTTGATTGGCACCCCATCCACAAACATTCACTCACTCCACCACCAATGCACAGTAGCAGCAGTGTGTACCATCTACAAGATGGTCCCAGGTTATCCCTGGACATCTCTGGATCAGTTCACATGTGCTACCCTCACAAAAACTCAGGCCATTGAAGCCACTGCTGCTCGGAACTTATTTCACCTCCATTCAATTCTCGAGCCCTGCCCTCAGTGACCGAGATTGGCTCCATGTCACGTGTTGTATTGAGTTTACAATGATCATTCTCATTTCCGATGCCCCTCCCCACAAATGTTCTCACTCAGCCCTATCCCTGTAACCTCCTCCACACTCAGAACTCGCAGAGATTTCTCTGGGCCTCTCATGATCCTTGCGCATCCCTGTGTTGAGATGCTCGAACATTTGGGGGCGTGTTTTGAAGTTGTTTGGGCTCTCAACTCAGCAATTCCCTGGCTACAGCTGTCCACCTCCTTATCTCCCATTCCACTTTCAGTCACAACTTCAATAAAAAAGCTCTTTGATTAAGCTTTTGGTTGCCTGTCCTGATATCTCCTCACTTTAATCGCTGCCATAATTTGTTTTAGAATGCTGCTGTTGAGCGTCTTGGAAATTATTTTAATACATTCACAGGGTGTGTGGTTCGCTGTCTGAGCCATCAATTATTGCCCATCCCTAGATACCCTTGAGAAGTTGGTGGTGAAATGCCTTCTTGAATCGATGCAGACCAAGTGTTGTATGTACACTCACTGTGCTGTTCAGGAGAGTGTTCGAGGACTTTGGCTTAGTGACAGTGAAGGAACAGCGACATATTTCCAAGTCAGGATGGCGAGTGGCTTGGAGGGGAACCTCCAACTGGTGGTGTTCCCAGCCACCTGCTGCCCTTGTTTTTCTAGATGGTAGTGGCCGTAAGTTTAGGATTTGCTGTCGAAGCGGTCCTGGTGAATTCCTGCAGAGCATCTTGTAGATGGTACACACTGCTGCTACTGTGCATTGGTGGTGGAGTGAGTGAATGTTTGTGGATGGGGTGCCAATCAAGTAAATTGCTTTCTCCTGAATGGTGCCCGGCTTCTTCAGTGTTGTAGGAGCTGCACCGCCCAGGCAAGAAGGGAGTATACCATCACATTCCTGACTTCTGCCTCGTAGATTGTGGGCAGGCCTTGAGGAGTCAGCACGGGATATACTCGTCGCACGATTGCTAGCCTCTGACCTGCTCGTGTAACCTCAGCATTTATTTGGTTGGTCCAGTTCAGCTCCTGTTCAATGGTAACCCCCAGGATGTTAAGAGTAGGGGATTCAGTTAAGGTAATGCCATTGAACATCAAGGGGCCATGGCTGGATTCTCTCTTGTTGGAGATGGTCATTGCCTGACAATTGAGTGGCACGAATGTTACTTGCCCCTTGTCAGCCCAAGCCTGGATATTGTCCAGGTCTTGTTGCATTTGGACATGGACTGATTCAGTATCTGATGACTTGCAGATGTTGCTCAACATTATATACTCTTCAACGTATAACTCCACTTCTGACCATATGATGGAACAAAGGTCATTGATGAAGCTGCTGAAAATGGTTGGGGTTAGGACACTACCCTGAAGAAGACCTGCCGTGATGTCCTGGACTGAGATGACCGACCTCCAACAGACATAACCATCAATGCTTGTGCTGTGTATGATACCAACCAGTCGAGAGATTTCCCCCTGCTTTCCATTTACTCCAGTTTTGCGAGGGCTCTTTGATGCCACAATTGGTTGAACGCTGTGTTCATGTGAAGGGGAGTCACTCTCAACTCATCTCGGGAGATCAGCTCTTTTGTCCATGTTCGAAAATGTCTGTAATGAGATCAGGAGCTGAGTGGCCCTGGCCGAACCCAAACTCGGTATCAGTGAGGAGGTTATTGCCTAGGAAGTTCCACTTGACAGCACTGTTAATGGCCGCTTCCATTACTTTGCTGATGATCGTGAAAAGACTGAAGGGCAGGTAATTAGCTGGGTTGGATTTGTGCTGCTTTTTGTGGTCAGGATAGCTGGAAAATCTTCAACAGAGCCGGACTGATGCCAATGTTGTAGCTGTAGTGGAACAGCTTGACCAGGGGAGCAGAAAGTTCCGGAGACCAAATCATCACATATATTGCCGAACTCTTGCCAACACCCATAGCCTTTGGAGTATCCCATGAATCGAAATGGCTGAAGATTGCTTCTCTGATGCTGGGGACCTCCGGAGGAGGCCGAGATGTATAATCCACTCCGCAATTCTGGTTGAACATTGTTGCGAATGTTTCAGCCTTAACTTTTGTACTGCTTTGGTGGGTTCCTCCATCATTAATCATGGGGATATTTTAGAAACCTTCACCTCCCATGACTTGTTTAATTGTCCACCACCATTCAGGACTGGATGTGGCAAGATTGCAGACTTTAGATCTGGTCGGTTGATTGTGGCATCGCTTAGCTCTGTCTAGCACTTGTTGCTTATGCTGTTTGGTGAGCAGGTCGTCCTGTGTTATAGCTTCACCAGGTTGACACCTCATTTTTAGTTATGCCTGGTGCTGTTCCAGACATGCCCTCCAGCACCCTTAATTGAAATAGAGTTGATCCCCTGGCTTGATGGTAATGGTAGAGTTGGGAATGTACTGGGCAATGAGGTTAAAGATTATTTTAAGTATTATTCTGCTGCTGCTGATGGCTCCCAGCGCCTCATGGATGACCAGGCTTGAGTTGCTAGTTCTGTTCGAATTCAATCCCATTTAGCGCAATGGTAGTGCCACACAACACGATGGACGGTATCCTCAACGTGAAGGCAGGACTTCCTCCCCACAATGACTGAGCGTGGTGACTGCTTTCAATATGGCCATGGATAGATGCATCTGCAGCCAGCAGGTTGGTGATGATGAGGTCACGTATGTTTTTTCCCGCTTTTTGGTTCCCTCACCACTGGCCGCAGAACAAAGCAAGCATTTATGTCATTTAGAACTCGGATGGCTTGGACAGTAGTGGTGCTAGTGAGCCACTCTTGGTTCTGGACATTGAAGTCCCCCACCCAGAGTACATTCTGCGACCTTGCCACCATTAGTGCTTCCTCCAAATGATGTTCAACATGGAGGAGCACTAATTCATCAGCTGATGGAGGGCAGTATGTGTTAATCAGCAGGAGCTTTCTTTGCTCATGTTTTCCCTGATGCCACGAGACTTCATGTGGTCCCGAGTTGATGTTGAGCATTCTGATGGCATCTCCCTACCGACTGTATACCACTGTGCTGCCACCTCTGCTGGGCCAGTCCAAAGACAAAAGGCAAGACTCAAAGGAAACTTACCAACATTTAATCAAAGTATAATCAAAAATGTCAATAAAGAACCCCAGACCCAGCGGTGCTCACTGAGCATGGAAGGCCTTGATGGTGTCTGCGGAGAGCGGTTGCTCATCTCCAGGGACATCCTGCTGCAAACATAGCCATGGAAAGGGTGGTAGACAGTCGTATTGGAACATCCCTCCATCGCCTGTTGCCTAGACCTGTTAATGGCCAACTTGGTCAGGCCCAAGGGCAGGTTCACGAGGAGTTCCTCCTCTGTATCTGCCCCTCTCTGCACCTGGATTCATTTGATTATACGTGAAAAATCTCCACTTTAAAAATAACACATCGTTTAATTACAGTTTTGCTTACACAATTTCATGCCAATTCATCCAGGGGAGGCTCGTTCTTAACTCAGTGAAACTGTCTCTCAACAAATTACGTATAATTACTTATGTTACTCCTTCTCCTTTAAAAAAGAAAAACGCAGATGAACATCATAGTTATTGAGTCACTAAGATAAGAGTAAAATGCTGTCGATGATGGAAATATGAAATTAAAACAGAAAATTCTGGAAAAAACTCAGCAGGTCTGGCAGCATCTTTGAAGAGAAAAACAGAGTTTCTCTTTATGTCTTCTATTCATGTCTTAATGGTGCTTCTTCAGAGCTAAAGAGAAGTAAAAATTTGAATTTTAGACTGTTCTGCTATTAACACATTGTTTTATCTTACATTTATGCCACTATCAGCAGCTTATTTAGTCAATAACACTACCATTCACAGTCCCTCTTTCTTGCATCCATGACACCTATGTCAATATCTCCTTAGCATCCACCTACCCCTGACCTTCCATTTTCCTCCACTTGCTTCACCCCCTCTTAAATACTATAACATTCGACACAATTCTGCTTCTCAATAGCTATGACGAAGAGTAATACGGACTCGAGAGGTTAACTCTGATATTCTCCTCACAGGTGCTGCCAGACTTGCTGCGTTTTTCCAGAATTTTCTGTTTTAAATTATTCCTTGATGACTGTTCTCTTTAAGCTGCAATTGTCCCTCCACATTACCTCAAACCCAAGACCATAAATGCCTATTATCTCATGGGGCTTAGCACAAAGCGATCAAGAAAACTCTCCTGAACGCTCCATAGAAGCTCCCACTGACCCTGCCCTTTGCTATTCACATTGTTTATTGAGCTAACACAAAACTTGGCAAAAGAGCAAAAGTGTTGAGGTTGCCTTATGACAGCAACCTGCTGTATTTTTATTCATTCACTCACAAGATATGGGTTAAGCTGTCTGGGGCAGCATTTATTGCCCATCCCTAGTTGCACTTGGGAGTTGGTGAGCTGGCTTCTTCAACCACTGCAATCCATGTTGTGTAGAAATACCCACAGTGCTGCTGGGGAGGGAGTTCCAGGATTTTGGCACAGCAATAGTGAAGGAACGGCGATATATTTCCATGTTTCGATGGTGAGTGACTTGGAGGAGAAATTCCAGATAATAGTGTTCCCATCATCTGATGCCCTTGTCCTTCTAGATGGTACTGGCCATAGGCTAGGAGGGCGCCGTCAAAGGAGTTTTGGTGAATTTCTGCGGTGCATCTTGCAGCTGATACACACTGCAATCAGTGGTGAGGGAATGAATGTTGATGGATGTGATGCTATTCAAGCGAGCTGCTTGGTCTTGGATGGTGTCAACTTCTTGACTGTTGTGGGAGCTGCACTCATCCAGGCAATTGGAGAATGTTCCATCACACTCCTGACTTAGGCCTTGTAGATGGCGGAGAGACTTTGGTGAGTCAGGAGTTGAGTAAATCGATGCACACCTCCTAGCCTCTGGCCTGCTCTTGTCGCCACAGTATTTATATGGCCAGCCCAGGACAGGTTCACTCATTACTTTTTCCATTGTTTGCTTCCATAACAAGGAATAGTGACTGAGATATTATACCAGGCTGCTTTCATGCCTAAATAGATAATGCGGTTGGCACAGACAGGGAGTCTCGCATTCCAGCGATGAAGTTGGTTTTACAGCCAAATGCCTGAAACTGAAACAGCTGACTGGCCACGTGACTGCACATCTTGTCTTCTAATCTCACGTTGTGAGATTTCAGCTAAAGGGCCCTCAACTTAATGCCTGGCAGGTCTAACTAATAAAAGATGGACCTCAACCCCCTAGCAAAATCAAGGATAAATTTATCAGGTCAAGGTTAGGTGGACATCAGGGACTCGTTCGCACAAAACATGTTGTGGGTTAATTCAAGCTTTCAAGGCTGAGATGGATGGTAGTTGTTTTTTCGTACGGGGAACAAGTGTTACGGGACAAAGTCAGGAGGATACAGTTGAGAAACAAATCGGTCATGTCCTATTTAAATGGTCAGAGCAACCTGAAAGTCTGACAGGTCTCCCCCTAGCATTAATTCGAGACTTTATGTTGCTTTCATCCTGTTAGAGGAGGAACAATATCGTTGGACAAGGTGCTAGGGGCTGCAGACTGAGCAATCTACCAAGAAGTGGCGAATTCTCGTTGCAGCAGCACCTGTGTGGCGGATGTCTCTACAGCTCCCATTCACCCAGGCGATAATTTCTGCCTTTCAGTCCATGTGGCCGACCCTCTGCACATGGAGGAATGTGCCCTGTTCTACACAGCCGCTACCTCTGGGTGCGCTCTTGGACAAGGCAGCCGGCCATGTAATGAGTCACATTTCAGCTCCATGCAAGTGAATCGTTTTTGTGTTAGCTTAATTCTGTTTTCACACAATGTTTTCGCACGGCCTGCTTCTTGGAAAGTAGCAGGGGAACTGGGGTTTACAAACAGGAACAGGCAATTAGGCCACTGGACACAGCCTCGCCATTTTCTTCGAACGTGGCTGAACGTCTAACTGACTGCCATCTTCCGGAACAATGTTCACATCCCGTGACACCTTTACTGCCTAGAAATCTATCGATTGCCACCTAGACCATGCCTGAGCTGCCAGAGCCCTCAGAAGTAGAGAATTCAAAAGATTTATGAACCTCTGAGTGAGAAGGATCCTCTTCCTCTCAATCCTAAATTGCAACTTCCACAATATGAGACTGGTTCTAAGCTAGTTGCCTGATTCTGGACACGTAGTCACGCAAAACATCCCCAGAACCCCACCCCCTGCAGTTACCTTGTTGAGCCCTGTAAGTATTTTGCATATTTCAAGAAAACAGGCACAGTCCCCCCAACTTCGCCTCATAGGACAATGCTGCCATTCTAAGATTTAGTCTCCAAAGGCAGGTTCTTTGTGAGGAGGCACTCAGCCAATAGCTCAGCTTGGCACACCCACCACCACCTGCCCCCACCCCCCGCTCCGCCCACCCCCGCACCCCCCCCACCCCACCCCCCCCCCCCCACCTCTCGCTGCCCTGTTTTCGTTCCCAGTTGGCTAAAGTTTCCATTTTCGAATTCCATGTTATTGTTTCCAAATGTATCTGTGACCTCGACCAGCACCGTTACTGCAATCGCCTGCAACCACACAGTACACAGAAATCTCTTTATTTCTCCAAATTCGGCTCCATTCACAATGCACAATGTCCATTGCTTCCCCATCGGCGCGCTGTTTTTGGATGTCAAGTGCCTAAGCTCTAGAATTCTCTCCAACAATCTTTCCTCCTCTCCCTCCTTCTTGAAGACACAGCCCAAAACAGAACTCCAGGAAAGCTTTTGGTCACCTGTTCAAATATCTCCATCTGTGGCTTGGTCTCAAGTTCTGCTGATAGTTGCTGTTCTTATGCAGCATGGAACTCTTTGCTCTGTTAAAGCCAGTTTTTCAACAGAAGCGTTAGTTGTGGGAAATCAGATGCAGGGAAAGACCAGCGGAAGAACTTCATATGAATAAGCAATGGAAAAAGGGAGCCAGGAAAAGAGAAAAGCAAAAATAAAAACTCCAGCATTGTTGGAAAAAGTTACATGTCGAAGCTTTTCGTCCGGCACTCACCAAAACATTTTGCAGGAACAACAATACAAGGGGAAAACAAAAAAATATGTGAAGAGATTGCTGCCTAGTTGGCAAGAGGCAATCAGCACTCTCCTCAAATACAGTGTAATTTGTTGTTTTCCCTTATTTTGTCATTCTTGGGCAGTGTCCTGATGATTGGAAGGCGAAAAGCGTCGACATGTCACTTTTTTCGGCAATGCTCAAGGTCTGTTTTACCAAATGAAAAATCCCTAGCTGAAATTAGGTCTCTGGAAATGTCCTGGAGAAGAGTCCCAGAGGAATAAGCATCCAAGGCTCAGTGTCCTGGGAAACCACGCCCAGCGAGAAGGGTCTGATGAAAATCGTCAGCAGAAAATCTGAGGGCACAGATGTTTATGATGTTACAGAAAGGAGGTGAGGACATTATCGATATCCTAATCTTAATTACCAGCATTGTCTCCATTCATGACATGCTTATTTAGATTGAGAACGATGGCTTGTCACTCCACTCTTAATGAATGTGAGTGAGGGGAATCTGAGAGTGATTAACCAGCTCGTTTATTAAATGATATGAGATTGCTCGAGTCAATAATTGAGGACAGGGTGAGTGAACACCCCATTTTCCCCCTGCAGATCAGAGCAATCAAGCATGGATTTGTACAGAATCGTTCATTCCTGAATAAACCGATGGATTTCCTGTAAGAAGCAATAAAGGTAATGGTTTGGGCAATGCCAACTGATGCTCTTTCCATAGAATTCCGGAAGTTTCTTTTCATATATAATGAACCTGAAAAGATTATAAGCTGGAATCGCACGAAATCCATGGGATGGGATTGGCACCTCATTGCCAATACGACACCTTGTTGAATTGGTTAGGAAATTGGTGGAGCAGCTCATTTGGCAGTAGCTCAGCGCTATCAAGAAATGAAGCTGCAGGGGCTCAAGCATTGGCTGTTGTCATGACCAACTCAGGCGTTCGGATCCAAAATCTCAAATTCAACATTTGCTGTAGCAATAGATATTGGGCATTGTAAACTGTGCAGATAGAAGCACGATACTGTAAAGAAAAATACTGAACGGATTAACTGTGGCAAATGGATTTCAATGCAGTTATCTCTGAGGTCATTCACTTTGCACTGAGTGAGGGAGAGAACGGAGTGCTCCCTCAATGGCAAAATGCGAGAAACAATGATGCCCCAAATGGTCTTTGCAGGACAGGTATACAGGTAATTAGCATGTTGTGTAAGGTACAGCAAAGAGTGAAAACAGTCTAATAGAATTCTGGCCTTTGTATCGAGAGGAATACAATACCACGTGGTCGAAGTTTCTGTTTATACATAACCCTGATTAGAACGCACCTGGAGTATGGCAAGCACTTATGGGCAGCATTGCTTTGAAATGGTATATTGGCATTAATGAAAATAGAGCGTTGGCAGACACTTGGACGTCAATTTGGAGCTAAGATTCCAGATAACATAGCTGACTTGAACTCGCATTGTTAACGGTTGATTTCATCAACGTTTTCAATATAGTAAGGGGGGCAGAAATGGTGATTAGTCAGGATCGAATTCTGGGTGTGAGAGTTTCGAGGAGAAGAAAATGCAAAACGTCAGAAATTTAGATCTATAATGAAATTATGAACCTATTCTTCACCTGCAGGATGGTATAATTTTCGAACGTTTTCCAGCAAATGACAAATGATAGTGTATCAAATATTAGATTCATAAACATTATATTTTTTGCTTACTTTTAGCCAAGGTGATATAAGGCATCATGGCTTATGGAGTTCAATGCAAAATCACCTCCCACAGGCATTATGCAACGAAAAAGGCTCAAAGGCTCATTGACTTACTCCAGTTCCGACGTTCCAATTTCCCTATGCTTCTGTCACTGTAAGATAGCAACATTCAAATGTGCCCCTGGGAGCATCCTATGTCGACTATATTAACAGGCACCTCAACATACTCAAAATGCAGCAGCCTAACAGCAAGTAATGAAGAAGTCTAATAGAATGATATCCTTTATTACGACAGGGATTGAACATAACATTTAATTATGTTATGCTTCAGTTATAAAGGGCATTGGTGAGAACGCTCCTCGAATGCTGTGTGCTGTTTTGATCTCCTTATTTAATGAAGGATGTAAATGCATTGGAGGCAGATCAAAGGAGGTTAACGAGATTGATATCTGGTTGGGTCAACTTATAAGGATAGGTTGGACAACTGGGCTTGTTTTGACAGGAGCTTATTAGTGTGATTAGTGATTTGATTGTAGTAAACAAGATCCTGAACGGCCTTGACAAGGTTGGCATTGAAACAATGTTTCCTCCTGTAGGTGAGTCCAGAACAAGCGGGCGCTGTTTTATAATTATGGATCCCCCTTTTAGGACAGAGATGTGGAGATTTTTTTTTTTCTCACAGAGAGTTCAGTGATTTCGGAATTCTCTGCCTCAGAAGGTGGTAGAGGCGGGGCCATTGGATATTTTAAAGACAGAGATTGATAGATCATTGTTAGGCAAGGGAATCAAAGTTATGGGGTTAGATGGGAATGTGGAAGTCAAAACACAAGAAATATAAAAGTTTTCAATTATGAGGACCAATTTCACAGATTTGGCCTAAACTCCCTGAGATAGAAAATATGTCAGTCTAATTGACGTTCGTGTGATAAGCCTGGCTGGTACCTCATGGGGTGTAACAGGTTCAAAGGTGATCTATTGGAGGTGGGTTTTATTGATTAGGCCCTTTTCTTGGGCCTAAAAAGAGTGATCCATTTGAAGTGTTTAACATGATTAAAGTTACTGATAGGGTACATGATGAACATACTGCTTCTGGCAATTTGGGGTAGAAGAAGTGGGGTTGAGCCCAAACATTGGAGCTCGGTCCCACATGTCAGAAAGCGCTTTAATTTTACACAGATCAGCAAATATCTGGTATCCTTTTCCCAAAGAAATCTTATTACTGATTGAGTGATGGAAGACAGCGATTAATGGATAGCATTTCGTGTAAGATATTAACTGTTTTGTATGAAGGCGACTGAATGCCATTTAACCACAAAAAAAAATAATAGCCAGGATCTTGTAAATTAGCGGAACAGAGAGTGGCACAGAATAATTCTGTTTTTTTTCCTAATTAATTTCCGGAATGTTGGCATCGCTGGCTAGGCCAGGATTCATTGCCCATCCCATAATTTCCCCTTCAGAAGATGGTGGTGAGTTGCCTTCTTGAACTACGGCAGTTGCTGTGGTGTAGGTACAACAACAGTGTTGTTAGGGAAGGAGCTCCAGGATTTTGAACCAGTGAAGGATATGCGATATATTTCCATGTCAGTATGGTGAGTGGCTGGGAGGGGATCTTCCAGGTGGCAGTGTTCATATGTATCTGCTGCCCTTGTTCAATATGTTAGGATCATGGGTTTGGATGGTGCTTCCTAAGGCGCCTTGGCAAATTTGTGCAGTGCACATTGCAGATGGTACACACTGCTGTCACTGTGCGTCAGTGCTGGAGTGAGTGAATTTTTGGGGATGTGCTGCCAGTCAAACGGGCTTGTCCCAAACAGTGTCAAGCTACTTGAGTGTTGCTGGAGTTGCGCTTATCCAGGCAAGTGGAGAGTATTCCAACACTCTCGTGACTTGTGCTTTCTATCATTCTATATCCACCATTTAGCCAACTACTCGTTAGGTGAAAATGCATTACCCGGATTTTGGGAGAGTCAGTCTGTCTGTTTTATAGTACAGGTGTTCCAGTAACACGTTTCCAGGTTCAACATGATTCGAGTTCGGCCCAGAAGGGAAATGTTTATTTGTTTGTATATTATTTGTTTGTTGGTTTAAGAATCCCATTCGGATATTAAAACTGCATTTGTCATAATGCAGAGATAAGTGTTGCCCAGTCCTTGGTATGGACCAAATGTCCGTCTCTTGTCTGTTCAGCGCTTCTGAACAGTAGTGACCAGGATCAGTTCAGACCCCGTTCTGATGGATACCAGAGCAGGTGGTGCATTGGTAGTGTAACTTGATTGGCTAGTTAAAGGCCCTGGCTAATGTTTTGGGTTCAAATCCCACTCTGGCAGCCGGTGATAATCGAAGTTTTCCTCAGTAATGATTAACAGGAAGCTGTCATCAATTAACTTCAAAACCCATCTGGATCATTGATGCCCTTTTGGGAATGAAGTCTGCCATTTTTTCCTTACTCACAGCTGGCACCAGGCAGAACAACAATGTGGTTGACCACAATAAGTGCCCTCCAAAATTACTAGTCAATTAGGTTAGTGCGACAAATGTTGGCCTTACCAGTGATGCATGCATCCCATGAAACGCTGAAGAAGAGAAAGCAGAGAGCAGACAACACATGACATGGGAAGATGAACCAACAACCGGATACATTCGTAAGCAAAAGGAACATTTGCTTATTGAAGCAGAACGTGTAATATTTATAAATAATTCAATGGAACTTTCTGCAACATTATTGCCAAGGTGCATTTTGCCCTCGAATGGGTGAGCTCTTCCTTTTCGATGAAAAAAATTGCAAACATGTTTATCAATGTTGATTTTCCGAGGACATACTTGTCATGAAACAGTCAGAAGAACATTTTCACTGACTTCATGATAAGCCATGCAAGGGTCATGAATGACATATCCAGTAGCTTGTCCGTCAGGAAACAGGAATTCCATCTGGATTTAGACCCTCCATCCCATTCCCACATTGGGTATGTCCTCTGGGCTGGCGTAGTTTGCCAAATTTGCACATTGCAATGGTCACCCAAAATTTAAACAGTAGGAGATTTTCGTCATTGGCCGCCCATTCACTTTGATAGCAGAGCCCAGTTAAACATAAACTAACTGAAAACCTCAAAAATCGAGTTTCCAGTCGCAACTTCGAGAATCCTGCGACCTCTCATTCGCAACAGTACCCAAAAAAGGTGAAAAAAACGCAAATAACTGTGTACCTGCTGTAAATAATTGCTAATTGTCCACTAACGGCAGTCCAGGCTACGCGAGAGGGAGGCCAACATTTTAAATACAGGGACAAGGGATGTGCAGGTTCGTGTGCAATGGTCTTTGAAGATTTCAGCAGATATTGAGAGATCAGTTGGGAAAGCATTTTTGATCGTGTGCATCAGAAATTAAGTTACTGAGCACAAAAGGCTAAACAAAGGTACGTTGAATGTGTATAATGCCATTGTTCGGCTACAATTTTGGTATTGAGTTCACTTATGGTCACCCCATGTTGTATTTAGATTTGAGAGTCTTTGGTAGGGTGTAGAGGAGACGTACCAGAATGGTTTCATGAATGAGGGGTCTTCGCTATGAAGCCAATTTGGATGTCCTATTCTTGGAAGGAATTATGACAGATATATATAAGCAAAATAAAGTTGCTTCCATCAGCTGAAACAAAAAAGAAAACGACTGGGGCAATTTGTTGGGGGGGCATACGGGTCTAGGCAAGAGATGCAACGAGGAATGAGGGGAAAACATATCCAAGCAGCAAATCTTATTGCCGTGGGTGTGACTGCCTACCGGCGTGGTGGAAGTTGCTGTCACAAGTGATTTCAAAGGTAATTTGGGAGGGCGCTTAAGCAAAGTAACATGATACCTCTAGTTACAGCATTGGGGAGAACGTGGATGTGGTTTTAAAGAGTCGTCCCAGTCTTGATGGACCGAATGGTCTTATTCAGTGCTCTTTGACAATAAAAGTGACGGCGCATTGTCTACACCCAGCAGCCATGACATTGTCACAAATTCCTGCTCTCACGAAAGAGGTGAATGTGTGAAAGGGTCGAACATGGATTAATACATTTCGGGGGTTGGGGTGGTGTGGGATCAGAGGACCAGTGGGGCGAAAGGTGAGGGGGGCGAACGGGGCCAGGGAGAGCGAGCTTGGTGATCGGGGTGGGGCTGGGGGAGGTTGTGGGTTCCGGCGTGGAGGCGGAGAAAATCTGCCTTTCCAGAGGGTTACACTATGATTTTTCTGCCCGTACAAAGAGAGCGTCGGATCCAGGGAAACATGCCTATATGAAGTGGGGTGGAGTTTGGGGCGCGGGGTGTGGTGAAGGGTTGGTAGGGAAGTGGGGTGAAATATGTCAGGTTAGTTTGTCTAATTCCGCTGCTGCGGAGGTTCAAATTTTGTAGCAGCTTCCAAAATGGCAATGGGGGCTGTGGGGCCATTGGTGCACAATTAGTTGAGCACGGTTCTATGAAGGAAGATATTTCATTCCGTTTCTATAACACGTTATTAAAGTTTTTTTTTCATTCCTAGTTCATTGGGAAGAAAAGATCAATGCGTTAGCTTTTCAATTATTCATTATCTGCGTGTTTTGCTGGCTATGGCATCATTCATTGCCCACCCCCACTTGACTTTGTTGAACTGCCTTCTTTACCAGCTGCAATCCATGTGGTGCAGGTTCGGGAGGGAGATCCAGGATTGTGACCCACCGACAAAAAACCTATTGCGATATTATTCCAAGGCGGGATCGAGAGTGGTTTGGAGTGGATTTAAGTCAGCATTTCAACATTAATAAGAGCGGGTGTGTTTAACGGCACACAATAAGCAAAACATCTGGCTAGAATTTAGGGATAGAAAACTAAGGAACATGTAATGTAACTCATTCCTGACAACAGTGTTGGAGCATCTGAATGGAACATTTAAGAAACGAGAAATTAGCTCAAAAAGAGCGTCATTTCAATTAGAGAATTTAATCCCCACATTAAATGCAAAGCAGAGAAGGTAAATTAGGAACGACACTATTTATTTATTTTATTTCATTTTTTTCCCAGGCTGAAACAATACATGACAAGGCCACAAGAGGGTAGGCATTAAACCTATTCAAGTATCATCCACCAGGCTTGACGTTCAACAAATCTATTTTTTTTTTCGAAGACGTGACTTCAGTGGTTGCCAGAGGAATCTATCCTGATTTGGTGTTATGTAGTTCCAGGGGGAACTCCAAAAGTAAGCGGGCATCTATCTGGCATTGATTCTAGCGCGATTAGATAAAAAGACGCAGAACACAGCTACCATTATTGTATGTTTAAATAAAGCTATCCATAGCGTTAAGGCATAAGAGATGACGAGAGCGAATAGAACAAAACTGGAATTAGATAAAATTGCAAATGGCAAATAGTGTCTTTTCAGGACAGACGTTAGTATATAACAGTAGGCTGTTTGAATTCCTAAGGGTTCAATTGTCATGTGGATATATTTATGTGACAATTGTTCCAATTTCCAATTTAAGCAGCGGCGCTCAGTTAAAATGTAACATTATAGCGTAGAAAAATCAGGATAAAAACTTCAAGAATATTCTATTTCTAGAAGACAAATGATTATTGAAGAACAACGGAAGAAATACAATCATTTAAAAAATACGAAAATGACATCTAAAACAAATCTGGAAAAAGTATCGAAACATACTTACATTTTTGCACAATGGAATTAGAAGAAAATAAACATAACTCAATCGAGTAACAATGAAAATGATAATAGAACAGTGGAGAACTTGCTGTATTTTTACTTTGTGCCCCGTAAAAACAGTCGAGAAAATGGATTATATGAATACAGTTCAAGAGCAGCTCATACTGAGTAACGGACTGGAACTCACTTAACATAACGTGTGAAAGAAAGCAGTATTACGTAACAAAGAATATGACCACACTGAAGTTTGACAAATCCTTAGTCTAGCGTTCCAATTTTTTAAAGGAAGTAGTTCAGAAAATTGGAAACGTTTAAGTCATGATCACACAAATTATCTCATTTCGAGAAATTTCCCTCAAGATTATAACGTTTGAAGTGTAACTGCATTATTTATTGGTGGTGAGAGAGAGAGAGCTCAGATAATTATAGAACTTTGAGCCTAACGCTTGAGTCATTCCTCGAATCTATATTTAAGCACAGAACTCCTACACATTCCTACGTCACGTTTACCATATCTATTTTTTTGAGGACGTGACTATGTTGATCGACAGAGGAATCTATCCTGATTTGGTGTTATGTAGTTTCGGGGGAAATCGGTGAAGTTACAACTTTACGAGACAGTTGGGTTGAAAGTAAAGTTCCTGGAATTGTAGGCAAATTATTGACTTGCGCAGGTGTAATGTCAAGGAATAAAGAAAATTGAGAATGAAATTGGCGCAATATTGGGGAGGATGTAACTAATGTTGTTCCACTACGATATGTTCTTGGCATCTCTATTTACTTTTCATTTACTGATGACTTAGGTAATACAGGACAGATTCTTAACTCGATGGCTGTCCATGAAACAAAGATTGGTGACACCTCATTTTGTTTAGGTAGGCATATAACACTAAGAAGAAAGATGGGTACATTAAACGTGTGGGCAATGCTGTGGAAGATAACTTTCAAGAAAGGCGACTGGATCCATATAAAAAGATAGGTCTGAGTTAATCTACATCTTTAAAATCAAGCATCAATGGGTGCCCGAAGATATTTATGGGCCGTTATCCACAGATTAATAAATCATACGAGAAAGGAATGAAAAAAAAAATCATCACAAGCTCAAAATGAATGTTTGTCTACCTGTTTAGCGGGGTTAAACTAATACAGATTGAACTGTATTTTGCTATAGCTTTTGTTACACTACATCAGGACTACTGATTGCACCTTAATATTGAAAGGAAATCAGCTCGGATTCACCAGAATGTTACCGGGATTCATAGTTTAGATTATGAGGATAACTTGCACAAGTGAAGCTTGCAAAAGGGAAGAAGAAAACCCTGGGATATTTGTCTTGATTTTGCAAGTCTGAAAACAAAACAGTTCCATGAAAATTCCAATGATAAAAAGCATCAATTTACATGCTGTCTGCTTTGGGCCCATCCGTTCATCTGTATGTCCGTCCGTCCATCCTTCGGTCCATTCATCCGCACATCCTTCCACCCATCAATGTTACTGTCTGTGTTTCTGTCCATTCAACCATCCGTCCATTCTTTCTTCCATCCGTCCACCCATCCGCCCACCAGTCCATTCGTCCATCCATCCACCCATTCTTCCGTCCATCCTTCCGCCCGTCCATTGATCCACCCATGCTTCCGTCCAACTATCCACCCATCCATTCATCCATCCATCCAACCATTCACCTGTCCTTTCTTCCATCTGCCCACCCATCAGCCCGTCCATCCATCCATCCATCCAACCATCTGTCCAGAAGCAATTCCATCCATCCGTCCATCTGCCCGTCCATCCATCCGCCTGTCTATCCGTACATCCATCCAACCATCCATCAGCCCGCCATTCCTTCCGTCTATCCATCCACCAATTCATCCATGTGTCCTCACATCCTTCTGTCATTCCATCTATCCATTTGACCATGCATCCGTCCATCCAAACACCTGTCCGCCTGTCATTTCATCCGTCAATTTATCAGTCGCTCCATCCAGCCGCCCACCCGACAGTCCGTTCTTCGGTCTACTTCACTCAGTCAACCTCTCCCTTCATTCATCTTTATTCCTACACTGTTTGAGAGTATCATTATAGTTATCGCCATTTGGACAGTGATAGATTTATTTTTGTGGAATAGTACATTTCTCTAATATCCGTTTGCTTTCATGAGCAGAATGGCTGGTGCACACTTGGGTTTGCCCCAAGGCACTGAACACAGTTGAATGTTGTAAATTAGAATTGGAATGATATCCAGAGGACTGGATGATTGAAATCTCCAAGTCGTTATACTTTGGTATACATGCTGTATAGCTCGGGAAGCAGCTATCTTACAAAGGTAACATTATCTGCGGCTTGAGCTGATCAAAAGTGAATGTTGGCAATGCGGTCAGGAATACAACACAAAGGGTAGGAGGTCAATATGTGGCTGATGGTCTGCCTTGAATGGCCATCGTCACTAGTTGAGCTGCTCCTCATTGTGGAGCAAGTGGCCATACATTTCCCGGCCCATCTTCAAGTGCTAGAGAGTTGCCATATCATCCGTGGAAGTTTGAACTGTGAGATTCACCACACGCCTCACTTTTCAGGTTGCTGTTGCTGATGTCATTGGTCACCCGGGCGGTGTGCAATCGAGTGCTGGGTCTGTCATTAATTTGTTGGGCGAGGAGTAGGGAGTACAGGGTATGATATGGGTGCGTGGTGTTTTTTATTTTTGTTTGCACCTTGTACCAATGTTTGTTTTTCATTCATTCACGGCAAGTGGGATTCTCTGGCTGGGACAGCATTTATTGCCCATCATGAGATGTCCTTGAGAAGGTGGCAGTGAGCCGCCTTTGAGAGCCACTGTAATCCAGGTGAAGTAAGTACGCCCGCAGTGCTATTAGGAGAGTTTAACAGGGTTTTGACCCAGCAACAGTGAAGGAACGGAGACATATCTCCAAGTCAGGATGGTTAGTGATGTCATGGGGAAGCTCGAGGTGGTGTTGCTCCCAACCATCTGCTGGCCTTGCCCTTTCACATTACAGTAGCCGTGGGTCTGGAAGGTGCTTTTAGAGTAGCCTTGGTGAATTCCTGCAGTGCATTTGTAGATTGTTCACACTGTCATCACTGTGTACAGGTGGTGGAGGGATGAATGTTTCTGGATGGAGTGTCAATGAAGTGGGCTGCATTGTCCTAGCTGGTGTCAAGCCTCTTGATTTTTTTGGGAGCTGCACTGATCCATGCAAATGGAGAGTATTCAATTAGACTCCAGACTTGTACTTTGTTGATGGTGGACAGGCTTTGGGGAGTTGGATAGTAAATGTATTGTCATAGGATTCCGAGTTTCTGACCCGCTCTTGTAGCCACAGTATATGGCTAGTCCAGTTCAGTTTCTGGTCAATGGTAAAACCCAGGATGTTGAGAGTGGGGGAATCAGTGATGGTAATGCCATTGAACGTCAAGTGGTGAGGCTTAGAATCTCATGTGTTGTTGGTGGTCATTCTCTGAAACTTGTCTGGTGCAAATGATTTTTGTCCAAGAATGTCAGCCCAAGCCTGGATATTGTCCAGGTCTTGCTACATTTGGCCATGGCTGCTTCAGGATCTGAGGTGTCGCAAATTGTGGTGAGCATTGTGAAATCATTTGCGTGCATCCCCACTTCTGATGTTATGGTGAAAGGATGGTCATTGATGAAGCATCTGAATCCGAGGATATGACCCTGAGGAAATCCTGCCGTCATGTCCTGGTGCTGAGATGACTGACCTCCAACAACCAGAACCAACTGCAGTTCTGCTAGGTTTGACTCCGAACAGTGAGGAGTTGTCCTTCTGATTCTGAGGAACTGCAGTTTTGCCACGCTTCCTTGATACCACACTCGGTTAAACGCTGCCTTGACGTCAAATGTAGTGATTTTCCCCTCACCTTGGGAGTTCAGCTCTGTTAACCATCGTTCCACCAAGATTGTAATGAGGTCAGGAGTTGGTCATCTGTGGCTGAACCCTAATCAGGCGTCAATCAATGGGTTATGGATAAGCAAGTGTAGCTTTATGTCACTGCTGATGGCTGCTTCGAATAATTTACTGCTGATCAATAGTGGACTGTTGGGGCACTAATTGACCGAGTTAGATTTGCCCTGCTTTATTTATACAGGAGCTACCTGGGGAAATTTCCGCATAATCGGATACAAGCCAGTCTTGTAGCTGTAGAGGAACAGATTGGCTCAGGGCATGTCAAGTTCTGTTGCATAAGCCTTCAGTTCTATTGTCGGAATATTGTCATTGTTCATGCACTTTGCAGTACCTTCAGACACTTCTTGAAGTCAGGTGGAGTGAATTGTATTGGCTGAGTATGGCATCTGTGATGCTAGCAACATCCAGAGGACGCCAAGATGGATCATACAACAGCTACTCTGACTGAAAATTATGGCAAATACTACAGCTTTACATTTTCCATTGATGTTCTGGGCTCCCCCATCAATGATGAATGATATCTGAGGAGCTTCATCCTCCAGTGCGTTTTAATTGTACAGTACCATTTAATGTGGCAGGACTACAGAGCTTCAGTCGGGCCCAATAGTTTTGTGATTTCTTAGCTCTGTCAATCACTTGTTACTTCTGCTGTTTGGCATGCAATGAGGCTTATGTTACAGCTTCACGAGTTTGAAAATTCATTTTTATTTATGCGTGGTTCCGTTCTTTGCATGCCCTCGTGCACTCCTCATTAACCCAGCGCTGACACCCGGCTTGACGATAATGGTGGAATGGGGAATATGCTGCGCCGTGAGGTTACAGATTGTGTTTGAGTACAATTCTGTTGCTGCCGATGGCCCACAGTGCCTCATACATGCCCAGTCTGGAGTTGCTAGATCTCATCGAAACCTATCCCATTTTGCACTTTGGTAGTGTCACACAACACGATGGAGGGTATCATTAAAGTGAAGGTGGACTTCGTCTCCACAATGACTGTGCAGTGGGCCTTCCTACCAATACTCTCCTCAGCAGGTGCGTCTGCGGCAGGCAGGTCGATGCCGTTGAGGTCAAGTATTTTTTATTTCCCACTTGTTGGTGCTCTCACCACCTGCCTCATAACCAGTCTAGCAGATAATTCCTTTAATGCTTGGTCAGTAGTGGAGGTACCGAGCCACTCTTGCGATGGACATTGAAGTTCATTGTACGCTTTCTCTTTGTATGCTGCAAGCCAATGGTGTTATTTGAGGAGAATCCTTTATCCGTTGGACCACTGGAGATTTACCAAATGCTAGCGGAGGTGCACAGAGGGGTCAACGTTCCAGGAATCATCCTCACGGATTCCTGGAGGGGTTAATCTACCACGTTGATTACCAGGGATCACCTGAGTCAGGTTCAGCAGCCATCTTCCATTGTTTGTTAGACCAGCACAAGTGAAAATTCATGTAGCACTTTTCGTCCATCTGCCTTAAGTAGCATCCACCTTTTTTTAAAGTATTTTTTTTTCACTCTCTTTACAGAGCAGAAGGAGCACATTAGCCCGTCTAGTCTGCTCTGGCTCTCCGACAGAGCATTCCATCTAGCCCCACTCTCCTGCCTTAGCTCCATAACCTTGCACATTCTCTCTTTTCAGGTCGCAATCTAATTGCCTTTTCCATAACTCGATCGAACCTGCCTCCATCAAACTTTCAGGAAGTTTTTTTTCCAGACTGGGTAAAACAAACAAAAAAAACAAGCAATAGAAAGGAAAACATCACCACATTTATTCATTTACCAATTCATTTGAATCTGTGCCCTCTGGTTCTTGATGCTCTCTTGAATGGGATCAGTTTCTGACTATTTACCGGGTGTATATCCCAAACAATCTTCAATTGGTCTTGCAACTCCTCTCAGCCTTATTCTCTCCAAGGAAGACAGTCCCAACTTCTCCATTCTAGCATCATAATTAAAGTTCTTCACCCCAGGAATCATTCTTGCGCATCTCCTCTGTTTTGTCTCCAAAGCCACTTATATTTATAATTATCTTGAACTTGACTCCTGACGCTGACTTACATTTTGAGGCTGGCTCCCAGCAATGTCTGATCGTGACATCGGTGATCAGCACGTTTGCTGACTCGCCCTTTGATGATGGGGCAGTGTAGCACACAGCAATAGTGCTGGATCTCTTTAGAATTGCCCGCTGTGTGAAAACCCAACAATCAGTCATCTCCATGAGCCACTTCCGATAGGTTTGTGAGTACATTCAAGACCAGGTCAGCCCACCATGCATAACCAGAGAGCAGTGTTCCCAATGGTCCTCTTAAACATATAAACTGATGACCTGCCTTTCCCCTCCTACACCCGCTTACCCCACCCTCAGCGCATGCATGCACGTGCACAGATGCTCACACATTCACGAACACACAAAGTCACAGCCATTAACAGATATTAACTTCTTGGCCCTAGCATTCCAGGCTAAACAAGTACTGGAGTGGGCAACACGCACACAGCACTCCATGCACTTTGGAAAGTGCATGGTTCCTTTCCCTATAGCACCAAACTTGAAAGGTAGCTTCACTTCTCGAGCAACAACAGTTTGTGGTGACCGAGTCTGTATGGATAAAACCGCGTACGTCGGGCAGTCCATGCAGAAGGTGACTTTGTGTTGGTTGTAGCAAGCCTCGCAATGCTCGAGAAACAACCATCTGGATTTCCATGTTCACATTGCAGCATGCAAAAAGTCTCTGCTTTCCAGAAAGTATGCCCTGGGTACATCCATTGGGCTGTATACGGGTTCAGAGCCTTTATGTGGCTGCTTTAACCTCACTATTTTACCTGTGTCACACTTAGATGCCCATTCCTTCCAAGGTCATCCAAGAATGTGCTATGTTAATCATTCTGCAACTGAATCTTTGTTATCATCCCACACCCGAAGCAATCACAGCAAAGATGAGCTTTTCTTGCCTCATTTAGTCTACATTTTATCTAGTGTCTGTGCTTATTTACATTAAGCTCATGTAGATTTGACATTGACTTAACAGCGGGATTATAACAGAAGTTCCATGTCGTTGCTTTGGTGTCTTGTGACTCATGGGCTATTGAATGCGGGCATAACCAGTTTATCTCCAATTGCCCGGTCACCACCTAAAATGACATTCTGGGATTTTACATAATTTCAGCCACTTAGTAATGATTTCACGGCACTAGAGTGTGTCCCTCCTCTGAACCTGTGGGAACCAAGTTCAAATGCAATTCAGGACTCCTGGCTATGAAAGAACGATGCCATCAGTGCTGGAAAACTAGTGTGCATGCCTTTGGTTTGGTGCTGCCCTGGAAGACTGGCGAGTGTTAGTGGCAGGAACTATAAAGAGACAATGCTTGAAAGACATTGCAGCATCCGTGGACAGAGAAATGGAGTTTGCATCCCCTAGTGGGTCTTTAGTTTCAGTTGCAGGAAGGGTACTTGAAAAAAGGGGTAGGCAAAAGATAAAAAATTAAAACACCCGTCATTCTCTAAAAAAATGGTTGAAGTGACGATGACCACCAAGCAATTTGGAGACCAACCTCCCCCCTTAACACCATCTTTAACATGGCCAACGTACGTTCGTTTGTGGGATGATGGAGTCAGCATTTATTGGCTATTCCTAATTGCCAATCCCTTGTTCATAGAGTCAACCACATTGCTGTCTGTCTGGAGTCACATGTAGCCCTGACTAGATAAGGACGGCTGATTTCCTTCCCCAAAGGACATCAGTGTTTGATTATTGTTTATTTAATAATAGCTTCTAACACTTTTCCTATGACAGATGTTCAGCTAAATGGCCTGTAGTCTGTTAACTGTTTGATGCAGCAATGGACAATATATTTGAGCAATGCATGGATGAATATATCCGGAAACGAAATGACTCATGAAAGATTAAGGTGATAATTGTTTGTTTAAATTCACCATATGCGGAAAAGGGGGGTGGGGGGGGGGGTGGTGGGGGGGGCTCTGTTACAGCGAAAGGATAACTGTGCCCATTGTAACAATGTGCTGAACAATAATGCAGGCATATGCCACACATGTACACAAAAGGAACAGGGATCAGATTAATATCCCTTTTTGGAGGATTTTAAGACGAGACATTGTAACTGGTTACACACTGGCGAATTTGTCAGCACGTAAGTCAGTATTCCGTCAATAATGGCTCAAATTGGAGGGCTCTCATCAGTTGTAATCATAATCGTGTCACATAATTGATTGAGCAGGCATCTTCTCGAACTAAATAATGGAAAGAATGAGGTCATTGTATTATGTTGTCCTCAGATTACTGTGCTACCACAAATCCTCACCCAATTCATTATTGAACAATTCGACCACTCGGACATCGCCCATCTATGAGTGGTGCTCTGTTTTCTTCTGGTCTTGAAATAGCATCTCTGGCTCTAGACTTGCCTTTCATAATGTTCTTCTTCCCAGCTGTCCATAATCCATCATTAATTTAATTAAATTATTGGAAAGGTCATCACCACATCTTCTATCTATTGTCAGTAGATATTTCAATGACCTCCTATGTTTACTAACCTTGCCCCCTACTCCCATTCTCACCACTATTAAGACAATGCGTGCACTTGAAAAATTGTGTCGCTGTTTTCAAATGCCCCTATGGCCTCACCCCTCCCTATCTCTGCAGCTGCTTCCATTTCGACGCCAGGGCGTTGCTGCAGGAGTTCGTCGAGATAATACTGTTGGCCCAAACATCTTCAGCTACATCATCACGGGCTCTCCATGCATCATAGGTTCAGGAGCGAGAATATTCGTTCATGATTGTGTTGGTGCTAAATGCCCTTTGTGATTCCCGACACAATGAGGTAATCCATGTTCAAAATTCAGCACAACCTGGACAACTTTCAGATTTGGAGTGTTCGTGGTAAGTAACGTTCGTAGCATACAGATGCTGGCAATGACCATCCCAGGAAGAAAAAAAACCCTCTCACCTTTGCATTTGGAAGCAATGCAATTAATAAAAGACCAGTGATTGAAATTAAGGGCTTATCCTCGATGAGAAACTTAATTGGACTGATTGATTTATATAAATTTATATATTATTAATAGATACACGTTAAGTTTTTATAAATATATTTTTATACATTTGTTATACACACACATACAAACAATCATGTATACATATGTGCACATATTTACACACACATAAATTTCTAAATATGCATATTATGAATAAATATATATTACATGTATTGAACACATTTTAAATAGTCATATAAATATTCTGGCTACAAGAACAGTTCCCTTGCAGATTTTTATTCGGAGACAAACTCACCTTTCGACTCCCAAAAACCTCTACACTGTTGAAAATCCACAAGTCAAATGTGTGCTGAAATACTGAACTCGACTCCAACAACACTCAGGGTGCTGAGTACCATCCATGGTTTAACAGCTTGCTTCATCAGTGCCCCATTCAACATCTTGACCAATCAACCCCTACGCCATCGGCCCACCATGGCAGTAGTATGTCCTATATACAAGATTCACTGAAACAACTAGGCCAATCTCCTTCAGGTGCACCTTGCAAACTTGCAACTTTTACCAACTGGAAAGACAAGGGCAGCAAGGTAGTGGAAGGACCACCTGCACAATTTTCTCTCCAAATCACACTGCACCCTGACTTGGAACTATATCACTCTCTCTTCATAGCTACGCTGTCAAATTCCTGACATTTCAATGCTAACAGCACTGTGAGTGCAGCTACATCATTTGGACAGCAGCGCTTCAGGAAGGAAGCTCTCGACCATGTTATACACGAAAACCATTGATGGGAAACGAGTGCTATCCTTGGCTGGAAATCTCTCACCTCAAGAAAGAATTAAATAAATAAGAACCTTGGACTTTTGAAGGATTTCAACCCATGTATCCATTGTCTCTGAAGCTACTTGCTTACAGGCCCAAAGATAGCTGGCATAAATATTTGTTAGCCTGTACGTTCAGTCGTTCTCTAGGTGTTTTTTTTTATCCACTAATTTGATTGATTAAGTTTCCTTACTCTTCTGTCTGCTGATTTTGTATTATTATTGGGGGACATGTTCAGTACCTTCTACCCTGAAGCCGGCTGAACTATTTTTGTTCAAACTCTCTTCCATATCCTTTTTCACCATGATGAATTCCCCAGTCTCATCCTCTAAGGAGCCATTGTTGACTTTCACTACTTCTATCCTTTTCACGTACTTCTGGAAACTCTTACTCTTTGGTTTTATATTTCATGCTAATTTAATCTCATAACATATTTTGCCTACCTTTCCATTGTATTTTAATTCTAATTTTCTGGTTCCTAAGTTCTCTGACCTAACACGAATATTTGTAAGATCAAATACATTTTCTTTCAATTTGCTACTATTCCTAACTTCCCTAGTTAGCCACAGATCTTTTTCCTATCTCCTGGAGCACTCCTTTGTCAATCGGCTATTATGATTGTTCAGTGTTATGGAATATCTCCTCACATTTCTCCCGTTGCTTACTTACCATCTTCACTTAACCTATTTTCCCCGACCACTTTAGATAACACTGTCGCCATTCATTTCAGAATGCTTTTACTTAACCATAAAACCCAAGATTGTCACCTTCAACCTGAGTGTTCATAGCATTTTGTCATCACTTTTCACGAGAGCAGCCTTCAACTTGAGATACATAAGGAATGATGCCTCAATAGCTAATCCAGATCTTTAAAAAAAATATTCCTTCTCTGGGGTCAACAATTTTATTTTTTTTTAAAAGCAGTCTCAAATACAGGCTATGAGCTCATCCTCGTGGTAAACTTGCCAGTTTTACTGATGAATCATTATGAAAATTGAAGTAATCGGCAATTAGTAAAGTAATTCTACCTCCAGCACCTAAAAATATTTTTGATTTCTTCTCCATCCTACAGTTATGCTAATGTTAGCGGGCCTGTGGATTTGTTCTGTCAGTGCTTTCCTTCTTTGGTAATTTCTTAAATCCACTCAAACTGAATCAACAACACCTTTACATTCAGAACCAAGATCATGTTTTTTTTTCTTACAACTGTAATGATTTTTCCATTCTATCTATCCCTCTGAAGTGTCAATGTTCATTTCTCAGTTGTTATCCACCTCAAATAACAGATGTCTGGACTGCAACAGTTCAAAAAGGCCGCTCAACCCTACATTCTCTAGTGCTATTAGTGATGAGCAATAAATGTTGGACTAGCCAGCGATGCCCATGTCCCATGAACATATAAAACTATGCCAGTCAGCTCACACTAATTTATTCTTTTGTTTGTGCCAACAATTTAGATAGATACTCAGATTCAATAGAGATCTTCAAATTTGTCTTTTTTCAATAGAATATTTCATCTGCCTATCCATACTTTCAGGTGCAATTGCTTGTGCGCTCTTTAGCTTCCTCTCAGAATTCTCATAATCCTAATCAGTAGCCCACACTATTGCCATGTTATCTCTCTTTAACTCTGTAAATTTCCATCACTTAACCTCCTCCCACACCTCAGACATTTTAGTTGAAAGCCTCTCATACAGTCCTAGTTTTCAATGTGTCAGACGACTTGCACCACACAAGTGCCTGCCAATCGCCATCTCCAATAACAGAGAATCTAACCATCGGCCTTTGGCGTTAGGTGGCATTGCCATATCTGAATCCCCCATTACCAACGCCCAAATGGTTATCATTGACATGAAACTAAACTCGACTAGGAATATAAATATTGTGGTTTCTAGAGCAAGTGAGGAGTGTGATGGAATTCTCCCCACTTGACTGGATGGGTGCAATTCCCACATTACTCAAGAAGCTTGATACCATCCAGGACAAAGTAGCCCCTCTTGATTGGCACTGCATCCAAAAACATTCACTCCCTCCAGCACTGACACACAATAGCAGAAGTGTGTATCATCTACAAGATGCACTGCAGGAATTCACCAATGTTCCTGAGATAGCACATTCAAAACCCACGACCACAACACTCTAGAAGAACAAGGGCAGCAGACACATTGGAACACCACTACCTGAACGTTTTCACCCAAGTGACTTGGTGGGGGGTGGGTGGGGAGATCGCATTGGTATTCACCAGCTTCAAAATTATGCCATTCTAAAACATTAGGTGGATAAAGACAAGCAAGGAGAGGAATGGACAGAAAAATCAATGATCATATTGATCTAGAGCATCATTGCAGGACTACCTCAAGATAGTGTACGAGGCCCAACCATGTTCAATTAATGAGCTTCCTTCCATCATAATGTCAGAAGTTTGCAGATGACACAAAGCTGGCTGGGGGTTGGGGGGGGTGGGGTGGTGAGCTGTGAGGAGGATGCCGAGATGCTTCAGTGTGATTTGGACAAGTTGAGTGACTGGACAAAGGCATGGCAGATACAGTATAATTTGGATAAATGTAAGTTTTTCCACTTTGGTAGCAAAAACAGGAAAGAAGATTTTTATCTGAATGGCTATAAATTGAGAGAGGGGAATGTGCAAGGAGACCTGGATGTCCTAGTATACCAGTCGCCGAAGGTGAGCATGCACGTGCAACAGGCGAAAAAGAAGTAAAATGGTATGTTGGAACTTATAGCGAAAGGATTCGAGTATCAGAACATAGATATCCTGCTGCAATTATACACGGCCTTGCTGAGACCACGCCTGGAATATTGTGTGCAATTTGGTCCCCTTATCTGAGGAAGGATCTCCTTGCTATAGAGGGTGTGCAGACAAATTTTGCCAGGTTGATTCCTTGGATGGTGGGAGTGATATAAGAAGAGAGATTGATTCGGTTGGGATTATGTTCGCTGGCGTTCAGAAAAATGACGGGGTGTCTCATGGAAACCTACAAAATTCTAACAGGACTAAACAGGGTAGATGCAGGAAGGATGTTCCCGATGGTGGGTGATTCCAGAACCATGTGTCAAAGTCTGAGGATGCGGCGTAGACCATTTAGGACGGAGATGAGGAAAAATTTCTTCACCCTGACAGCGGTGAGACTGTGGAATTCCCTACCACAGACAGTTGTTGAGGCCAACACATAGTATGTTTACAAGGAGGATTTAGATATAGCTCTTGAGACGAAAGGGATCAAAGGATATGGGAAGAAAGCAGGTACAGGAAATGGAATTGGATGATCAGCCATGATCATATTCAATGGCGGATAGGCTCGAAGGGCCGAATGACCTGCTCCTGCTCCTATTTTCTATGCTTCTATGTTTCTAATTGGGGATGTTCGTTGTTGATTGCACAATGTTCACCACCATTCTTGACTCTTCAGATGCTGAATTGGTCCATGTCTAAATGAAGCATGTCCAGGACAATTTCCAGGTATGCTCTGACAAGTGGCAAGTGACACTCGCACCACGTAAATGTCAGGCAATGAATATCTCCAAGAAAAGATAATCCAATCATTGCTCCTGGATGTTCAATGGCATTAACATCACCGAGTGCCCCTCTGTCAACAACCTGGGTTTTTACCACTGACCAGAAACTGAAGCTGTCTAGCCATATAAATATCGTGGCTACAAGGACAAGTCTTATCGTGCCTTGAATAACTCACCTCCTGACTCCTCAAAACCTGTTCAGCATGTAACAGGCATGAGTCAGGAGCGTGGCGGAATACTCCCCACTTGCCTGGATGTGTGCTGCCGCTACAACACTGAATAAGCTGGACATCGTCAAGGACAAAGCAGACCGCTTGATTGGCAGCACATCCACAATCATTTACTCCCTCCACCACCTCCTTTGACTGCACCTTCCAAACAAGCGACCACTAACATCTAGAAGGACAAGGGCAGGAGATAGATGGGAATACCAACACCTGGATGTGCCCCTCCAAGTTACTCACCATCCTGACTTGGAAATATATCGCATTGCCTCTACTGTCGCTAGGTCAAAATTCTGGCAGTCCTTTCGTAACAGCACTGTGGATGTACCTACAACACATGGACTGCAGCGGGTTCAAGAAGGCATCTCACCACCACCATCTCAAGAGCAATATGGATGGGCAATAAATGCTGGCCCAGCCAGCAAAGCACACATTACACGAATGAAAAAAGAGAGAGAGAAAGAGAGATGGAGGGAGAGAGAGAGATAATGTTGCATGGAGAGAATGAAAGTAAAAGTGAATGGAGGTGGGCAAGACAGAGCGTTGGGGAGATAAAGGTCCACCTCAATCTTTTCTCTTTTAATTTCTCTCCTCATTCTCCTGCCTATTTTTCCCCCGCGATATATTTTAGTTTATGTGAATGCAATGAAGTTGGCTGAGTGAGTGATTGAGTGATTGTGAGTGTGGGTGAGTGAGTGAGTGTGAGAGAGGCTGGGTGAGTGTCAATGTGGGTTGTGTTTATGTGGGATCTGTGTGTTGAGTGAGTGTGTGTTTGGGAGGTTGTCTGAGTGAGAGTGTGTGTGTGTGTATGTATTTTCTGGTATGTCTTCAAAGAATTCAATCCAATTGGCCAAGCAAGATCTCCCCGTATTTAAAACCATGATGGCCATTTCTGAATATAATTTTTTTATCGAAATGTTGCTAACCTCACAATATAAATTTGGGAATCACGCTAAATGTTGCGCATTCTCTGTCAGTATTGCATAAATGACAATTATTTGTATAAAACTCACACCATTCTCTGTGAGAAATTGATTATCTTTATAATATAGATTCCCAATCCTTTTAACTTCATAAACCAGTATTGCGGCTTTTTCGCTGCCAGTCAACAGCTACGAATTGATCTCATGCATATAATCCATGCCCTATCGTCATTTCTCCCAGTTTTTCTTTCCCTTCATTTTACGACAATATCAAAGTAAGCACGTTCAGCGCCAATAATGTGTAAGGCATGTATAAGGCATAACCAATACAAATAATGTCAGAGGAAAGTTATTAAAGTGCAGCGGTCAAGAGCTAAGAGTAATCACACAATAGCGAAGTCGAACATGTTGATGTTATTGTCGAGTTAACGTCACTTTGGAAAAGAATAGGCATTGTGCAATGAACATTTGAAGATTTTATTAAATTAACCATTGCCCAGTGCCCCCTCACAGTGATAGAGAACGATAAGTCACCTTGGCATTCAGAGAGGAAATTCTCTATGATATGATCTCTCGTTCATTATTTATTTGTTAGTGGAAGGTTTATCATGTGGCAGTTGCCCAATGGGCGAAACGAAGCTGTAAGGAGCCTTTCAATAACCTTCAATAACTCTGATAATGTTCCAACTGGTTCATTTCCTTATTCGTTCCTGTGGTATGGGCATGGCTGACCAGGCCAGCATTATTGCCCTTTGTCTAATTGCCCTTTTCAGGGGGTAATTTTAGGAGGCAGCCACATTACTGTGAGCCTGGAGTCACATGTAGGCCAGACCAGGTAAGGAGAGCAGGTTTCCTTCCCTGAAGATCATTCGTTTACCGGATGAGTATAAATCAAAACAGCAATCGACGAGTGTTTCGTCAGATAGAGAATTGAAATTTTACCCTGTTCTTTGTAGGGACTAGAAATCGGGTCTCCAGAGCATTACTCTATGTCTACTGGAATAGCAGTCCACTGACAATACCACTATACCTCCGCCTGCACCTTGTTTCTTTTGTTTACACTCGGTCTCAGCTGCTCTATATATAAAAAAAAAATGACTATCCTCAGACGAACTGCACTCGAAGCTATTCACATAGATACAGTTCGCATCTCCTTCTAAGAATGGGACAGCCAACAATTCTGCAGTTGAAGATAATTTACTACCCGCTACTCGCAGCCTTTGGCATTCCTTGTGAGTCAATCTATTCTGTTCTTTAATTGATGGTGACTAACAAGTTAATAATGGTTGTGCAACTGTTTCTCACAATACGCTCAAGGAAGACTTACAAACCCAGCGAGTTAAAAGCATGGAGGCAAACTTTAGAAAAACATTGTGTTCTCTTGAAAAGAAGTTATCTCAAGCAGAGATTCACTTCTTTCTCGTTAAACCTCAGGCTAAGTATTGTGTGCATATCAGGGCACCTCCCTTTGGAAACAATGGCAAGGTTGTGTCAACAATTTAGGAAATATTCCCAAAACGATAAACAAATGTGAATTACTTCAGGCATATGGAGGAATTCGAGAAGCCATTTCATATTTCCCTCATTCATAAGCGCAACAATGTTTGATCGGATCCCTGAGTTAAATGTTGAAAATTGTGAAGGAATTTGACAAAATTGAAGAAAATATTTTTTTTTTTATCAGCAACGTGGGCCGACAAGGCGAGAACAAAGATTGAAAACGATTGGCAAACCATTTTTTTACTCCTTCATGTGATGAGGGCGTCACTGGTTGACGAGCATTTAATGCGCACCCCTTGTTGCATTGAAAATTCAACCGCATTGCTGTGGGTCTGGAGTCACATGTCGGTCAGACAGGTAGGGACAGCAGATTTCATTCCCTAAAGGATATTAGTGAACCAGATGGGTTTTTAACAACAGTCGTATCATGGCCGTTATTGGAATTTAAATTCCAGGTTTTTATTGAATTCAAATTCCCCCATTGGCCATTGTGGGATTCAAACATAGGTCGCCAGACATCACCGTGGGTCTTGCTGGAATACTAATCCAGGCACAATGCCACAACACCGCTGCCTCCTCTATTCGATGAGCAGTCAGCAGAATTTGGTATCATAGTGCGATAATAGGACCTGGCGGGCAGAACATGAACACATGTTGCAATCAGATTGAGGGGTAAGTTTCAAAAGAGCAAGAGCACAAGATTATGAGCGGTTTGCAGGTTTCTGCAGGAATAAGTAGAATTTGGGAATAGATGGAGTAGCTAGTTGTAAGAGCTCGCTAGGTGCAAAGGGCTGAATGTCCTCTTTCTGTGCCATAACTTCCCATGCATCTATGACAGGAGTGACCACAAGAGAACGTTGAATGATATTTTGCAGAAATGATTGCTGCCCATATAGCTGCTCCCTTCCGCCTCGACATGAAGTAAAATTTCTGCAGGTAGTTGTTAACACCATGTTTGCAATCCGTTTCAACAATTGATTGTGGATTGAAAATAACAGGGGGCTGACATAACAAAAATGTTTTGTACTCGCTTGAATGTTTAATTTCAAAAAACATGTGTAGAATAATTACTGCACAAGTTTATTTTCTGCATACATTTACAAGCACCGAATGATGTCATCCGGTCAACATGGTGAATAATGATTACACACAAAGCTACAATTATCTAGATGTCTAAGCTTAGAGAGAGTAGTATCTCACAGCTACAATTATCTATATGAAAAAGCAAAGAGAGACTAATATCTCACAGATATTAGGCTTTTTAAAATGTTAATCGTCATAATACAGGAGGGTGACAAGTCAAACATATAATATACAAAGGCCATGCAAGGAAATGGAGCATGAGATGCGTCTTTCTTTTTATTTATGTGTGCGTGTGTGTGTGTTTGTGGGTGTTTGTGTGTCTGTGTGTGTGCATGTGTGTCTGTGTGTGTGCCTGTGCATGTGCATATGTGCCTGTGTATCATGAACAGATTAATGCATGTTGTTTTACTTAAATAGAGGTTAGTGGCCTCTGTGTGCATTTTGTTTGTGTTTGTCTTAATTTGACTAAAGCTAGCTTGCCTGTGTTCCTCAATTTATGCAAATAAGTAAGTTTGATCTGGTTATTAGATAAACAAGGGGGGGGGGGTGGGGGTGGTTATAAACAAACGTATTAAGGGTATACAGTTGCATTTGTTGAATAAAGCATTCAAGAGAGGGAGTAAAATCTTACAACTATTTCGGAGACGCCAAGTAAAGTTTTTCTTTATTTTCAGCTTCCTAATGAAATTGTTGCAATGAAAGGTTTTATTGTTAGGAGAGGAAACAATAAAATACCTAGTAATACAATGGATAATGTATGTTCAAAGAGGAAGCTAGACATAAACAGAAAGGATTTTGTGTGTGTAAGGCAAAAGCATATAATATATAACCAGCTTTTACGCCAGCAAGTGTATCACATGAGGGAACCTCAGTTTGAACCCATTAGGCCAAATGTGCTTTACCTGGGGCCTTTTAAAATCTGTGTTTTCCTGTTGCCTTAACGGGGTGTGTAACTGAGAGTAAGGTTAAAGAGAGGATTTGTGTACTTAAAATAATAATAATTTTGTAGCCATCTGTATACACTTGCAATTATTTTTGTATTGATAAATGTATAATTTAGTTGTATATGAAATAAAAAAAAACACTTGGGCCTCGGTGATCTTATTACTACTCTAATCAAAGCCTGCATCTCGAAACATACAAATTGCAAGGATGGATTATGGCAGTAGTTTCAAGTTTCCCCCTGGATTTGAACAACTTAGCCTTTACCATCGGCTGTGCCTTAAGAATGCATGTGTGTGGGTATCTGTGTGTGGCGGGAGTGGGGTGGGAGGGGGATGCACACGCGCACACGCAAAGGCGACAGTAGAAGGTCAGAAAATTGTTAAAAGACACTTTGAATAGTCAGCTTTAAATCTAATTGAATTAGGTACAGGCTTAAGAAAGCTGTGTTAAATGTTAATGAAACTGGATGTTAGGCTGTATCAATATTTGTTGTTTTAATATCAAAATAATCGGTTCCGCTACTAGGGAAGGGGGACAAAATACAAGTAGTCATTTGACATTTCATTCATATTCGTAGTGGCCTCTGAGACATTTAAAGTGGCGCAATGGATTCTGTATCTGTTCTTTGACTTCTGCAGCTGAAGTAAGTTACATTACTTCAGCAATTAGAGTCAAAGAAACATATAATCGTATTGGCACAGAAGCGGGATATGCGGCACATCAAGTCCAAATATTAATCATTCTCCCTGAACATGATATATTAGTTGCCTTCAAAGTCATCAGTTCCAATATTTCAATTAATGATGCGATTAATAGATATTTTGCCGCATCAATATTTTCTCTCATTTTGCTTATCTCTCTACATACTGATCAGTCATGTTGGCTTATTTCATTCCTCTATTCTCTTCTTTTGACCTTGGTTAACTCTTTTCCACGTCTTATCCCGGTATCTCACTCTTAAAATATCCGATTTGCACTGTACAGTGTTCCTGTCGCTGCTTAGTAAGGTTAATTCACTGATTTCTTCCAACTTAACAATTAGCTTACAATTCACTTCTGAAATGGGGACCTTATTGATGATTTTCTGTAGCCGTAGTTCTCATTGAAACCATATAATGTTGTGGACCCTGTAGGCTAAATGTATCGCTGCAAGAGATTCCCAAAGGTGAGGTCAGGCTTACTGTTAAGCATTAGATTTAATGAAAAGAACCCCTGGCTACTTATTGAACCTGTTGTGTGAGGGAACAATATTATATATAACTCAGCTGCTGTAATGGATGGGAAATGACAAAGCATATTATCACAACTTACAGCCAACAGTTACGTCCTTGTTTGCGACTGGAATCGCCATCCTTATGTCTACTCTATCAACTCTTCTTATCTCCGTAAAAAAAAATCAGGTCACGTCTAATTATTTTAGTTCTGTAGCAAATAGCCTCGGCATTATTGCAACCAATGGCCAATACCTCTTAGATGTCTCTATTGAAGATCGTTCACCAATGAGATGCCCATTCGCTAAGTTTAATAATTTCTTCCAACACTTTGACTCATTCACCCTAACGTGATAGCGATCACCTCCAACTTATTGGCATTCACAAATGGTAACTTCTGATTCCTGATCACCATTATGTAAACGGTCAACAGTTGTCACACCACCCATATGGGTCTGCCCACCTTTTATGATCCTGGTCATTTCCCCTTTGACTGCTATTCCTGTTTTTGACTCTGTAGCCAGTTTGTAGTGTGTTCGTCCAATGCCTAATAGCATTGATCTGGATTATCTTGGGAAAGCGTCGAATTGTCCATCTCTACAAATCAAGAGCTCAATATTTTAATTTGTATAAGGTCTTTGTCAACGATCCCATGCAATTAATTTAACAGAATCCCATTTTACCTACATGTGAGTATGAATACTTCTGGGCTTGAATCCCGGTCATTATGTGAGCATTCACTGAGTGTCTCCATTATGTAACTCATTTCGAATTTCCTCGCAGCAAACCTGGTGACAATCGTGATTCTCTGGGCAGGAAACTGCGACCTTTCAAAATGCACCTCTGTCTACCTGGTGGCCATGGCGACAGCAGACCTGCTTATAATGGTCTTCAACGTAAGTGTCCATCACGTTTTCAGCTATCACTTTGCAAATTCGTTCCTCTCCTACACCGCCGTATGCACACTCTTCAATTACCTGAATTTAGTCAGCCTGTACATGTCGGTATGGTTTACAGTATTGTTCACATTTGACCGATTTGTGGTTATATGTTGTGAGAAGTTTAAAATAAGGTATTGCAGAGCGAGAACGGCTGTTGCAGTTATAACGGCCAGCACAGCACTGATCTACGCAGAGACCATTCCGTTTATTTTAGCATATGGCCCCGAACGATTAATTGATCATGTTCCCTGGGGCTGTCGCGCCAGGATGAGCTTCTTCATGACGCCTGCAGGTGAGGCGTACTCCTGGCTGCAGAGTGTTTTAGTCCCGTGGCTTCCTTTTACTCTGATATTACTGTTTAATTGTTTGACAGTCAGGCGTATTTTAGTAGCTAACAGGTTTCGCAGGGCCATGCGCGGTCACAGAAGCGAGGGTCAAAGCGACACAGAGATGGACAGCCGGAGGAAATCCATCATTTTACTCTTCGCTGTATCCTGTAGTTTTATCCTGTTGTGGCTGCCTGCGACTGTGACCTTTTTATCGACCAGAATAACAAACACTGCGCACTACCGAGGTGATTATGATGCTCCTGCATACGTCGCCACTGAAACTGGATATATGCTCATGTATTTGAGCTCCTGTACAAACACCTGCATTTATGCTGCCACACAAACTAAATTCAGGGGAGAGCTGAAGAAGTTGGTGAAATCTCCTTGGAAATGTATTATGTTATGTTTCAGGTGAATGGGAAATTAAAACAATATCACTGTCTCCTCCTATTCCTTTGGCATTGTTATTTCTAATCTTTGATTTCCAAAATCACATAGGTTTCACTTTCTCTGTAAGAAACTTGATGGAAGCAAGTTTCGCATATTTCTCCTTTTCCTTGAATAACGTGATATTAGGTCTTTGCTAAAAATGAACAGCAAGAGGAATGTTTTTCATTGAGTGACGACCATCCAAAGTATTGGCACATACATTGGAGGCTCCTAATGAATAATCTCCCAGGCCCTCTGATATATTGACAGACGTTCAGAAGAGTAACGAATGCACTTCTGTCGGATCCCTCCTCTTGTAAGAGGTCGGGATATCCCTGTTTGTACGACATGTGCACAAGGAGCAGTCAGCACGCTACACGTAGATTTGAGATACCCGCTGGCCAGGGCCAAAGTAGTGGTCAGTCGCGTTAGGAGGACGAACATATGGAATGGTGAAAAAGCCTCTGACAGGAGTAAATAACAAATCCAATGGCTAGAGATTGGCACTATTGTGGGAGGCTGTTGCATAGTGTTATTGCCTCTAAACTAGTATTCCACAGACCCAGAATAATGTATTTGGGGGATGGGTTCCTATCCCACCATGTCAGATGATTTATTAAGTGGCGTTCAATTAAAATCTGGAATGAAATGCCCGATGATGGATATGAAACCGTTGCTGATTCCCTGGTTCACTGACCTCTGTAAACTCCTAGAACCATCCCTCCCTCTCTCAGCTCCTGCCCTAAACTTGACTGGCCTGCATCATTGTGGTTGACTGTTAAATGTTCTCTAAACAGGGTCAATCGGGGATGGGCAAGACATGCCGGCCTAGAAAATATAAAACAGAGCCTAATGTTGTTGAGATTATTGTTACTGGTTGACAATGCATACTTTAAAACAGGGACAAACACTCATGTGATTGTGTACGCTATATCGCACATACCACACCAATGCAAACGTACATTTACATGTCGTATTTAAAGTAATAAAAAGCAGCAGCATGCTTTCTCCTGGCACTAAAAGCAATGAAATCAAGAACACGATAAATCAACATATGGATATATACATTGGATGAAGAAGAATTGGCTAAAATCAAACAAGCTTAATGCGTTTCTGAAAGGAATAAAGTGCATTAAATAGGTAAACAGTTTTAGAGAGATAAATCCAGAGCTTATCGGCCAGGGATGTGAAGACCTGGGCATCAATTTTGGAAATGACCAAGATGGAAATTGTTCTGTGGCACACACAATGCTCCAAACTCCCAAGGTGAGAGAATGCACTGCGATCACATCCTGGAGTTCAGAAAACACAAGGCACTCACTCCATAGACTGCACAGCCATAAATGCATGGCATGCAAAATTCCTGGATGACATAGATAGGGAGGGTTGTACGGGTTCGAGGAGCTTGTTGTGATGGGGAGTACTGTACAGGTTGGATGTGAGTACCGAGATAGGGAGGGTTGTAAGTACTGGAGGAGTTTGCAGATAAAAGGAGGATTGTACAGTTTGGACGAGGGTACAGAGATAGGGAGGTTTGTACGTACTGGAGAAAGTTAGAGATTGGAGTTGATTGTCGAAACTAAAGGATGGTTACATTGGTTACAGAGATGCTGAAGTTTGCAAAGGTTGGAGGAGGTTACAGAGATAGGGAGAGTTGTAGGTACTTTAGGAGTTTACAGAAACACAAAACTGGGCTGAGTTGTGCATTGTGAGGATTATGCAAGGAGTCTTCAGAGCAATTTAGACAAATTATGTTTGTGGGAAAACACATGGCAGGTGCAGTATAACATGGAAAAATGTGAAGTTATTCGCTCTGGTGTGAAAATCAAAAAGACAGAGTGTTATTTAAATGGCAATATATTGGGAAATGTGGATGTACAAAGGGCATTGTGTGTCCTTTTGGTCCAGTCAAAGAAAGTAAGCAGTCAGGGCCAGCAGGCAATTAAGGAGGCAAATGGTATGCTGATCTTCACTGACAGGGGCTTTGTGTTCAGAAGTAGGGATGCCTTACTGAAGTTATACAGGGCATTTGCTAGACCAGACCTGAAGCATTGCACTTAGTTTTGGTCTCCCTACATGAGAAAGGATATATTTTACATTGCGGGAGCGCAGCAATGGTTCACTAGGCTGATAACGGGGGAGCAGGTGTGACGTATGAGGAGAGATAGGTTCGACTGGGCCAAAGTTTAGAATAGTGATTTTGGATCTGATTGAAACGTATAAAATTCGGACACGGCTGGACAGGCTGGGTGCAGGGAGAATGATTCCACTGGTTGGGGATTCCAGAGCCAGGGGCCCCAGTCTCAGGCTATGGGTCAGGCCATTTAGGACTGAGATGAGGAATAATTCTTCCCTCAAAGGGTGGTCAAACTCATGAATCTACTCGACTTGTGAGCCACTCGCCAAGTGTTTTCAAGAAATAATTCCCTATATTTTTGAATATGGGAGGCATCAAGGTGTATGAAGATAAAGCAGGAAAATAGCGTTAAGACAGATTATCAGACTTGATGATATTGAATGCCGGTGCAGGATCGAAGGTCCGAATGGCCTACACTTTTCTGCTTCAATCTGTCAATGCGCCGAGAGACAGGGAGAGTTATAGAGGCTGGATGACGTTAAAGGACTTGGAGAGGGCTTAGGAACTGGGGGAAGTTACAGACATTGGGAAGGCTGCAGGGGTTGGAGAGTTTACAGAGAAAGGGAACATTGTTCAGGCAGGAGGACGTTATATGGATAGGAAAAGGTTGTAAGAACCGTTGGAGGGTAGATAGATAGGAGAATATTGTTGGAACAGGTGGAGGTTACAGTGTTAGGGAGGTTTGTGCGAACTGGAGGAGGTTATTGTGATAGGGAGGTTTGGAGGAACAGGAGGAACTTATAGTTTTAGGCGTTTTTTTAGGAACTGGAAGTGGTTTGGCGATATGAAATTTTGTCAGCCTGGAAGGGATTACAGAGACTACGAATTTGAAGGGCTTCAGTATATTCTGGAGTTTGGGACGGTTTTAATTCTGGATAAGGTCGGAGGAGCATGGTCGGTTGTAGGGCTGCAGAGGTTTACACAGATAGGAAAATATTTTTTTCTGAGATGGAGGATGTACCAGGGTTAAGCTTTGATTGTCGGCCCACAGGCGATTACAAGGTAAGTGAGAGTTATAGAGTGGCAGAGCTAAAGAGATGAGGTGATTTGGAGGATTGGACGATGTCAGGTAACACGGCCAAGGAGGGATTTCCAAACAAAGAGCCAGATTTTAAAACTGAAGTGTTTCCTACTGGGAGACATGTAATGTCGGCGATCACATACACAATGAATGAAACGGTACATTAAAACGAGTTAGCAAAAGAAGCCACTGGTGATTTCTTTGAGCTCCCGATATGGGGAAAGAACACCCTGGCCGGCCATGAGTGCAATGGACTAGCCCATTCGAAAGTTTGATAAAGCCCTGAACAGGGTTCAACAGCACATGAGCTGAGACCGGTGCACAAACAGGCTTTGCAACGATTTGATGGAGCTCATATGTCATTGGAGCCGTCTTAATTTCAACCTTGCCACTGTGCAGTAACAATACGAGCGTTATTTTAAACAGCAACGATGCTGCCCTTAAGTAGCCATTGTGCCCACCACAGAAGAGATTAATGTGCGATAAAAATTTCAGTGATAGCGCAATGCACGGCCCCTGAGCTGTTCCCAATGGGCAGGGTACTTACTGCTTGCAACTCCACCATGCTTGCAAAATCCAGATCATAATTTCTAACGGTCGATGTGCATTCCATTAGAGTAAAACACGTGCTAAGCAACCCCGATTGTCATAGATGTTATAGCAACTGCCAATTTAGGGTCGCCAGTTGTTACAGCACCGCAGCGTAATTGTACCACACATACATTACACCACATATGTAGACGCTACAAATATTCATACGCAGGGAGTTCTCCTCTGAAGGCCAAATGAACATGCCCAAATAAAAGCAAAATATTGTGGATGCTGGAAATATAAATAAGAAACAGGAACCTGGCGTTTAAGAGCCAACCACATTGCTCTGCTATGGAGTCACATATTGGACAAACCAGGTAAGGGTGAAAGATTTCCTTCCCTTAAGGACATGAACGAACCACGTGGATTTTTATAGCAATCAACAATGTTTCCATTGTCATCACTAGATTTTTAGTTCCAGATTTTTAATTCCAGATTTGTATTGAATTCAAACTCCAACTCCAAATTCTGCTGTGGCAGGATTCAACCATGGACCCCGCAGAGCATTACCCTTGGTTTTAGGATTACGGTCCACCAACAGTATTACTACACCATCACCTGACCTTATCACAGTTCCTTCACTGTCACTGGGTCAAAATACTTGCACTCCCTTCCTAACTGCACTGTGGGAGTACCTACACCACTTGGTCTGCACTGGTTCTGGAAGGCAGCTCACCATCACTTTCCGAAGGGAATCTAGGAGTCAGCAATTGCCGGCAAAATCTGCATCACAACAATTAATTAAATATAAATAAATGTTTGGAGATTGCAAAAATGGCAAAGTTCTGTTAGTAATTCTGGATACAGTGTTGCAAGGTGACCAAGGCTGGGAGCTGAATGCTGAAGGGTATTTGACAGTTCTAAAATACAGGAATCCAGGAAAAGCTAGTGACGTAGCTCTGTTAGTTAAAGATGGCATTCTTGTAATAGTGAGAGATGGCCTTAGCTCGAAACAGCAAGATGCAATCACTTTGGTTAGAGACAAGAATTAGGAAACATAACTGTGTATTTGTGGCAGTGGTTCATACCTGCAAAACAACATTGACACTGTAGGACAGAGTATACAGGAAGAAGTAAATGAACACCTAAGGCAAGAGCCATGATAATCATGGGTGACTGCAATCTACATGTAATTAGAGAATTCTGGTTGGAAAATGTGGCCAGTAAAATGAGTTCATTGACTGAATTTGGAATGAGACCTTACAGCAGTACCACCTAAAGTCCACCAGGGATCACGACATTCTAGAAAAGTAATAAACAATGAGACGTGATAAATCAATAACCTCCATGTAATGGACACTCTCGCTGGCAGCTTTGATAATATGTTGCTATTTTACCTTCCATTTAAAGGCACACTTGTGGGCCTGAGATTAGTGCTTAAATCTGAATGAAGGTAATTGTATGGGCGTGAAGGCGGGACGATCTAAAAAAACAAACAGGGAAAACAAATTAAAGGGTAAGAAGTAGAAGTGCTGTGTAGATATTTGTTAAAGAATTTATCGCAGTAACAAATAACGGTTCTCTCAGGATCATGCATAATCCCTGGCTATATAAAGAATTTAAGAACAGCATAGAATTGAATGAAAATAAACAAATCTGAAGCCATTAGTTGTATATCAGGACATTGGACAGATTTGAAGAATCAGCAAAGGACGACTTAAAAAATAAACAGAAATAAAGAAGTGCATTGGAGAAAGCTATTGAAACAAAAGACAAGAAGAGTTTCAAGAGGCTTTCTAAATAGGGAAATACTAATTAAATAAAAGCTAGTATTGTTCATCTAGCAGGGGAAGCTGCGGAGCTGATAATTGAAAGCAAAGAAATGGCAGAGGCATTAAACTGATATTCTTTGTCTGTCTTCTCTGTTGAATCCCTAGAAGAGTTTGTAAGAAATGTAATAATCAAGAGGTGAAAGGAGGGGCTGAAATCAAAACAATCACCATCACCAGGGAAAGGATGCTGGGGAAATCTATTGGATCTAAGGGCTGAGAAATCAAAAGATCTCCATCATAGTACCTTAATAAAACGTGTCTGCAGATATTGTAGAGGCATTGTGTATCATCTTCCTAATTTCACCACATTGTGAAACGGTGTCAGCGAATTGGGTACAGCCACAATGGAGGGAGAGTGAAATCCAGAAACCATTGGCCAGTTAGGCTAACATCTGTCATGGAAAAGCTGCTAGAATTGTAATGAGTCGATAATATTGTCTATAATGTTACTGGAAATTATTGTTAAATTAGAATTGTAGTTGTCTCTATGTGTGTCTCTGCGTGTGTCTGTGTGCTGCTTGATTTGATTAAAGCCAACCAGTCTGGGTGCTTTGATATATAGACGTTTGAGATGTTAATTAGGCAAATGTAAAGAGTAAAAGGTAAAGAGCAATTTTCACTTGTTGAATAAACTATTCAAAAGAATGTGTAAATTATTTTTCCTAGCTATGAGAAAGGAAGCAATGGGCTTATATTACCTATAAAATTGGTGTAAATAAATGATTATTGTTAGGTGAGGTCATTTTAAAAAAATAGTAATACAATGGATAATTTACATTCAAAGGGGAAATCAGGTATGAACTGAAAGGAGATTGTGTGCGTGAGTCAGAGGCATTGAAGATCTAACCAGCCTGTAAGGTAATGCAAGTGTCTGCAAATTCAAAGGAAACTGATTTTGAAATTGTAAGGATAAATGTGGTTTTCCTGGTGTCTGTTTAAAGCCTATTGTTGCCCTGGTCAAGATTTACTTGGGAGAGATTAATCTGGGAATTTGTGGAAACGTTATTATGGTCATAATTTGTGGACATGTGCATGTGTTTAAACTTGTTAAACTAATAAATGTTTAATTTAGTTTCATATAAATATATAAAACACTCTTGAGGCTTGGTCGATTTATTCCTGAAATCAGAGCTGCATCTGAAACAGATCAATTGAAAATATAGGTTCTGACAGTTGTTCACTTTTCTCACTGGGATTTACCAACTGCTGTGTCATAACAGACTCCATTATTAGGGAGTTCATAGCAAGATATGTGCAAAATCATAACGTGAGCAGACAGAGTCAATAAGGTTTTTCTGAAAGCAAATCGTGATGAACTAAATGACTAGAACTTTTGTGATGAAGTAACCATCAAGGTAAGTAAAAGGGAACATATAAATGTGGTGTATTGACTTTCAAAAAGCGTTTGAAAAGCTGTCACATCAAAGGTTACTTTACAAAGAAAAGCCTCCAGTGCAGCAGTAACATATGAGCTCGGATAATGGGTTGGTTTGCTAACAGGAAGCAAGAATAGGGATATATTGAAAACTGTTGGGTTGGTATGACGTAATTTCTGAGTGCCAAAGGGATTAGTGCTGAGGCCTCAACCATTTCCAATCTACATCAAGGAATTGGATGACTGGACTGAATGCCTGTTAGCTAACATTGCCAATGGCCGAAAAATGGGTCGGAAATCAGTTGTTAAATGGAATTACATAGTCTACCAAGGGTTATATACAGGTTAAGTGAGAGGCAAAAGTGGAAGATCCAATCTAACGTGGAAACATGTGACATTTTCCTCTTTGGCAGGATGAATGGAGAAGCAGTGTATTATTTAAATGGACACAGGTTGCAGAAATAATACATAGTGATCTCGGTGTCTTTGTATATTGATCGCACAAAGTTATTGGCCAGGGACAGCAAGTGATGAAAAAGGCAAACTGAATCATATTTGTTCATGCAAGAGGAGTAAATGATAAAATCAGCGATGCTTTACTGCAGTTTTACAGGACCTTGTTGACTCCACATCGACTGTATTTTGTACAGGTTTGGTATCCTTACTTGGACAGGAAATAATTGCATTAGAAACCATTCAGGGATGTTCTCTCAACTCATTTCTGAGATGGAGTCTTCATCTAATGAAGAAAGGTTAGATATGTTAGACCTATAAGAATTGGATGTTAAAATGGCCAGTAATCTTGGTGAAATCCATAAGATCCTGATTTTAACTGGATACACTGGACACCAGGACGATGTTTCCTCCTGTTCTGGGTATTAAAACTAATAGACACAGTGTTAGAATAGGAGGTCTCAATTTTGAGAGGGAGATCTGGATTTATTTTCTCTCTCAGATGGTCGTTAGCGTGTTGAATTAAAAATCGAGAATGCAATGGACGCTGAATCATTGAATTTGATCAAGTTAAATATTTTTTTTCATAGACACAGGCATCAATAAATAAGGGGAAAGGCAAATAATTATAGTTGAAACCACAGCAAAATCAATGATGTGCTTATCAAATGGTGGAACAAGCTTGAAATGCCGAATGACCTATTGCTATTCCTAAGTGCTATGTTCCCTACATTCAGAGGAGAATTAAGAAGCTTCAGAGGGGAATTAAAGGACAAATATTAAAAACAAAGAGAGAGATTGGGAAGAGGCAGGGAGCTAACTTAAGTCATCTAATAATGCTCTATGGACATATAAATAGTCAAGCATGGCAAAAGGATAAGTGGGGAAGGTTAGGGACCAGAAAGGGTATTTACATATGGAGAGGGAAGTCATGCCTGATGTATTAAGTGAATTAATTGGATATGTCTTTACCCGGGAAAAATATGCTTCATGGATCATAGATCATAGCAGTTCGCTCAAACACTTCAATGCTTTAAAGTGAATGAAAAGATGAAATGAGATAGGCTGAATGCACTTAAGTTGATCCGGCACAATACTAGATGGGATGCGTCCCAGGAGGCCGACAGAAGCAATTTGGAAATTACTGAGGCACTGGCATTAGCTTTCTAAACTTCCGCAGACTCAGGTGTCGTTCCAGTAAACTGGCGAAGAGCAAATGTTACACCCACGTTCAAAAATGGTCTATAGATTGGCCAAGCAACTATGGACCAGTCAGTTCAATTAAGGTGGTTGTAAAACATCAACTAATGATAATTCAGGATAAACTGAATAGCTACTTGGACAAATGCAGGTTAATTATGTCGAACAAGGCTAACTTGGTTGTGTTTTTGTTTGAAGTAGTAACAAAGAGGTGTTATCAGGGAAGGCTGTTGATGGGTTCCCAAAGGGTATTGGATGAAATTATACAGGGTACAATTATAAGCAAAAATAGAGCTCATGGAATAACAGTGTAGGAGCAACTGGGGAACGAAATTGGCCGAGTTACAGCATACTGAGTGTAATGGTTAATGGCTGTTTTTTGGACTAGAGGTTAATTTATAATGCAGTTTCCATTGGATGGTATTTGGATCCCTGCTTTTCCCAATATATATTAATTACATAGACCTTGATGTTCAGGCCACAATTTGAAACATTCTGAAACGTGAAATCTTGGTGACATTCAAACTGCGAAGGCGATAGTGTAGAACTTCAAAAGGACATAGGCAGGTTGGTGAATGTGCAGACAAAGTGGACAGTGAAATTTAACGCAGAAAGTGCAGAATGATTTATTTTTCTAAGCAGAATACGGAGAGGCTATATAAAGTAAAGGGTTGCAGAAGCAGAGTGACCTGGCATAAATCATTGAAGGTGCCAGGGCGGGTTGAGAACGTCATTGATAAAGTATGCAACACCTTGTGCCTTATAAATAACTGAATGCTATCTGAAAGCAAGGAAGCCACGTTAAACCAATGTGAAATGCTGGCTCAATCATCCCTGGTCACAAAGCTTTCAGGAGGATCTGGAGGCTTCAGCAATGGCACTGAAAGGATTCACGAGACATTTTCCATGGATGAGGACCTTCAGTTACTTCGATAGTTTGGATAAGTTTGGACTGTTGTCTTTGGAGAAGAGAGGTTGCCAGGAAATTTGCTAGGGGTACTAAAAAACATGAGAGATCTAGAGAGTGTAGATAAGGATAAATTGTTCCACTTATTGGAAGTATTTGAACCAGACGGAACTGATATAATACAATTGGCCAAGGAAACAATGGTGACATGAGGCAAATCATTTTTTTTTTCAAGTAGCAAATGACTAGGATCGGGAATGTACTGCCTGTGAATGCGATGCAGGTAAGATCAATCAATGCATTCAAGAGGGAATTGTATTATCTTCAGAGGAAATATGTGGGGGAATACGTGGCGAAGGCATGGTGCTGCCTCTAGTTGAACTGCTCCTTCAGAGAGCCAGAAAAGACACGACCAGAAGAATGGCCTCATTCTGTGCAGCAATTCTTCTATGTTTCTCTGATTGTGTCAGGACATCAATTTGAGCAGAGTAGCAGAGAAATTCGGATGCCGCTGCAATCGAGACATAAGAAGGCAGAATGCCCTTTTAGAATTTGCTCATCACCAGAAGGTGGAGGAGAGAATGGTCCTCCCAGCTTTTGATCACATTAATCACGCCAGGCATCAATTAGTAGGGAGATAAATACCTTGAAGAAGAGCCAGCAATGTTAGCAAGTGACGAAAGAGATAAAAGAAGACAGAAAAGAGAAAAAAAAACACAGGAAAGAGACCTTAGAAAGGAGGAAAGGAGAATATCCAGAAGAAAAACAAAAGTGAAACTCTCAAGAGTGGCCTTTTGGAGTGGAAAAGTAAGGATGACACAGAACAACATGAAAGTTTTGCTCTTGCATAGCATAGGAACATAGAAACTAGGACCAGGAGTAGGCCATTCATCCCTTCGAGGCTGCCCTGCCATTCATTATGATCATGGCTCATCATTCAACTGAATAGCCTGCTCCTGCTTTCTCCCCATACCCATTGATCAATTTTGCCCCAAGGGATATATCTAATTCCTTATTAAAAGCATATAATGTTTTGGTCTCAACTACTTTCTGTGGTAACGATTTCCAAAGTCTCACCACTCTCCGGGTGAAGAAATTCCTCCTCATCTCAATCTTAAACTGTCTTCCACATATCCTCAGTCTATGACCCCTAGTTTGGAATCCCCCACCATTGGGAACATCTTTCCTGCATCTACCACATCTAGTACTGTTAGAATGTTATACGCTTCTATGAGATCCCTGCTCATCCTTCTGAACTGCTAATCGACTTAATCTCTCCTCATATGCCAGTCACTCCATCCCAGGAATCAGTCGGGTAAACCTTCACTGCACTCCCTCTATAGCAAGTATATCCTTCCTCAGATAAGGAGACCAAAACGGCGCACAATATTCCATGTGTGGTCACATAAAGGCCCTATACAATTGCAGCAAAACACCCCTGTTCCTGTAGTCAAACCTCTGGTGATGAAAGCCAACATAACATTTGCCCCCTGCTGCACCTGCATGCTTACCTTCAGCAATTTGCTCCATATCTAAATTAAGTGCAGAGGAAGTAGGAATGTACATGGTGTCCCTTCAGAACATTGCTACAAATCTGAAATAGTGAAAATATGGACTATGCTCCTGTAGAACGTGTTCTAGGGAAAAACTTGGCAGCATACTCATTATTTTCAGGAAAGCTTTCTGTTGACTATGACAGTGTAAGACAAAGCATCATTGAGGAGCTACCTGAAGGCTACAGGCTGAATATTAGATATTGGAAAATGAAACAGTGTCAGACTTGCATGCAATGTTCTGGGAGCTGGAAATTGTGTTCAATTGGTCTTTGATAGGTGGTATAGATCGATTATGGTAGAACAAAATTTTGAAACCCTGGCTAAGTGGTTTTTATGAAGAATTCAAAAATAGTCTCCCTTTCAGCATGCGGCCTCAGGTGGGACAATGTAAAGTGGAGAAAATAAATTATACTCTAATTCTGCGAAGGCACTTAGAATAGACTCAGTAACATAATAGTTCCTGTTTGGAGACTTCCAGAGAAATTGGTGAGATAGTAGATTTGATAGCAGATAGAAATCTTCTACCAGTGATGACGTTATTTATATGAGGCAAGTTATTTGGCAGATAGGTAGGTATGGAAGTAGGTAGATATATAAGTATGTGAACAGCTAATTAGGTAAATTTATAGGTAGGTAGGTAGGTTTATAGGTAGGTAGGTAGGGAGAAAGGGGGGAGGCAGGTAGACAGACAGACAGACAGACAGACATACTGATAGGCAGACAGACAGACAGAAAAATAGACAGACAGGTCAACAGACTGGCAGGTAGACAGATGGATAGATACATAGGTAGATAGATAGATACATAGATTGGTGGGTGGACAAGTAGATAGAAAACAGATAGATAGGTAGGTAGATAAATAGACAGGCGGCGAGAGAGATAGGCAGATGGATCCCAGATAGAGAGATAGGTATAGAGATAGGTAGATAGATAGATAGGCAGGCAGACAGACAGACAGATCGATAGATAGAGGGAAAGAAAGAGTGAAATTGTGGAATATATAGAGAAATAGATAGAGAAATAGATAGGGAAACAGATAGAGGAATGGCGAAATGGATAGATCCAGAAATAGAGAAATAGATAGATAGATAGATAGAAAAATAGATAGGTAGATAGGTAGATAGATAGATAGATAGATAGATAGATAGATGGATATATAGATCGATAAATACAGAAATAGATAGATAGATACAAAGATAAATAGAGAAATAGAGAGTTTGAGAGATTGAGAGATTGAGAGATAGAGTGATTGAGAGATAGAGCGATTGAGAGATAAAGAGATTGAGAGATAAAGAGATTGAGAGATAAAGAGATTGAGAGATAGAAAGATAGATAGATAGAGACATAGATAGTTGGATAGACTGATGGATAGCTGGATAGTTAGGTAGATAGATAGATAGATAGATAGATAGATAGACAAACAGACAGATAGATAGACAGCTAGATAGAAAGATAGATAAGTAGATAGGTAAATAGATAGATAGATGGATAGATAAATAGGGAAATAGATAGATGCAAAGATAAATAGAGAAATAGAGATTGAGAGATAGCGATATTGAGAGATAGAAAGATAGATAGATAGAGACATAGATAGATGGATAGATTGATGGATAGCTAGATAGATAGTTAGATAGATAGATAGATAGATAGACAGACAGGCAGATAGATAGATGGATGGATGCGGAGAAAGAGGGGAGGAGATGGGGAAGCCATAGATGAAACTGAAGGCTTGAAAGAAAATGAGAACGAAAAACAAATCAGAGATCTGGTGATTATGAATAGCCAGAGAGAGAAATACATGATGGCAGAGAGAAAATAACGAATCTGCAGCACAGAAGTAGGGAACCCATTGTTTATACTCCCTCTTTCCCCTCCCCCCGTGCCCACTCTCACTCTTCTTCCCCTAACGTTGTGAGCATACTTTTCTAACCCTTTCCTACACATGCGTGGTTGCTTTCTATTAAATGGCATTTTATCAAACTGGGCCTTGTACTGATATGTTCCAAATTCTCACCAGGGATTTGTTTACATGTTTTTTGCTGAGACCTGACTGGATTTATTGGTAAATAATTTAAATGATGATGACTTTTAGTTATGCTATCTCCCAAAATTAAAACTATTTTTTTGGCGTTTGCATGTTCATGTCTTCGTGCTTCCTTAAAAACCTCTCAGATTTCACACCACACTTTAGCATTCCTATGGAGAATGAGCCGAAGTCTGTGCATTTCCTTTGCAAATGTGCTCTTTCTCACTTCTGGATTTTCCTTCTGAGTCTTTTTTATGCACACACCAATACCAAGTGTCCTTTTTTTTAATAAGATGGAAAAAAAACTAACCATAACACTACACATTGTTCTAGCAGAGGCTCCAATTAAATTAATGTGAATTCTCTCGTTTTCAATTCTATGCCTCTGGAAATTAACTTAGCAATTAGTGACTACGTTAACAGACGTGTGAATATTTCCATAAATCTCATCAAAGATGTGCTGTAGGGATTCAGCAAGGCCCCTTTGCCAGCACCTTCCAAACCCACGACCGCTGCCATCAAGAAGGACAAGGGCAGCAACACATGGGAACACCATCACCTGGACGTTCCCCTCCAAGTCATTCACTATCCTGACTTGGAGATATATCCTCCTTCCTGCACTGTTGCTGGGTCAAAATTCCGGAAATCCCTCCCTAACAGCACTGTGGGTGAACCTGCACCACATGCACTGCAGTAGTTCAACAAGTTAGCTCACCACCACCTTCTCCATAAATAAATGCTGGCCCAAGTCAGTGAAGCCCACATCCCGTTAATGAATAAAAAGTACATGTAAACATAAGATGTCGCTTTTCTGATGTTGAAACCGATTTTCCTGCCGCATGATGATTCTCCAAGTTTGTTGATGCTTTATTGCATTTTAAATGCTTGTACATTTGTATTAAACATATCCACACCTACACCAATCTAGTATGTGTAACAATTTTTGTAATTATACTTCTGATACCTGAATCCAAACCGTTACTGAAAATAGTGAGCATCAGTTTATTTGCAGAGTTCGCTTTGGAGAATGATTCCCTAACTTTTAGCAGTCTGAGTGGAGAGAGAGTGAGGCAGCCACACAAAAGAATGAAATAAAAAAGCAGAATTGGGTTTGGGAAGGGGTGGGGGAAATTGGGGGAGCGGGGACCTTGACAGACATGCAGACATCCCATAATTTAACAACCCCTTCTCCTTAATAATTTCTAAAATAAAGGCAAAAATATTGAATTAAAACCTTTGATGATATTTGTAACCTAAATCCCCACACAGGCCCGCCAACTGCTGTTGGGGTGATATCACACAGTTTAAAACAAACTTCATCGGGTGCTGGAAATCAGGCACAAAAAGAGGAAATGCTGGAAAAACTCAGCAGGTCTGGCAGCATCTGTGGAGAAAGGAACAGAGTCAAGGTTTTGAGTCTGTATGACCCTTCTTCAGGGGCTCTGAAACGTTACCTCGAAACATTAACTCTGTCTCTCCTTCTGCCCAGATGTTGCTAGAACTGCTGAGTTTTTCCAGCATTTTCTGAGATCAGGCACGGCTTTTTCGCTCGGGCTCACTTGCTGTGTTCTGGGCTTTGAAGTTTGATTGCAAATGACCACACTCTCCCTGTAACTATTGCATCTCACCATGATTATTGCTAGCGTAGGGTTACCATGAGAGATTAAAATCACCACGATTACAATTAAGCGATGGTTACCAGCACTACAGTTAGGTTAAGGTCACACGAGTTTTTGTGGAGCATAGTCATCATTCGTAATGTCAGAGAGGAGTTAGCATTAATATTATTAGTATAGTTACACCAGCAGTCTTGGGAGAACACTTGTCACAAATGGTAATGTCAGCGTAAGGTCAGAAATAGTGAAGAAGGATTAGAAGCACCGCCAATAATGATACTGGAGAATTACCATGACTACTACTGCTTGCTTAGGGCTATGTACTGAGGCACATATTTTTTTTTTTTCCATTTGGATTTGCAGGTGTATTGTAAGACAAAATCTTATTTGTTAAGTGCGTGAAACAAACGTCAGTTGTTTTGTCAGCCAATTGAGTCACAGGGGAACTGCCTGTTTTATGTTAATGGAATATTTCTGGGTTTCACGTGCACTTCAGGTAGAGCCAATATGCTGGCCAGAATTCACACCTTCCGAAAAAGTGACTAAATGACAGCACAATAATGTGGAAGCGTGGAAAAATTGAAACGTAGTGACTACGCTTGATATTGTAAATCTTTAGGGATGACTGGCAGGAGAGTCGCAATTCGCCTGAATTGTCTAACACTTAGTGAGTAAGACATTTCTCGCACTAATCTATTAGGTTTCATTATTCAAGACTCCATTGGAATCTCTTCCAGAAAAAGATGTTCTTAGGATAATAGTGTATACTATATCAATCGTGTGTAATAGAATAATTCGTGTAATAGTGTCTAATCCTCTATGATAGTATTAGCGTGTGTATTTGATTAACGATGTATAATTAATATAATCGTGTATATTTAGTACGATAATATATAATAGTATAATCCTGTATGATAGTATATTGTATGTAATAGATAAGTCGTCTAGAATCGATAGAACTGTGAACAATTAGTACAAAAGTATGTAATGGTATAAACCAATATGATAGTATAACCTTGCGTAATAGCTTAATCGTTTATAATTAATATAATTTTGTATAATTAGTGCAATAGTGTATAATGGTATAATGCTATATGATAGTATAATCGTGTGTAGTAGATTAACCATGTATAATCAATATGACTGTATATAATTACTGCAATAATATATAATGGTCTAATCCTGTATGATAGTATAATTGTGTGTAATAGATTAATCGTGTATAATTAATATAATCGAGTACAATTAGAATAGTGGTGTATTTTGGTGCAATCCTTTGTGATATTACATTTGTGTGTAATAGAATACTATTGCAAAATTATTTTAATCGTATATAATCAGTACAATAATAAATGATGGCAGAATCACATATGATAATATTATCGTGTCCATTAGATGAATCAGGTATAATTAATATAATCATGTATAATTGCTGCAATAGTGTATGATGCTATAATCCTGTATGATAGTATAATCGTGTGTAACAGATTAATCGTGTATTATGAATATAATCATGTATAATGAGAGCAATATTTTATAATTAACATAATCATGTGTAATAGCCCAACAGTGTAGAATTTATTTTAGCATTCCATGGTAAACACACGTGTGTTGCTTATAGCAAAGGGAAAGAAGCAGATTAATAATTAACAGAGCAATAATCATCTTGAATCAAATCTCACTTTACAAAAAAATCTATGTATGCGTGCTGACAGATCCATGTGAAGCCCTTCCAGAATTTGAGGCACTGAGCCTGGCGTTTTCTCCACTCTCCCAGTTGAGAAATTTATGTAACTGAACTTCAGTTATGTCACCAGGCTCACCAAATGTTCAGCAGTGCACAAATGATGACGAATACTTGCAGAGATACGGGACATCAGCGACATGAGCAGATTGGAGCATCTGAGGTAATTATTGCACTAATCTGACGCACGTTATGAACGAGGCAATGGCGCAGTTGGATTCCATTTGGCCCATCGTGTCCGCTCTGGCTCCCCAAATGAGCATCTCACCTAGTGCAAGTTCCCACCCTTCTCCAGAGAAGCCTGCACTCTTCCTTTTCACATCACTATTGAATGCTTTATTTGAGTGCTCTCAGGCAGTGCATTACAAACTCTTTGCAAATTCAGCACCACTTCCAAGATTACTCATTGCGTGATTAATGCACAAGCCTTGTGTTTCTTTGTAGGGGGGTATGTAATGCCTACAGGAAGCCAAGTTTCATTATCAACCTTGATTGCCTTTTCCATTGTGGCTGCCACCATTGCCACTTCCAATCCGAGAATTGAAGAATGGTTGCAGCGACAAAGGAGGTCAGTCAATCCATCGAACTGATGTTGTGTCTCTACAAGATTAAATTGGCAAGTTTCACATCTCTGCCCTTTCCCCCAGAGACTTGTGTGTTTTACCTTTCATGAAATTACCTCTCTAAATCTGAGTCTACGTTCAATAATCCTCCTTCAGATTCGAGGGAAATGCTTTCGGATTGTAACCAGTTCCTGCAAAGAAGGGTAGTTTTTTAAATGTGGCCAATGCTCCTTTTGCCAATAGCCATCAATTTACCAAGTCAAATCTGAGGTTCCACTGGTTCATGAACCTTCTGCCATCAGTTTATTTCTATCTACAGTGTCTGTGGTGTCATCATATTGAACGGTTTGATCAAACCATCTTTCAAACTCCTCGGGTTAAAGGGTAACAACCTTAGATATTTCAATCTGCTCATGTCGCTGCTGTCCCACCTATCTGCAACTATTCCAGTAAATCTCCTATTAGCCACATCTACTGCCGTCACTAGCTTCCGAAATTGAGCTGCCTAGACTTGAACACAACACTCCAGTTCCGATGTTTTCTATGGGTTCAATATATTTTTCTTTTATTAGGTCATCGGATGTGGGCGTCGCTGGCTAGGGCAGCATTTATTGCCCTTGGGAATGTCGTGCTGTGCTACCTTCTTCAGACGCTGCAGGCTTGGGTTGAAAAGTGGCAAGTAACATTCACACCAAACCAATGCCAGGCAGTGGCCATCTTCAACAAGAGATAATCTAACCATCAGCCATTGACGTTCAGTGGCATTGCCATCGTTTAATCCCCCGCTATCAACATTCTGGGATTTGGCATTTGCCAGGAACTGAACTGAACTAGACATACAAATACTGGGATTTCAAGAGCAGTACAGAGGCTAGGAATCCTGCGGTGAGTAACGCGCCTCCTGACTCTCCAAAGCCAGTCCACAATCTAAAAGGCACAAATCAGGTGTGTGTTGGAGTACTCCCCATTTGCCTGGATGAGTTCAGCTCCAACAACTCTCAAGAAACTCATCATCATTCAGGACTAAGCAGCCCATTTGATTTTCATCCCGTCCAAGAACGCTCATTCCCCACACCATTGACACACAGTGGCATGAGACTGTACCATCTACAAGATGCACTGGAGGAATTGACAAATGTTCCTAAGACAGCACCTTCCAAACCTATCTGTACTGTTTAACATGATTTAAGTTACTGATAGGATAGTTGGGGAGCATATTGCTTCTGGCAGTCTATGAAAGAATAAGTGGTGCATCGCTCAAACATTGGAGCTACGTTGCACAGGGTGATGTCAAAAAGCGCTTTTATTTTACACAAGGAAAAAAAATCCGGTACTCTCTACCAAAGAAAATTTATGAACGATTGAAAGCAGTTAGTGGCCGAAGACCGGGATTAATAGATAACATTTCGGATGAGATACTGCGAGTTTTGTACCAAGGCAGCTGAATGCCGTTCAGATAAAAAAAAAAGCCAGGATGTTGTAAAATAGCGGAAAGGGTAGGAACACTGAATACCGATTTCTTTCCTTAATTCACTTATGGAATGGGGTCATCGCTGGCTATGCCAGCATACATTACCCATCCATTAATTGTTCCTTGAGAAGGTGGTGGTGAGCTGCCTTCTTGAACCGCTGCACTTCGTGTGCTGCAGGTACACCCATAGTGCTGCTCGGAAGGGAGTTGCAGGATTCTGAACCAGCTACTGTGAAGGAACTGCAATATATTTCCATGTCAGTATGGTGGGTGACTTGGAGAGGAAATTCCATGTGGCAGCTTTTTCAAGTATCTGCTGCCCTTGTCCAATATGTTAGGATCGTGGGTTTGGGACTTACTTGCTATGGCGCCTTGGCAAATTAGTGCAATGAATCTTGTAGATGGTAGAAACTGCTGGCACAGTGCTTTGGTGCTGGAGGGTGTGAATGTTTGTGGATGTGGTGCCAATAAAGCAGGCTTGTTCTGAACAATGTCAAGTTTCTTGAGTGTTGTTGGAGTTGCACTCATCCAGGCAACTGGAGAGCATTCCAAAACACTCCTGACATGTGCTTTCTATCTTCCTATATCTATCATTTAGCCAAATAATCGTTAGGTGAAAATGTATTGCCCGGATTTTTGGAGAGTCCGTCTGTCTGTTTTATATTACAGGTGTTCCAATAACAGATTTCCAGGTTCAAAGTGTTGTTTCGAGTTCGGCCCAGAAGGGAAATGTTTATTTGTTTGTGCATTATTTTTTGTTCCTTCAAGTATCCCACCAGGATATTAAAGCTGTATTTGAAATGATGCAGAGATAAGTAAAGTCTTCACCTTGGTATGGCCCAAAGTTATGTGTCCTGTCTTTTCAGTGCTCCTGAACAGCAGTGACCAGGATCATTTCGAAACCAGTTCTGTCGTTTACCAAAGCCGGTGATGCACTTGTAATGGCACTTGATTGACTATTTAGAAGCCCAGGCCAATGCTTTTTGTTCAAATCTCACCCGGGCAGCTGCTGATAAAAAAAAGTTGCCCTCAGCAATGATGATCGGGAAAATGTCATAAATTGTATTCAGAACTCATCTGGTTAAATGATGCCCTTTCAGTAATGAAATCTGCCATTTTCCCTTACCCACTGATGGCACCAGGCTGAACAGCAATGTGGTTGACCACATTAAGTGTCCTCCAAAATTACCAGGCAAATAGGGAAGTGCAACAAATGCTGGCCTGACCAGCGATGCATGCATCCATGAAAGGCTGAAGAAAAGGAAGCAGAGAACGGACAACATATGACTCGGGCACATGAACCAACAACTGTATACATTCGCATGCATTAGTAACTTCTGGTTAAGGAAGCAGAACATGCTGTGTACATAAAGAATTCAACGGAACTTTCTGCCACCTAATTGCCAATGTGCAGATTGACCTCGAATAGGCAAGCTCTTTCTTTTCGATGAATACAACTGCAAACATGTTTATCAACGTTGATTTTCCGAGGAAATCCTTGTCATGAAACAGTCAGAACAACATTTTCACTCACTTCATGATAAGCCATGCAAGGGTCATAAATGGCATATCCAGTAGCTTGTATATCAGGAAACAGGAATTGCATCCGGATTTAGACCCTCCCTCCCGTTCCACCAAATGTATGCTCTCTGGAGTGGTTTGCCAAATTTGCACATTGCAATGGTCACCCAAAATTTAAACAGTAGCAGCCCTTCGTCACTGGCCGCCCATTGGCTTTGACAGCAGAGCCCAGTTAAAAATAAAATAACTTGAAACCTTAGAAATCGAGTTTCCAGCTGCACATTCGAGAATCCTGTGACCTCACATTCGCAACACTACCCGAAAAAGGCGAAATAGCACAACTAACTGTTTAAATGCTGTAAAACATTCTTAGTTATCCATTAATGGCAGTCCCGGATATGCGAAAGGAAGGTCACCATTTTCAAAATGAACAGGACAAGGGAACTGCAGGTTTGTGTGCATCGGCCTTTGACGTTTTCAGGAAATATGGAGAGATCATTTGGGAAAGCATTTTGGATTTTGATTGAGGTACTGAGCTCAAAAGTCTGAAAAACAGGTACCTTGAATGTATTTAAAGCCATTGTTCGGTTACAATTAGGGTTTTGAGTTAATTATGGTCACCCCACGTTGGGAAGGATTTGGGAGTCCTTGGTCGGGTGCAGAGGAGATTTCCCAGAATGGTTTCATGAACGAGGGGTCAGAGCTATGAAGCTAACTTGGACGCACTATTCTTGGAAGGAATTATCGCAGGATTAGATATGCAAATTAAAGGCGTTCCCATCAGCTGATACAAAAAAAAAAGCGTCTTGGACAATGATTTCGGGCATACCGTTTTTGAAAAGAGATGTGAGGAGAATTGTGAGGGGAAAAAATATCAAGTGTTATTGTTCTGTGTGTCACTGCTACGGGGGTGGTGGAAGTTGCAGTGATGAGTGATTTCAAAGTGAAATTTGGAGGCTCTTTAAGCGAAGTAACATTGCAGGTTGACAGGAGATTAGTGGGGGGAGGCTACACATTTGATTGATGCACAGGGAGACTGCTTGGACACAAAAGTCGAAATGGCCCGTTTCGGTGCTGTAATGCCGTTTTGACTCGAGGTCTTTGTGGAGAGACTTGGCATATGGCATTTTCAATGTCAATTACCCTATCAATCAGCAATGAACTCTTTTCAGATCCCAACATGGCCGCTGCTATTGTGCATTCATAATGCCCACTCCACCTCCACCATGTTATGTACCTTTGCTTCCAAATTATTTTCTGAGATGTAACAAGCTTTGTCTATCCAGTATTAGGATCTGTTTCATGTCTCCCAGTAATTCTCCCTGTACAAAGGAAAAATAAAGTCCGTAACTCTGCGTCCCTATAAGCGATTTATTTCAATAACTGAGCATATATTGTTCTAAAAAATACATATTTGTAAATATTTTTCAATGATGGTGAGTCAGAGAGATGCATCAAAATGTTTCTTCAGGAGTTGGGGATGGGGAGCTTGCGAAAGGGGGAAAGAGGGAAGGGGGAACTGGAGGTGTAGAGTTGGTGCGTGGAGGGTTGCAGCGAGTAAAGAGAGATGGAGTTTTGGAGATGCAGACGTCTATACACATTACTGTGGATTTAACGGGTTATGCCCATGGACAGCCCCTACACCTGCAGTGAGACTACTTGAAAGATAATTCGCATAAAAATTAGTATCATTTTGAGCAAGCAGCCCAAGTACCTATATGGCAGGTCCTTCTGTGTGTTTGTGACAGGGCCGTCCTGAGGCATCAGTGTGCGATCAATTTCAAGCAGAATGCAACATCTGAATTTGAGTGCAAGTAGGTTTATTTTTATTCAATCACAGGATGTGGGCTTTGCTGGCTAGGCAGCATTTATTGTCCATCCCTAGTTGCCCTTGAGAAGGTGGTGGTGAGCTGCCTTCTCGAACCATTGCAGTCCATGTGGTGTAGGTACACCCCTGGTGCTGTTAGGAAGGGAGTTCTATGATTTTGACCCAGTGACAGAGAAGAAACGGGGATATATTTCCAAACCAAAATGGTGATTGACTTGGAGGACAACTTCCAGGTGTTGGTGTTCCCGTCTATCTGCTGCCCTTTTCCTTCTAGGTGGTAGCTGTTGTTGGTTTGGAATAAGCTGTATAACTAGCCTTGGTGAATTCCTGCAGTGCATCTGGTAGATGTTGCACAATACTGCTTCTGTGCGTCGGTTGTGAAGGGAGTGAATGTTTGTGAATCAAGTCGGTTATTTTGTCCTTATCAGTCTCCACCTTCTTCAGTGTTGTGGGAGCTGCGCTCATCTAGGCAGCTGGGGAGCACTCCAACACACTCCTGAATCGTGCCTAGTTGGTGGTGCATTGTGGTGTTTCACCATTGCAATAGCACATGCCATGCAAGCCCAGAGCCCATCTGAAGTCCGACAAACTATTGGATGATCTTCCCGGTGCTCTCCAATTCCATGAATGGCCCCGAATTGCAATGACTCTTACCACTGAATTTAAAATCATTGAACTGTTCCCAATCACCAAGATGCAAAGGCACACGGTAATACCTAGAGAGGACAAAGCATACACAGCCAATGGATGAAACCGTCCAGTGGTGTTATTTGCCCTCTCCTCACCTAAGTGCCTCCAATCACATTTATCCGCTCAGTTCTAAACTCTTGGGATAATTTTCAAGGTATTTATCAGAAAGAGAGGATACATAAATAAAGTTATTGGTTATACAGCTAGTTGAAGTAATGTGGAAGGCACCACCCAGAACATCAGTGCAGCAGAGTCAATCGTAAATTTAAAAAGAAAGAAAATACTTGAAAGGGACTCCTTCTCACTGGTAATTTGTTATACCACTGGGGAGAACGTGAGTGTGGTTTTAATTAGATTACTGTTTCAAAGTGCTGTCCCAGTCTTGATGAACCGAATGGACTTATTCAGTTCTCTGTGATTATAAAAATGATGCCCAATTTTCTACACCCAGCAGCCATGACATCATCACCGATTCGTAGCTTGCTTGAAATAGGTGAATGTGTGAACGGTTTGAACATAGATTAAGATATTTGGGGGGGGGGGGGGGTGTTGGGAGGGGTGGGTATGTCGGAGGACCGGTGGGCTGAATGCGGAGGGGGTGTGGGGTTCGGGGCCAGGGAGAGCGGGGTTGTGGATGGGGGAGGGTTGGGGGAGGTTGTGGGTTCCAGCGTGGAGGCAGAGAAAGCCTGCCTTTTCAGAGGGTCATGCCATGATTTTTGTGCCCATACAAAGAGAGAGTCGGATCCAGGAAAACATGACAATATGAAGTGGGTTGGGGTTTAGGGTCGGGTGTGTGTGGAAGGGTTGGTAAGGAAATGGGGTGAAATACGTCAGGTTATTCTGACACATTCCTCTTCTGTGGAGGTTCAGATTCAGTAGCAGCTTCCAAAATGGCAGTGGGGGCGGTGGGGCCATTGATGCACAATTAGTTGAGCACGGTTTTATGAAGGAAGATATTTCATCCCGTTCCTATAACGCGTTATAAATGCGTTTTTTTCATTCCTAGTTCACTGGGAAGAAATGATCAATATGTTAGATTTTCATTTATTCATTGTCTTTTTTTTTCCTGGCAAGGGCATCATTTATTGCCCACCCCCCGACTCACCTTGGTTGAGCTGCCTTCTTGAACTGCTGCAGTCCATGTGGTGCAGGAACATTCACTGTCCTATTCGGGAGGGAGTTCCAGAATATTGACGAATCAACAACGAACAAACTGTGATATCGTTCCAAGTCAGGATCGAGAGTGGTTTGGAGGGGATTGAAGTCAACATTTCAACATTATAATGGCGGGTGTGGTTAAGGACACACAATTAGCCAAAACTCTGGTTAACTTTGAGGGAGAGAAAAGTAAGGAACATGTAATGGAACGGATTCGTGACAACAGTGATGGATCATCTGAATGGAATCTTTAAGAAACTAGAAATCATCTCAAAAAGAGTGTCATTTTAATCCGAGAATTTAATCCCCACATTCAATGTAGAGCAGAGAAGCTCAGTTAGGAACAACATAGTAATTAACTCATTTTTCTTTTGCCAGGCTGAAGCAATGTAGGGCAGTGACACAAGAGGGTAGGCAATAAACTTATTCAGGCATCATCGGCCAATCTTGCGTTCAACAAATCTATTTTTTTTTCGTATACATGACTACAGTGGTTGCCAGAGGAACCTATCCTCATTTGGTGTTATGTAGTTCCAGGGGGAACTCCAAGAGTAAGCGGACATCTATCTGTCATTGATTAAAGCGTGATTAGATTAAGCGTTAGCACTGATATGAAGAAGCAGATCAAAGCTACCACTATTTTACACTTAAATAAAGCTAACAGTAGCGAGAAGTCATAAGAGAAGAAGAGAGCAAATAGAACAAAACTGGAATTTGATAAAATTGGAAATGGAGAGTAGTGAATTTTCAGGACAGAAGTTACTTTATAACCAAAGGCCATTTGAACTGCTAAGAGATTAATTGTCATGTGAATATATTTATGTCACAATTCTTCCAATTTTCAGTTTAAAGTGCTCCGTTCAGTTTAAATGTGACATGAGAGCACAGAAAGATCAGGATAAAAACGTTAAGAATACTCTATTTCTAGAGGACAAAATAGTTTTAAAGGAGAAGGAAGGAAATAAAATCATTTAAAATATATACGAAAATGAAATCTAAAACAAATCTGCAAAGAATATCGAAACATAGTTACATTTTTGCTCAATGGAATTAGAAGAAAATAATCATAACTGAATCGGGTAACAATGAAAATGGAATGACAGCAGTGGAGAAACAGCTGAATTTGTGCCCAGTCGAGAAAGTGGATTATATGAATACAGTTCAAGAGCAGCTCATACTGAGTAGTGGTCTGGAACTCCCTTAACATGTGAAAGAAAGCAGTATTATATAGCAAAGAATAAGACCACACAAAATTTTGACAAATCCTTGGCCTAATGTTCAAAATTTTTAAAGGGAGTAGGTCAGAAAATTGGAGACGTTTAAGTCATGACCACACAAAATATCTCAATTCGAGAAATTTCCCTCAAGATTATAAGATTTGAAGAATAACTGCATTATTTATTGACGGTGTGATAGAGAGCTCAGATAATTATAGAACTTTTAGCCTAACACTCGTATCGTTCTTCGAATCGATATTTAAGCACAGAACTCCTACACATTCTTAGGTCACGTTCAAGATATCTATTTTTTTTTTGTTGACGTCACTATATTGCTGGACAGAGGACTCTATCCTGATTTGGTGTTATGTAGTTCCAAAGGGATCTCGGTAAAGTTAAAATTTTATGAGACTGTTGGTTGAAAGTATTATTCCTGGAATTGTGGCCAAATTATGACTTGCGCAGGTGTTACTCAAAACTATAATTGGAATTGATAATGAAATTGGTGCAATATTAGGGAGGAAGTGACTAATGTTGTTCCACTAGGATGTGTTATTGGTCTCGATATTTCCCTTTCATTTACTGATGATTTAGATAATATAAGAGAGAGGCATAACTCCATGGCTGTCGATGAATCAAAGATTGGTGACACTGTACTTTCTTTAGGTAGCATAAACACTGGGAAGAAAAATGGGAACCTTAAATTTGAAGGCAATACTGTGGAAGATAACTTTCAAGAAAGGCAACTGGATCCATCAAAAAAGATAGGTCTGAGTTATTCTATATAGTTTAAATCAAGGATCAATGAGTGCCCAAAGATTTTAATGCCCCAATGTCCATAGCTTACTAAAACATATGAGATAGGTGTGAAAAAAAATATCACAAGTTCAAAATGAATGTTTGTCTACCTGGAAAACGGGGTTAAACTAAAACAAATAGAAGGGTATTTTGAAGTAGAAATTGTTACACTGCATTGGGTCTACTGATTACGCCTTAATATTGAAAGGGTATCAGCTCGGATTCACCATAATGTTACCGGTATTCATGGTTTAGATTATGAGGATAAGTTGCATAAACGATGCTTGCAAAAGGAATTAAGAAAGCCAAGGAAAATTTGGCTTGATTTTGCAAGTCTAAAAACAAAACACTTCCATGGACATTCCTATGGTAAAACCCCAGTCAATTTAGATGCTGTGTGCAAAGGTCTCGTCCATTTACCTGTATGCCCGTCTATCCATCCTTCCATCTGTCCATCTGTCCATCCATCCATCATTCCATTCGGTCATCCACCCATCCTTCCACCGGTGAATCTTCCCATCCATGCGTCCGTCCATTCAACAATTCATCCTTTCTTTCTTCCATCCTTCCATCCATCCACCCGTCCATCTGCCCATCCATCAGCCCGTCCATCCATCCATCCATCCAACCATTCACCCGTGCTTTCTTCAATCCGCCCACCAATCCGCCCTTCCTTCCATCCGCCTGTTCATCCATCCGTCCATTTGCCTATCCATGTGACTACTCATCCAAACATCCTTATGCCGTTCCATCCGTCGATTCATCCATCTGTCTGTCCACCTGCCTGTCCATCCGTCGGTCTACTTCACACAGTCACCCTCTCCATTCCTTCAGCTTTATTCCTATGCTGTTTGAGATTATCATTATAGTTATCGCCATCTAGACAGTGATAGATTTATTTTTGTGGAACAGTACCTTTCTCCACTATCCATTTCCTTTGAAGAGCTGAACGGCTGATGAAAACGTGAGTGTGCCCCAAGGCATGGAACATGGTTAACTATTGTAAATTGGAATTGGAGAAATATCCGGAGGATCAGATGATTGAAACCTGCCAGTTGATAAACAATGGTAGACATGCTGCACAGCTGGGCAACCAGTTATCTTACAATGATAACGTTAACAGCGGCATCAGCTGATCAAATGTGAATAGTAGCAATGCCATGAGGAATGAAGCTCAAAGGGTAGGAGATCAATATATGGCTGATTGTCTGCCTTGAATGGCGATCATCACAAGTTGAGTTGCTCCCCATGTTTTACTCATGGAGCAAGAGGCCACACCTTTCCCAACCCATCATCAAGTGGTTGAGAGTTGCCATATCATACGTTAAAGTTTGAACTGTGGGATTCACCACATGGCTCAGTTTCCAAGTTGCTGTTGCTGTTGTCAATGGTCACCCGGGCGGTGCACAATCGAGCGGTAAGTCTGCCATTACTTTGTAGAGCGAGGAGGAGGGGCTACAGGGTATGATATGGGTGCCTGGTGTTTTTTGTTTGATTGTTTTCACCTTGTACCAATGGTATTTTTCATTCATTCATGAGATGTGGAATTTCTGGCAGGGACAGCATTTATTGCCAACACGAAGTCTCCTTCAGAAGGTGGTGGTGAGCTGACTTTTGGAGCCACAGTAATCCACGTGATGGAGGTACGCCAGCAATGCTGTTAGCGAGGGCTTCACATGGTTTTGACCCAGTGACAGTGAAGGAACAGCAACATATTTCCAAGTCAGGATGTTGGCTGATGTCGAGCTGGTGGTGTTTCCAAATATCTGCTGGCCTTGCCCTTCCACATGATAATGGCCATGAATTTGAAAGGTGCTGTCTAAGTAGCCTTGGTGAATACCTGCAGTGCATTTGTAGATGGTACACACTGCCGTCACAGTGTACAGGTGGTGGAGGGATGAATGTTTCTGGATGGAGTCCCAATGAAGTGGGCTGCATTGTCCTAGCTGGTGATAAGCCTCTTGAATTTTCTGGGAGCTGCACTTATCCATGCAAATGGAGAGTATTCAATTAGATGGCTGACTTGTGCCTTGGTGGACAGGCTTTAGGGAGTTGGAAGGTAAATTTAGCGCCACAGGTATCCTAGCTTCTGACCCGCTCCTGTAGCCATATTATGTATATGGCTAGTGCAGTTCAGTTTCTGGTCAATGGTAACACCCAGGGGAATTCAGAGATGGTGATGCCATTGCACGTCAAGTGGTGATGCTTAGAATCTCGCTTCTTGTTGGTGGTCATTTTCTGACACTTGTGTGGTGCAAATGTTACTAGGCACACGTGAGCCCAAGCCTGGATATTGCCAAGATCTTGTTGCATTTGGCCATGGCTGCTTCAACATCTGAGGAGTTGCAAATTGTGATGAGCATTGCGAAATCGTCAGCAAGCATCCCCACTTCTGACTTAATGGTGAAAGGAAGGTCATTGATGAAGCATTTGAAACCGAGGACATGACCCTGAGGAACTGCTGCAGTCATGTCCAGGTGTTGTGATGATACACCTCCAACAACCAGAACCAACTTCTGTTCTGCTAGGTGTGACTGCTATCAGTGGAGAGTTGTACTGCTGATTCCGAGGGACTCCAGGTTTGCCAGGATTCCTTGATTCCACACTCGGTTAAATGCTGCCTTGATGTCAAAGGTAGTCATTAACCCTCACCTTGGGAGTTCAGCTCTTTTAGCCATCCTTCTACCAAGGTTGTATTGATGTCAGAAGCTGATAGTATGAGGCGGAACCAAAACAAGGCATCAGTCAATGGGTTATTGATAAGCTAACTGTTGCTTTATGTCACTGCTGATGGCCCCTTCGATTATTTTACTGGTGATCGATAATGGACTGATGGGGCACCAGTTTGCTGACTTAGATTTGTCCTGCTTTATTTATACAGGAGCCCACTGGGGAATTTTCAACATAAATGCGTAGATACCAGTTTTGTAGCTGTAGAGGAACAGATTGGCTCGGGGCTTTTCAGGTTTTGTTGCACTAGCCTTCACTGTCATTGCCAGAATATTACCATTGATCATGCATTTTCCAGTACATTCAGCCGTTTATTGATATCACATGAAGAGTATCGAATTGGCTGTATATGGTGTCTGTGATGCTGGGGACCTCCAGAGGACGCCGAGATGGATCATCCAACAGCTATTCTGGCTGAAGATTGTAGCAAATACTTCAGTCTTACATTTTGCACTAATGTTCTGGGCTGCCCCATCATTGAGGATATGAATATATGAGCAGCTTCATCCTCCATTGCGTTGTTTAATTGCCCAGCACCATTGGATGTGGCAGAACTGCAAAGCTTAGATCGGGCCTGTTTGTTTTGGAATCTATTGGCTCTTCCAATCACTTTTTTCTTATACCGTTTGGCATGCAATTAGTCTTGCGTTATAGCTTCACCAGTTTGAAAAGTAATTTTTACCTATGCCTGGTTCCGTTCCTGGCATACCCTTGTGCACTCCTCATTGAACCATTGTTCACTTCCGGCTTGATGATAATGGTGGAGTGGGGAATATGCTGGGCTGTGAGGTTACAGATTGTGTTTAGGTACATTTTGTTTTTGCTGCTGATGACCCACAGCACCTCATAGTTGCCCAGTCTTGAGTTGCTAGATCTCATCAAAATCTATACCGTTTTGCACATTGGTAGTGCCTCACAACACGATGGAGGGTATCATTAAAGTGAAAGTGGACTTCATCTCCACAACGACTGTGCGGTGGGCAATCCTACCAATACTCTTATCGACAGATGCATCTGCAGCAGGTAGGTCGATGCTGTAGATATCAAGTATTTTTTCTTTCCCTCTTGTTGGTTCCCGCACCTCCTGCTGCATACAAAATATAGCAGCTAATTCCTTTAGTGCTCAGCGTGCTCTATCAGTAGTGGCGGTACTGCGCTACGTTGGGCGATGGACATTGAAGAGCCTGGAAGCTTTCTCTTTGTATGCTGCAAGCCAATGGTGTCCTTTGAGGAGAATCTTTTCCCTTTGGACCACTGGAGATTAACCAAGTACTAGCGGAGGTGCACAGTGGGGTCAACATTCCAGGAATCATCCTCAGGGCTTCCTGGAGGTGGTTTTCTACCACGGTTGTGTGGCATCACCTGAATTTGGTTGAGCAGCCATCTTCTGTTGTTTGGTAGTCCAGGACGAATGAAAAAGCACATCGCCCTGTTGTCCTTCTGCCTGAGGTAGCAACCATCATTTTATACAGTACTTTATTTTCAGTAACTTTACAGAGCAGAAGGAGGCCATTTAGCCTGTCTAGTCTGCACTGGCTCTCTGATGGAATATTCTACCTAGCCCCACTCTCCTGCCTTAGCTCCGTAACCTTGCACATTCTCTCTTTTCAGGTAGCAAACTGTTTGCCTTTTCCATACCTCGATCGAACCTGCCTCCATCAAACTTTCCGGAAGTTTATTCCTGACTGGGTAAAACAGAAAAACAAACAAACAAATAATAGAAAGGAAACCCTCACATCACATTTACTCATTTGCCAATTCATTTGAATCTGTGCCCTCTGATTCATGATGATCTCTTGAGTTGAATCATTTTTTCACTACTTACCGGGTGTATACCCCACACGACCTTGAATGCATCTTGCAAGTCTCCTCTGAGCCTAATTCTCCCCTAGGAAACAGTCAAAACATCTCAATTCTAGCACTCTAGTTAATGTTCATCACCCCGGAAATGGTTCTTGCGAATCTCCTCTGTACTCTTTCTAATGCCACTTTTAATAAGATATTTAAAATTATCTTGAACTTGGCTCCTGACGCTGACCTCACACATTGACGCTGGCTCCAAGCAAGGCGTGATGCCAAGAGGCACCGTTGCTGACTCGTTCTGCGCTGATCGGGCAGTGTGGCACAAAGAGATACTGCTGAAACTCTTCAGAATCATACGCTGTGTGAAAAACCAACAAACGCTCACCAACATGAGCCACCGCCGACAGGTTTGAGAGTACATTCAAGGTCAGGTCATCCAACCAGAGAGCAGTGTGCCCAATGGCCCTCTTAAACACACAAACTGATGACTTGCCTTTCCCCTCCTACCACCACTCAACCCAAACCCGGCGCAGGCATGCGCATGCACACACACACACACACACACACAGACACGCACACACAAATTAGAACCATTGACATATTTTAACACTGGCGTTCCAGGCTAAACAAGTATTGGAGTAGTCAACACGTACACAGCACTCCATGCACTTTGGAAAACTTGTGGTTCCTTTCTGTATAGCACCAACCTTTAAAGGTCGCTTCACTCCTCGAGCAACAACCGCTTATCGTGACCGAGCCTGTATGGACGAAGCCACACACACTGGGCAGTCTCTGCGGAAGATTATTTCATTTTGTTCGTAACCAGCCTCACAATGCTCGAGAAACAACCCCCTGGATATCCGTGTTCACATTGCAGTGCTCCAAAAGTCTCTGCTCTGAAGAAGGTATGCACAGCCTAGATCCATGGGGCTGCATAAGGGTTCAGAGCTTTTATGTGGCTACTTTAACCCAATTGTTTCACGGTTGTCACACTGAGATGCCCATTGCTGTGAAAGTCATCAAAAAAGTGCTAGCGTTCATCGTTGTGCAACTGAATTTTCGTTATTGTCTCACATCCAAAGTAATCGCAGCAAAGCTGACCTTTTGTTGCCTCAATTAGTTTACACTTTATTTCGTGTCTCTGCTTATATATATTAAGCGCATTTAGCCTTGACATTGATTTAACAGCGGGATTATAGCAGAAGTTACACAACGTTAGTTTGATTTCTTGTGACTAATGGACTATTGAATAGGGGCTTCATCAGATTATCTCCAGTGGCCCTGTCACTTTCAAAATTGACATTTTGGCACTTTACATAAAATCAGCCATTTAGTAATGATTTCACAGCGCAGGAGTTTGTCCCTCTGAACCTGAAGGCTGCTCGTTCAAATGCAACTCAGGACTCCTGGCTACGAAAGAACAATGCCATCAGTGCAGGCAAACTAGCGCGCACGCCCTAGGTTTCGTGTTGTCCTGGAAGCCTGGCGAGTGTTAGCAGCAGGCATTATGAAGAGACAATGCTGGAAACACTTTGCAGTGTCTCTGGACATAGAAACGGAGTTTGGGTCCGCTGGGTCTTTAGTTTTAGCTGCAGCAAGGGTACGAGAAAAAAGGGGTTGTTGAAGGATAAATAAATAAATACACCCATCATTCTCGAAAATAACGGTTGTTGTGATGATGACCACCCAGCATTTTTGAGACACACATCGCCCCTCAACCCCGCACGTAACATGGCCGAAAAACGTTCGTTTGTGGGTGTGGTGTCAGCATTTATTGCACATCCCTAATTGCCGCTCCCTTGTTTACAGAGTCAACCATGTTGCTGTGTGTCTGGAGACACTTGTAGGCCTGACTAGGTAAGGATGGCTGATTTCCTTCCCAAAGGACAATCAGTGCTTTATTATTGTTTATTTAATACTAGTTTCTAACACTTTCCCTATGACAGATGTTCAGCTGACTAGCATGATATCTTAATAACAGTTTGATGCAGCAACGGACAACATTTTTGAGCAATGCATGGATGAATATATCTGGAAAAAAAATTACCCGTGGAAGGCTAAGGTGAGGATTGTTTGTTTTTAAATGCACCATAGGCAGAAGCGGGGGGTTTTTAGTGTGAAAGCATCGCTGTGCCTATTGTAGCAATGTACTAAATAATAATGGAGCAATAATGCCAAACAAAGGAACATTGATCAAATTAGTATCCCTTGTTGGAGCATTTTAAGATGAGAATTTGTAACTGGTTGCACGCTGGCGAATTTGACAGCAGTTAAGTCTAGATTCCGTCAATATTTGTTCAAACTGGAGCATTCTCATCAGTCGTAACCGTAATTTTGACTGTGCCACGTACTTGAATGAGCAGGCATCTTCCCTAACTAAATATTGGAAAGACTGAGGTCATTGTTTTATGTTGTCCTCAGATTAGTGTGCTACCACAAAGCCACTGCAAATCCAACAGTGGTCAACTCGACCACTCTAACGTCGCCCATCTAGGGGGCAGCTCAGTTGATCTGCTCTTGAAATATGTACTTCTGGCTCCAGGCATTCATAATGTTCTTCTTCCCAGCTGTTCAAAATTCATCTTTCATTTAATTAAATTCTTGGAAAAGTCATCACCACATATTCCATCTAATGTCAGTAGATATTTAAATGTCCTCCTCTGTTTACTAACCCTGCCCCCCTCTCCCACTCCCACTCCCATCACCGTTAAGACAATGCCTGGACTTGAAAAAATGCATCCCTGTTTTCAAATGCCCCTATGGCCTCATCCCTCCCAAACTCTATAGCCGCTTCCATTTTGATGCCAGGGCATCTCTGCAGGAGTTCGTCTAGATAAAACTCTTGGCCCAATCATCTTCAGCTACATCATCCCTGTCTCTCCATGCATCATAGGGTCATGCATGAGGATATTCGTTCACAGTTCTGGCGGTGCTTCCTGCCGTTCATGATTTCTCACATACAGAGGCACCCCATGTTCAAAATTCAGCACAACCTGGACAACGGTCAGACTTGGAGAGTTTAGTGGTAAGTAACATTAGTGGCATACAGATGTAATCAATAACCAGCCCCAGGAAGAAAAGGAAGGTCTAACCCTCTCACCTTTGCATTTAGCAGCAACGTAATTGCTAAAAGACCAGTCATTGTAATTATGTGCTTATCCTTGAAGAGAAACTTAATTGGACTCGTCGGTATATAAAAATGTATATAATATGAATGGATACACATTATATTTCTATAAATATATATTTATACATAGGTTATACAACACGTACACACACTCATATATATTTATGCGCATATTTACACACACATACATTTCTAAATTTGGATAGTATGAATAAATATATAGTACATGTATTGAACACATATTAAATAGTCATATAAATATTCTGGCTATGAGAACAGTTCACTTGCTAGGATTTATTTGGAGACAAACTCATCTTGTGACTCCCGAAAACGTCTCCATTGTCGAAAATCCACAAGTCAAATATGTGCTGGAATACTGACCTTGACTCCAACAACACTCAGGGAGCTGAGAACTATCCAGCGTTTAGCAGCCTGCTTGATCAGTGCCCCATTCAACATCTTGACAAATCAATCCTTACGCCATCGGCCCACCGTGGCAGTTGTATGTCCTATATACATGATTCACAGAAAGAACTAGACCAGTCTCCTTCAGGTGCTCATTCCAAGCTTGCAACCTTTACCAACTGGAAGGACAAGGGCAGCTAGGGAAAGGAAACACCAATTTGCACAATTTCCTCTCCAAGTCTCACCGCACCCTGACGTGGAACGATATCACTGTTCTTTCATTGCCAATCTGTCAAATTCCTGACATTTCAATGTTAACATCACTGTGAGTGCACCTACAACATCTGGATTGAAGTGATATAGGAAGGCGTCTCTCGGCCACACTATAAACCAAAACCATTGATGGGAGACGAGTGTTTTCCTTTGCTGGAAAGCACTCATATCAAGAAAGAATTAAAGAAAAAAAGCATTGGACTTTTGAAGGATTTTAATCAATGTATCCATTGTCTTTGACGTTACTTTCTTATAGGCCCAAACAGAGCTGGCGCAAAATATTTGTTAGTCTCTAGGTTCAATCGGTCTCTAGGTGATTTTTTTATCCACTCGTTTGATTGCTTAAGGTTCCTTACTCTTCTGTCCGCTGATGTTGTACTATTATTGTAGGACATGTCCAGTGCCTTCCACCCTTAAGCCGGCTGAACTATTTTTGTTCAACGTGTCTTCCATATCCTTTTTCACCATAATGAATTGCTCAGTCTCATCTTCTAAGGAGCCATTGTTGCCTTTCGCTACTTCTATCATTTTCACGTACTTTTGGAAGCTGTTACTGTTTGGTTTTATATTTCATGTTAATTTAATCTCATAATATATTTTGCCTCCCTTTCCATTGTATTTTAATTCTAATTTTCTGGTTCCTATGTTCTCTGAGCTACCACGAATATTTGTAAAATTAAACACATTTTCTTTCAACTTGCTACTATTTCTACCTTCCATAGTTAGCCACGGATATTTTTCCAATCTCATGGAGCATTTCTTTCTCAATCGGCTATTATGATTGTTCAGCGCTATGGAATATCTCCTCACCTTTCTCCTGATACTTACTTACCATCTTCCGTAAACCTCTTTGCTCCGTTCACTTTAGAAAAGACTGTCGCTCCTTTGTGAATTATTTTACTTACTCGTACGGTCGAACATTTTCATGTTCAAACTGATCCTTCGTGTAATTTTGTGATCACTTTTCGCGAGAGGAGCCTTCCATGTGAGCTACATAAAGAATCATGTCTCACTAAATAAAGCACATCTGAAAGAAGAAAAATCATTCCTTCTCTGGGGTCAACAATGCATGTTTCTAAGAAGCAGTCTCAGGTACAAGCTATGAAATTATTCTTATGCCAAACTTGTCAGTTTGATTGAGGTATCATTATGAAAATTGAAGTCATCGGCGGTTAGTGCTGTACCTCGATCTCCAGCCCCTAGTAGTATTTTGGTTTGTTCTCCATCCTATAGTTTGTAAATGTTAGCGGGCCTGTGGGTTTGTTCTGTCAGTGTTTTCCTTCTTTGGTAATTTCTTATCTCCACTCAAACTGAATCAACAACACCTTTACGTACAGAACAAAGATCAAGTTTTATTTTTCTCACAACTGTAATGATCCCATACATTTTTTTGTAACAGAGAAACACAGACTCATTTTCCTTTCTATGAATCCCTCTGAAGTGTTAATGTTCATTTCTCAGTTGTTATCCACCTCTGCACCTGATGTCTGGACTGCAGCAGTTCAAGAAGGCCGCTCTCCCCTACATTCTTTAGCGCTTTGTAGGATGGGCAATAAATGCTGGACTAGCCAGCGATGCCCATGTCCCATGAACATATAAAACAATGCTAGTCAGCTCATACCAATTCATTTTTTTATTTATGCCAACAATTTAGATAGAAATTCAGACTCAGATATAGACCTACAATTTTGTCTTTTTTGAACAGAGCACTTCGTATGTCTGCCCGTACTTTCAGGTGCAAATGTTTGTCTGCTCTTTCGCTTCCTATCAGACTTCTTGTAATCCGAATAAGTAGTCTAGACTATTGCCATGTTATCCCTCTTTAACTCTCCAACTTTCCCTCACTTAATCTCCTCCCACACCCCCGAAATTTTGGTTGAAAGCCGCTGCTACAGTCTTAGTTTTCAGTGTGTCAGACCACTCGCACCACACAAGTGTCTGCCAATCATCATCTCCAACAACGGAGCATCTAACGATCGGCCTTTGGCATTAAGTGGCATTGCCATCACTGACTCCCCCATTATCAATGCCCAGGTGGTTAACATTGACCTGAAATTAAACTCGACTAGCTATATAAATAGTGTGGCTTCCAGAGCAAGTCAGGAGTGTGATGGAATGCTCTCAACTTGCCTGGATGAGTGCAGTTCCTACAATACTCAAGAAGCTTGATGCCATCCAGGACAAAGCAACCCACTTGATTGGCATCACATCCACAAATATTCACCCCCTCCACCACTGATGCAAGTAGAAGAAGTGTGTACCATCTACAACATGCACCACAGGAATTCAACAAGGGCAGCAAACACATTGGAACACATTACTTGAATGTTTCTGCATAAGTGACTCACCATTCGGACTTGCTGGGGGGTGGGTGGGGAGATCTCATTGGTAATCACCAGCTTCAGAATGATGCCATTTTAAATCATTATGAAAATGAAGACAAGCAGCGAGAGGAATAGACAGGAAAATGAATGATGATATTCCACATGCAAAAATATGGTCAATACAAATCTTATTAGTGAAATATTATTAGAGGCTCTTTTTTGCTTATTGTGGATGTTTTGCACAATTAATGAACTAGTCTCGCGAGAAATCTAACTGCCACTACAGACATGTGGTTATGATGATTGTGAGCAACAATTTACTTTTACATTGCACTTTGACTCAATGCCATTTCCTCAGGTGTTCAAGCCACAGATTGGACACAAATATTGCAAGTTCCACAACATTTGGCACAGACAAAACGAATTGATTACAAGGAGGAGTAGCTGTGATAGTGAAGGTGACAGTGCATTAGCGAGAAAGAATTTTGGCTAAGATAAGGAATTCGAATCAATATCAATCATTCTGGGAATACAATGCCCAGGAAACACTTTTGGGGTATTTTATAGCCGTCACAAACATCACTTATATAGTTAGATACAATATTAAACAATAAACCTTGAATGGTTACAAAGGTACAACACATTGTCGGGGAGGTTAAGTTTCAGTCAGTTGGGGGGATTAATTTGACAAAGGTAATCTGGAAGATTGGTTTGTAGGATGTATCCTAGGAAGAATAAATAGAACAATAAATTGTGAAACCAACAGGGGAAAACTCTATTTTAGATCGAATATTGTGCAACATGGCAATGTTCATTCGTTATTTCTAACTGAAAGATCAATTGGGAATTAGTGACGATAGGACAGCTGAATTCCATATTAAGTTTCGAAACGACATAGTCCAATGACAAACAAGAAGTTTAAGCTTAGGCAAAGCCTTTTACAAAGGTATTGGGGGACAACTGGCTTATTTTAATTGGCTGGAAGTTATCGTGGTGGAAAAATAGCGGGGGGAATGAAAAAAAAAATCAAAATATTTAGCAAAAAATGCATTCCATTAATACTTATTATTTAATAAACTTACTTTCTAAAGGAAGATAGTAAGATAAATAAAAACAATAACTAAAACTACAAAGATTCAGCCGGGTGAGGTCCTGCAGACAGAAAGCAGGACCCTATTAAAGAATCAGAAAGCAGAGCCTCAAATGTAGTAATCCCCAGTTTATTCCCAATACCACAAGTTAATGTGCATAGAAATGGAGACTCAGTAAGTGTTAAAGCTGAAAAAAATTATGAAGAGGAAAGGCATTACATTTCTTGTGACCTTGAAAACGGTTCTGGGGATTATTGGGCGTGTAAAGCCGAATGTAATGTACCAGAAAAGAGCTGGGAGCAATGCCTTTGTAGGGCCAGAGGCTTTCGCCAATGGAAAGTGTATAAACTTGGTGAGGGACCTAGCGGAGGGAAAACAAGGTGCAGAGGGATCTGGGGGAGTCAACTGGCAGCAGAACAGGAAATAATACTGTAATAATCGGGGTTTGAGTATTTGGAATTGCAACCAAGTACAACTTGTGGTGAAAAGAAAAATGCTGCGTATGCAGGAAAACTGAAATAAAAATAATAATAATAAAATGCTGGACAATCTCAGCAGGTCTAATAGCATCTGTGATGAGAAATACAGAGTTAATATTTCTAGTGCTTATGACTATTCTTCAGAGCAGTGACTTCTTCAGACTGGCAGCTAACTTGGAGTTATTGTGCCTGGATGTGAATGTACATTATGTTGGTCAGCTGCAGCACAGGTAGACACATGGGAATGTGAAGTTGCATCAATCATTTATTTTCTTTGGACTTCAGTTCAAGAACAGTCTGGCAGCTGACTTGTAATTGATCTCCAAAACCATCTGCAGCCATCTAAGAAGAAAGACGGATGTTAATGGGGGACCAAGGCGGATTTTGGATCACCCGATTGTTGCTTATGGAGTGAGGGACATGGTAATGGTGCTAAGTTATTCATTTGCATTTGCCTTCACCTGTACATCAATGGTACCCAAATCATAGTGAAACAGAGGTGGTTGAGGCACAGTTTTGGCTGAACCATGACAGAGAATAGTTTTTATATTGTTTTTCTTTTCATTGAAAGGCCAGCATTTATTAACTTTCCCCAATTGCCCTTGTTCAGAGAGCATTTAAGAGTTAATCACATTGCTGTGGGCCGAGAATCACATGTAGGACAAACCCAGTAAGGGCAGCAGATTTCCTTCCCTAAAGTTCGTTACTGAACCAGATTGAGATTTAACTAGAATCGACAATGGTTTTGTTGTCCTGTGGAACCAGCCTTTGATTGCTCGAGCAACAAACAGTGGGGAGGCCAATTTGCAAGTTGAATTCCCGGGATCGGAGGGTGATGGCATAGAGCAGTGCTGTGACGGAGCTGCAACTGAGCGTGAGCAAGCCTTAAATGAGGCCCAGGTGGGACAGAACATGGCTGGAGGAAAAGCTGAACTGTGACCCAGGAAAGTTGGAGCAGGGTGCGTGGAGGTTTATGATCATGGGCCAGGCGGCGCCACAGGTACCCAGCTTGGTGCCCACCAGCTTCTGATTGAGTGGAGGTTCTGGGAGAACAAAGGTGAGGGGTGTGGGTTGTGGGAGAGAGTGAGGGCGAAATTAACGGGCGGGGTGGAGGCGGGGCGGGGTTGGTGGCGGTGGTTAGAGGGGGAGAGAGAAAGAGATAGAATGAGATAATTCAGCATGATTGCCATTCCGGCATTAGTACGGCAGACATGTGCTTCAGAACTAGCCGGGCCCCTAACCATGCAGCCCCAGTAAAGCTACAACATTGCCATCTACCCCGCTATTTGGAACATTGCCCATGTGTGTCCTGTACAGAAAAAGCTGGACAAATCCAAACCGGCCTATTACCTCTCCATCAATGGTATAGTCATGAGAGGTGTGACAACAGCGCTATCAATCAGCTCTTGCTTAGCAATAAGCTGCTCACTGATGCCCAGTTTGGGTTTTGCCAGTTCCACTCAGCTCCTGACCTCGTTAAAACTTTGATTAAAACATGGAAAAAAGAGCACAACTCTTGAGATCAGGTGAGAGTTACTGCCCTTGACATCAAGGCAGCATTAGCCCCGGGGGCAGAAAGGAGCCCTAGCAGAACTGGATTCAATGGGAATCCGGGGGTGGGGGGGGGGTGTGGTGTGGAAATCTCTGCTGGTTGGAGTCATGCCTAGCACAAGGGAAGATGGATGTCGTTGTTGGAGTTCCGTCACCTCTGCTGTAGAGCATCATTACAGGAGTTCCTCAGGATATTGTACGAGACCCAACCATCTTCAGATGCAGGATCAATGACCTTCTTTCCATCATAAGGTCAGAAGTTTGTAGATGACAAAAAGCTGGGTGGTTCTGTGAGCTGTGATGAGGATGCAGAGATTCTTCAATGTGATTTGGACAAGCTGAGTGAGTGGACAAATGCATGTCAGATTCAGTATTATGTGGATGAATGTTAGGTTATCCATTTTGGTAGAAAAAGCAGAAAGGCAGATTATTATTTGAATGGCTATAAATTGAGAGAGGAGAATGTGCCATGAGACCTGGGTGTCCTGGGACACCAGTTGCTGAAGGTAAGCATGCAGATGCAGCAAGCGATAAAGAAGAAAAAGGCTATACTGGAATTCATAGCGAAAGGATTTGAGTACCAGAACAGGGATGTCCTGCTGCAATTTTAACTGGCCTTGGTGAGACCACCTCTGGAATATTGTGTGCAATTTGGTCCCCTTATCTGAGGAACGATCTCCTTGCTATAGAGGGAGGGCAGTGAAGGTTTGCCAGGCTGATACCTCGAATGTCGGGACTGATATTTGGGGAGAGATTGCGTCAGTTAGAATTATATTCGCTGGAGTTCAGAAGAATGGTGGGGGGTCTCATTGAAACCTATAAAATTCTAACAGGACTAGACAGGGTAGATGCAGGAAGGATGTTCCAATGGTGGTTGAGTCCAGAACCAGGGGTCACAGTCTGAGGATACGGGGTAGACCATTTATGGCTTAGATGAGGAAAAATATATTCACCCAGAGAACGGTGAGCCTGTGGAATTCGTACCACAGAAATTAGTTGAGGCCAAAAAACTGTATGTTTACAAGAAGGATTTAGATATAGCTCGTGGGGTGAAAGGGATCAAAGGATATGGGGAGAAAGTGGGTGCAGCCAATTAAATTAGATGATCAGCCATGATCATATTGAATGGTGGATAGGCGTGAAGGGCCGGATTAACTGCTCCTGCTCCTATTTTCTATGATTCTATGTTTCTAAGAGGGGATGTTCGTTGATGATTGCACAATATTCATCACTATTGATGACTCTCCAGATGCTGAAGCAGTCCCTGTCTAAATGAAGTAAGACCTGGACAAGATCCAGATATGGGCTGACAAGTGGCAAGTGACACTCGCACCACATAAGTGTCAGGCAATGAATATCTCCAGCAAGTGATAATCCAATCATCGCTCCTGCTTGCCTTTAACATCATTGACTGCCCCTCTATCATTAATGTGAGGTTTACCGTTGACCAAAAACTGAACCTGTATAGCTATATAAATGCTTTGGCTACAAGGACAGTTCTTATCGTGCAATGAATAACTCAGCTCCTGACTCCACAAATCCTGTCCGGCATGAAAAAGGTACGAGTCAGGTGGGTGGTGGAATAATCTCCACTTGCCTGGATGAGTGCAGCCCCTACAACAATGAATAAGCTAGACATTGTCCAGGGCAAAGCAACCCGTTAGATTGGCACCACGTCCACAAACTTCACTCTCTGCAATACCAATGCACAGAAGCAGCAAGGTGTACCATTTACAAGATGCACTGCAGAAATTCACCAAGGCTCCTTCGAATGCACCTTCCAAACAAGCGACCACTAACATCTAGAAGGACAAGGGCAGCAGATAGATCGGTACACCAACACCTGGAAGTTCCCCTCCAAGTTACTCACCATCCTGTCTTGGAAATATATCACAGTTTTTTAACTGTCGCAGAGTTAAAATCCTGGCAGGCCTTTCCTAACAGCACGGTGGGTGTACCTACACCACATGGAAAGCAGCGGGTTCAATAAGGCATCTCACCACCAGCTTCTCAAGGGCAATAGGGATGGCGAATAGCAAAAGTCAACAATGGCTCCTTAGAGGATGAGGCTGGTGTATTCATCATGGTGAAAAAGGATATGGAAGAGAGTTTCAACAAAAATAGTTCAGCTGGCTTCAGGGCAGAAGGCATAGAACACGACCCCCAATAAAAATACAACATCAGCGGACAGAAGAGTAAGGAACCTTAAGCGATCATACCAGTGGATAGAAAAAAAAAAACATTTAGAGAACGACTGAACCTAGATGCTAACAAAGAGTTTGTGCCAACTCATTTTTGGCCTTTAAGCAAGTAGCTTCAGAGACAATGGATACATTGGTTGAAATCCTTCGAAAGTCCAAAGGATTTTTTTCTTTAATTCTTTCTTGAGATGAGAGCTTTCCAGAAAAGGATAGCACTCGTTTCCCGTCAATGGTTTTAGATTGCAATGTGGTCGAGAGGCGCCTTCCTAAATCGCTGCAATCCAGATGATGTAGGTGCACTCACAGTGATGTTAACATCGAAATGTCAGGAATTTGACAGAGTGGCAATGAAGGTACAGTGATGTAATTCCAAGTAAGGGTGCAAGGAAATTTGAAGGGGAGATTGTGCAAGTGGTGTTTCCAATTCCTTGCTGCCCTTGTCCTTCCAGTTGGTAAAGGTTGCAAGTTTGCAATGTGCACCTGAAGGAGATTGGCCTAGTTGTTTATTTGAATCATGGATATAAGACATACAACTGCCATGGTGGGCCGATGGTGTAGGGATTGATTTGTCAAGATTTTGAATGGTGCACTGATCAAGCAGGCTGCTAAACCTTGGATGGTTCTCAGCTCCCTGAGAGTTGCTGGAGTCGAGTTCAGTTTTCTAGCACATATTTCAGTTGTGGATTTTCGGCAGTGGAGACGTTTTCGGGAGTCACAAGATGAGTTTGTCTCCGAATAACTCCCAGCAAGTGAACTGTTCTTGTAGCCAGAATATTTATATGACTATTTAATATGTGTTCAATACATGTAATATATATTTATTCATACTAAAACCATGTTAGAAATGTATTTGTGTTTAAATATGTGCATCTATATATATATATATATGAGTGTGTGTACGTGTGTGTATAACCTATGTAAAATATATATTTATAGAAATATAATGTGGATCCGTTCATATTATATACATTTATATATACCAAACAGTCCAATTAAGTTTCTCTTCAAGGATAAGCTCATAATTTCAATGACTGGTCTTTTAGCAATTTCTTTTCTTCCTGGGGATGATCATTCATTGCATGGGTGCCACTAATGTTACTTACCACTACACACTCCAAATCTGACCGTTGTCCAGGTTGTGTTGAATTTTGAACATGGGGTGCCTCAGTATGTGAGAAATCATGAAAGGTTCATAGCACCATCACAATCATGGACAAATATTCTTGCTCCTGACCTTATGATGCATGGAGAGTCAATAATAATGTAGCTGAAGATGATGGGGCCAAGAGCATTATCTTGACGAACTCCTGCAGACATGCCCTTGCATTGAAATGGAAGCGGCTACAGAGATTGGGAGGGGTGAGGCCATAGGGGCCTTTGAAAATAGCAACGCAATTTTCCAAGTCCAGGCATTTTCTTAACGGTAGTGGGAGTGGGCGTGGGAGTGGGACTGTTGGGCAGGGTGAGTATACGTAGGAAGACATTGAAATATCTAATGACATTAGATGGAATTTGTGGTGATGACTTTTCCAAGAATTAAATTAAATGAAGGATGAATTTTGAACAGCTGGGAAGAAGAACATTATCAATGTCTGGAGGCAGAAGTACATATTTCAAGAGCAGATGAACTGAGCCTCCCTCTAGATGGCCGATGCTACAGTTGCCAACTGTTGAATTTGGAGTGGCTTTGTGGTAGTACACTAATCTGAGGACAACATAAAACAATGACCTCAGTCTTCCCAGTATTTAGTTAGGGAAGATGGGTGCTCATTCAAATGCGTGACACAGTCACAATTACGGTTACAACTGATGAGAACGCTCCAGTTTGAACAAATATTGGCGGAATTTAGACTTAACTACTGTCAAATTCGCCAGCATGCAACCAGTTATTTTGTCTCGTATTAAAATGCTCCAACAAGGGATACTAATTTGCTCAATCTTCCTTTTGTTTCATGTGTGGCATATTGCTGCATTATTATTCAGCACATTGCTACAATAGGCAGAGCGATGCTTCTGTGGTAACAAAGAACCCTGTTCTGCCTATGGTGTATATAAAAACAAACAATTCTCACCATAATCTTCCATGGGGATTTTTTTTCAGGATACATTCATCCATGCATTGCTCAAAAATGTTGCCAATTGTTGCATCAAACTGTTTTGAGTTATCAGGCCAGTTAGGTAAACATCTGTCATATGAAAAATGTTAGAATCTATTATTAAATAAACAATAATACAGCACTGATGTCCTTTGGGGAAGGAAATCAGCCGTCCTTACCTAGTCAGGCCTACACGTGTCTCCAGACACACAGCAACATGGTTGATTCTGTAAACATGGGAATAGCAATTAGGGATGGGCAACAAATGCTGATGCCCACATCCCATGAACGAACATTTTTCGGCCATGTTACATGCGGGTTTGAGGGAGGAGGTGTGTATCCAAATTGCTGGATGATCATCATCACAACAACCATTATTTTCAAGAATGACGGATGTATTTATTTTTTTATCCTTCACCTAACCCATTTTTAAAGTACACTTGCTGCACCTAAAACTAAAGTCCCAACGGGCCTAAACTCCGTTTCTTTGTCCACCGATGCTGCAAAGTCATTCTAGCGTTGTCTCTTCATAGTGCCTACCGCTAACACTCGCCAGTCTTCCAGGGCAGCACGAAACCAATGGCATGCATGCTAGTTTGCCTGCACTGATGGCATCGTTCTTTCATAGCCAGGTGTCCTGAGTTGCATTTGAACTTTGAGACTGCAGGTTCAGAGGAGGGACAAACCCCAGCGCCGTACAATCATTACTAAATGGCTGTTTTTATGTAAACTGCCAAAATGTCATTTTAGAAGGCGACTGGGCAACTGGTGATAATCTGGTGAAGCCCCTATTCAATAGTCCATGAGTCACAAGACATCAAACTAACATCTTGTAACTTCTGTTGTAATCCCTCTGTTAAGTCAATGTCAAAGCTAAATGCGCTTAATATATATAAGCAGAGACACGAGATAAAGTGTAAAGTCAGGAGCCAAGTTCAAGATAATTGTAATATCTTATAGAAAGTGGCATTGGAGAGAGTACAGAGGAGATTCGAAAGAACCATTCCTGGGGTGAATAACTTTAACATTAGTGCTAGAATGGAGAGGTTTTGACTGATTTCCTTGGAGAGAATAAGCTTGAGAGGAGTCTTGCAAGACACATTCAGATCTGTGGGGTATACACTCAGTAAGTAGTGAGAAAACGATCCCACTCAAGAGATCATCAAGAATCAGAGGGCGCAGATTCAAATGATTTGTCCAATGAGTACATGTGATGTGAGAGTTTCCTTTCTATCGTTTGTTTGTTTTTTTGTTTTACCCAGTCTGGAAGAAACTTCCTGAAAGTTTGATGGAGGCAGGTTGGATCGAGATATGGAAAAGGCAGTTAGATTGCTACATGAAAAGAGAGAATGTGCAAGGTTACGGGGCTAAGGCAAGGAGAGTGGGGCTAGGTGGAATGTTCTATCAGAGAGGCAGTGCAGACTAGATGGGCTGAATGGCCTCCTTCTCCTCTGTAAAGATACTGAAAATAAAGCACTGTATAAAATGATAATTCCTACCTCAGGCAGAAGGACCAACAGGGCGATATGCTTTTTCAGTCGACTGGACTACCAAACAATGGAGATGGCTGCTCAACCAGACTCAGGTGATGCCATACAATCGTTGTAGAAAACCCCCTCCAGGAAACTGTGAGTGTGATTCCTGGAATGTTTACCCCACTCTGCACCTCCACTATAATTTGGTAAATGTCCAGTGGTCCAAAGGGAAAAGATTCTCCTCAAAGGACAGAATAGGCTTGCAGCATACAATGAGAAAGCGTACGGGGATATTCAGTGTTCATCGCCAAGTGTGGTTCGGTACCTCCACTACTGGCAGAGCAGTCCGATCACTAAAAGAATTAGCTGCTAGATTGTTTATGCGTCAGATGGTGAGGGAACCAACAAGAGGGAAAGAAAAAAATAGTTGACATCTACAGCATCAACCTGCCTGCTGCAGACCCATCTGTCCATGAGAGTGTTGCTAGGAGTGTTCACCGCACAGTTGTTGTGGAGACGAAGTCCATCTTCACTTTAATGTTACCCTCCATCATGTTGTGTGGCACTATCACCTTGCAAAATGGGATAGATTTCGATGAGATCGACCAACTCAAGAGTGGGCAATTATGAGACTCTGTGGATCATCTCCAGCAACACAATTGTACTTAAACACTATCTGTAACCTCACAGCCCAACATATTTCCCACTCCACGATTATCGTCAAGCCATACAACACTGAATAAGCTGGACATCATCCTGGACAAAGCAGCGCATTATATTGGCACCGCATCCACAAATTCGCTCCCTCCAATACCGACGCACAGAAGCAGCAAGGTGTACCATTTACAAGATGTACCGCAGAAATTCACCAAGGCTACTTTGAATGCACCTTCCAAACAAGCGGCCACTATCAGCTAGAAGGGCAAGGGCAGCAGATAGTTGGGAATACCAACACGTGGAAGTTCCCCTCCAAGTTACTCACCATCCTGACTTGGAAATATATCACATTGCCTTCACTGTCGCTGGGGCAAAATCCTAACAGCACTGTGGGTGTACCTACACCAAATGGACTGCAGCGGGTTCAAGAAGGTATCTCACCACCACCATCTCAAGGGCAATATGGATGGGCAATAAATGCTGATCCAGCCAGCAAAGCCCACATTCCATGAATGAATACAGATAGAGATAGAAAGAGAGACAGAGAGAGCTTGAGAGAATGAGACAGTGTTGGGGGGGGGGGGGGGGGGGGGGGGGGTCGGAGCGGTGGGGAGAGAATGATAGTAAAGATAATGGGGGGGGCAGGACTGAGCGTTTGGGAGATAAATGTCTACCCCAATGCTTTCTCTCTTTATTTCTCTTCTCAGCCTCCTGCCTATTTTTTCCCCCAATAAATTTTAGTTTACCTGAAGAGTGAGTGTAAGCGTGGCTGAGTGAGTGAGCTTTAGTTTGGCTGAGTGAGTGCGTATGAGTGTGGCTAGGTGAGTGTGTGTGTGGGCTGTGTTTATGAGGGGTGTGTGTGTTGAAATAGTGTGTGTGTGTGTTTGGGAGGTTCTGTCAAATAGAGTGTTTGTGCGTGTGTGTGTGTTTTCTGGTTTATCTTCAAATAATTCAATCAAATTGGCCAAGCAAGATCTCCCCTTTTTCAAAATCATGATGGCGATTTTTGAATATATATTTTGGTATTGAAATGTTGCTAATCTCACAATATAAATTTGGGTATCTCGTTAAAAGTTGCAAATCCTCTGGCAACATTCCATAAATGCAAATGTGTGCATAAAACTCACACTTGTATCACCATTCTGTGTTAAAAATTGATTATCTTTATAATATAGTGTTCCAATTCTTTTAACTTCATAAACCAGTATTCCTGCCATTTCGCTGCCAGTCAACATCTGTGAATTGATCTCGTGCATGCAGTTCTTGCACTATTGTCATTTCACCCTGTTTTCCTTTTCCTTCATTTTATGACGATATTAAAGCAAGCACGTTCAGCGCCAGTAATGTGTAACGCATGTATAAGGCATGACGAATGCAAATAATGTCAGAGGAAAGTCATCAGAATCAGCATTAAAGTGCAGTGGTCAAGAGCCAAGAGTAATCGCACAAGAGCGAAGTTGACCATGTTGATGTTAGTGTCAAGTTAACGTCACATTGGAAAACAAATATTCATTTTGCAATGAACATTTGAAGATTTCATTAAATTAAACAGAGCCCAGTGTCCCCTCACAGTGATAGAGAACGATATGTTCCCTTGACGTTCAGAGATGAAATTCACTATGATATGATCTCCCATCCATTATTTATTTCTTAGTGGAAGGTTTGTTATGGGCCAATTCCACAACGGGCGAAAAAAAGCATTAGATAGCCTTTCAATTCCCATCGATAACTCTTGAAATGTTCCAATTGGTTCATTTCTTTATTTGTTCGTGTGATATGGGTATTGCCGGCTAGGCCAGCATTTATTGCCCATCCTCTAATTTCCCTTTTTCGAAAGGATTTTCAAGGTTCAGCCACATTACTCAGAATCTGTAGTCACATGTAAGCCACACCAGGTAAGGACAGCAGGTTTCCTACTCTGAAGGAGATTCGTTTACCAGATGACTTAAATCAAAAGAGCAATCAACAATTGTTTCGTCAGACAGAGAATTGAAATTTTACCCTGTGCTTTGGTTGCACTGGAAATCGGGTCCCCAGAGGATTACCCTAGGTCTGCTGGAATAGCACTCCACTGACAATACCACTATAACTCCGCCTCCGCCTTTTCTTTTGCTTACACTCGGTCTCAGCTGTTTTATGCAAAGGGAGATTTTACTATCCTCAGACGAATTGCCCTCGTAACGACTCACCTGGATACAATTCACATTTTCTTCTAAGAATGGGACAGCCAACAATTCTGCAGATAAAGATAATTGACTGCCCGCTTCTCGCAGCATTTGGCATTCCTTGTGAGTCAGTCTATTCTGTTGTTTAATTGATGATGATTAACACGCTAATAATGGTTGTGCAACTGTTTCTCACAATACACTCAAGGAAGGCTGACAAACCCAGCGAGTTAAACGCGTCGAGGTAAGCTTTAGAAAAGCATTGTGTTTTCATGAAAGCAAGGTACCTCTAGGAGAGGTTTCACTTTTATCACGTTAAACCTCTGGCTGAGTATTGTGTAGAATTGAGGGCGCCTCTTTTGGAATCGTTGGCAAGGTTGTGTCAACGAATTAGGAAATATTCCCAAGACGATAAACAAACGTGAATAACATCAGACACATGGAGAAATTCGAGAAGCTGTTTTATTTCTCCCTCTTTCCTAAGTGCAATGAAATTTGATGGGAGCCCTGAGATAATTTTTCAGAATGGTGAGGGAATTTGACAAAATTGAAGGAAATAATCTTTGATCTTCAATGTGGGCCGATAAGGCGAGAACAAAGATTCAAGACGATTAGCAAATCATTTTTTTTTATTCCTTCATGTGATGAGGGCATCACTGGTTGACGAGAATTTAATGTGCACCCCTTGTTGCATTGAAGAGTCAACTGCATTGCTATGGGTCTGGAGTCACATGTAGGCCAGGGCACATAAGGGCAGCAGATTTTATTCCTTAAAGGACATTTGTGAACCAGATGGGTTTTTACAACAGTCGTTTCATTGTCATTATTAGCCTATTAATTCCAGGTGTTTATTGATTTCAAATTCCACCATTTACCATTGCGTGACTCAAACAGAATCACCGTGGGTTAGGCGGGAACACTAATCGAGGCACATTGCCACAATACCGGCACCTCCCCTATTCCATGAGAAGTGAGCAGAACTTGGTATCATAGTGCGATAATAGGACCTGTTACGCAGAACAAGAATGCATGTTGCAATCAGATTGTAGGGTAAGTTTCAAAAGAGCAAGAGGACAGATTGCGAGCGGTTTGCAGGTTTATGCTGGAATAAGTAGAGTTTGGGAACATATTGAGTAGTTGTTTGTAAGAGGTCCCAAGGCGCAAAGGGCTGAATGCCCTCTTTCTGTGCCATAACGTTCCATGAATCTATGACAGGAGCCATCACATCCCAAAATATTTTGGACACGTTTGAATGTTTGATTTCAATAAATGTCTGTGGAATAATGACTGCAAAAGTTTATTTTCTGCATACATTTACAAGCACCGAATCAGGTCATCCGGTCAACACCGGTGTTTAATGATTGCACACAAAGCTACAATTATCTAGATAACTAAGCATAGAGAGAGTAATATCTCACAGCTATAATGATTTAGATAACTAAGCATATCGAGACTAATATCTCACAGAATTAGGCTTTTTTAAAATGTTAATCGTCATAATACAGGAGGGGGACAATTCAAACATATAATGTACAAAGGCCGTGCAAGGAAATGGAGCATGAGATGAGTTTTTTGTATCTATGTGTGTGTTTGTGTGTGTGTCTGTGTGTGTGTCTATCTGCATGTGTGCGTGTGTGCCTGTGTATCATGAACAGATTAATGTCTAAAATATTATTTAAAAAGAGGTTAGTGGTGTCTGTGTGCATGGTGTGTGTGTGTGTCTTTATTTGACTAAAGCCAGCTAGCCCGGGTTCTTCAATCTATGTTAATTAATAAACAAGGGGGAGTTTATAAACAAAGGTATTAAGGGTTTACAGTTGCATTTGTTGAATAAAGCATTCAAGAGAGGGAGTAAAATCTTACATCTAGTTCAGAGACGCAAAATAAAGTGCTTCTTTATTTTCAGATTCCTAATGAAATTGGTGCAATAAAAGGTTTTATTGTAAGAAGAGGAAACACTAAAAAGCCTAGTAGTACAATGGAAAATGTATATTCCAAGGGGAAGCTAGACATAAACAGAAAGGATTTGATATGTGTAAGGCAGACGCATATAAGATCTAAACGGCTTGTATGCCGGCAAATGTTTCTCATGAGGGAACCTCATTTTGAACTTGTAAGGTCAAATGTGCTTTGACTGGGGCCTTTTTAAATCTGAGTTTCCATGTTGCCTTATTGGGGTGTGTAACTGCGAGCCAGGTTAATTAGGGGATTTGTGTAATTATAATACTACAAATTTTGTAGCCATATGTATGTGCTTACAATTGTTTTTGTATTGATAAATCTATAATTTAGTTATATATTAAAATAAAGATACCTCTTGGGGCTCGGTGATCTTATTACTATTGAATTCAGAGCCTGCATCTCGAAACATGCACATTGCAAGGATGGATTATGGTTGTAATTTCAAGTTTACCTCGGGATTTGAACAACTCAGACTTTACCATCGTCTGTGTCATAATAGTGCATGTTCGTGTGTGTGTGTGTGTGTGTGTCTGTGTGTGTATATATATGTATATGGGGAAGCGCACACAAGCAAAGGTGGCAGTAGAAGCTCAGAATATTGTTAAAAGACACATCGAATGCACAGCTTTAATTCTAATGGGATGAGGTACAGGCTCAAGAAAGCTGTGCTAAATGTTGATGAAACGGTATGTTAGCCTGCATTAATATTCTAGTTTTAATATCAAAATACTCAGTTCTGAAACTGGGGAAGGGGGACAAAATACAAATAATCATTTGGCATTTACTTCATATTCATAGTGGCCTTTGAGAATCCTTAAAGTGGCGCAATGGATTGTGTATCTGTTCTTTGACTTCTCCTGCAGCTGAATTAAGTTACATTAGTTCAGCAATTAGAGGCAAAGAACCATATAATCATATTGGCCCAGAAGCGGGATACTCGGCACATCAAGTCCAAGTATTTACCATTAACCCTGAATGTGATATATTAGTTGCCTTCAAACTCTTTAGTTGTAATATTTCAATTAGTGATGCGATTAATAGATATTTTCCCACATCAATATTCTCTCATATTCCGCTTGTCTCTCCAAAAACTGATCCGTCACGTTGGCTTATTTCATTCCTCTACTCTCTTCTTTGGACCTTGGTTAACTCTTTTCCACGTCTTATCCCAGTATTTAATTCCTAAAATGTCCCATTTGCACTTTACAGTGTTGCCGTCGCTGCTTAGTAAGGTTCATTAACTGATTTCTTCCAACTTAACAAGTAGTTTACAATTAACTTCTGAAACGGGGAACTTATTGATGATTTTCTGTATATTCAATTCTGATAGAAACCATATAATGTCTTGAACCCTGTTGGCTAAATGTACCCCCGAAAGAGGGTCCCAAAGATGAGGTCAGGCTTACTGTTAAGCATTAAACCAAATGAAACAAGCCCTGGGTACTTATGAACCTGTTGTGTTAGGAAACAATTTTATATATAACTCAGCTGCTGTAAAGGATGGGAAATGGCAAAGCATATTAGCACATATTATAGCCGGTAGTTATGTCCTTGTTTGCGACTGGAATCACCATCCTTATGTCTACTCTATCAAATCTTCATTTCTCCATAAAAACAAAAATCAGGTCACACCTAATTACTTTAGTTTCTGTAGAAAATAGTCTTCGTACTCTTGCAACCGATGGCTACTACCTCTTAGATATCTCTATAGAAGATTGTTCACCAATGAGATGCCCATTCGGCTAGTTTAATAATGTCATGCAACATTTTGCCTCATTCACCCTAACATGATAGTGATCGCCTCCAACTTTCCGGCATTCACAAACGGGAACTTCTGATTCCTGATCACCATTATGTAAACGATCAACAGTGGTCCCATCACCCTTACGTGTAGTTAGTCTCCCGCCTTTTGCGATCCTGATGGTTTCCCCTGTGACTGAGATTCCTGTTTTCGACTCTGCTGGCAGTTTGTAGTGTGTTCATCTCATACTTAATAGCATCAAACTGGAATATCTTGGAGAAAGCGTCGAATTATCCGTCCTTCTATACTGAACGTGCAATGTTTTAAGTTGTTTATTTTCTTTATCAACGTTTGTATATCATTTATTTGAAAAACAAAATTCCGTTTTGCATAGGCCTGAGTATGCGGAATTCTGTGCATGTCTCCTGATCACTCTTTCGGCATTCGCCTAGTGTCTCCTTTTTTTCACTCATTTCAATTTTCCTTGCAGCCAACAATCGCAAAGCTCTCAGCTGGAAATTGCGACCTTTCCAAATTCACATCCGTCTACCTGGTGGTCATGGCGACAGCAGACCTGCTTGTAATGGTCTTCAACATAAGTGTCGATCACGTTTTCAGCTATCACTTTGCAAATTAGTTCCTCTTCTACACCACCGTCTGCCTGCTCTTCAATTACCTGAATTCAGTCACCCTGTGCATGTCGCTATGGTTTACAGTATTGTTCACATTTGACCGATTTGTAGTTATATGTTATGAGAAGTTTAACGTAAGGTATTGCAGAGCGAGAACGGCTGCTGCCATTAGAACGGCCACCACAGCCCTGATCTTCTCAGAGAACATCCCATTGTTATTTGCATATGGACCTGAACGATTAATTTACCATGGTCCCTGGGGCTGTCGCACCAAATTGAGTTTCTTCATATCCCCTGCAGGTGAGGGATACTCCTGGCTGCAGAGAGTTTTAGTCCCGTGGCTTCCTTTTGCTCTGATATTACTGTAGAATTGTTTGACAGTCAGGCGTATTTTAGTAGCCAACAGGTCTCGCAGGGCAACGTGCGGCCACAGAAGCCAGAGTCAAACCGATCCAGAGATGGAGAACCACAGGAAATCCATCATTTTACTCTTTGCTGTGTCCGGTAGTTTTATCCTGCTGTGGTTGACCACGGCTGTGAGCTTTTTATCTACCAGAATAACAAACACTGCGCACTACCGAGGTGATAATGCAGCTCCTGCGTTCGTCGCCACTGAAACTGGATATATGCTCATGTGTTTGCTTCCCTTCACAAAGACCAGCATTTGTACGGCCAAACAAGGTAAATTCATGGGAGAGTTACAAATGTGGTGAAATCTTGTTGGAAATGTATTATTTTATTCCTCAGGCGAATGGGAAATTAAAACACTCTCTCTGTCTCCTTCTATTCCTCTGGCTCCGAAATTTCTATTCTTTGAATTCCAAAATCACCTTTCAATTTCCTGGAAAAACTCAGCAAGTCTGGCAGCATCGGCAGAGAAGAAAAGAGTTGACGTTTCGAGTCCTCGTGACCCTTCGAAAGATCTGTTCTGTCGAAGGGTCATGAGGACTCGAAACGTCAAATCTATTCTTCTCCGCCGATGCTGCCAGACCTGCTGAGTTTTTCCAGGTAATTCTGTTTTTGTTTTGGATTTCCAGCATCCGCAGTTTTTTTTATTTTTATCACCTTTTAATATGCAATTTCTCTGTAAGAAACTTCATGGAAGCAGGGTTCGAATATATCACCAACTTTTGCTTGAATGATGCGATTTGAAGACGTCTTCACTAAAACATTTAAAGCAAGAGGAATGTTTCTCATTGTTTTACAACCATCCAAAGTTTTGGGGCATACAGCGGGGTCTGATAAAGAATAATCCCTCAGGCCTCCTGATATATTTATAGGCGTTCAGAAGAGTAACAAATGCACTTCTAACGGAGATCTGCTCTTGTACGAGGTCGGGATGTCCCCGGTTGCACAACATTTGCTCATGGAGCAGTCAGCACGCTACGTGTAGATTGAAGGTACCCGCTGGCCCGGTCGAAGTGGTTGTCAGTCCAGCTGAGAGCACAAACACACGGAATCGTGAAACTGCCTCTGACAGGTGTAAGTAATTAATCCAATGGCTATGTGGGGGAGGATGTTGCATAGAGGTGTTTCCTCTAAACTAGTATTTCACAGGTCCAGAGTCATGCATTTTGTGGACTTGGGTTCCAATCCCATCATGACAGATGATTGAGTAATTCTGAGTTCAATTAAAATCTAGAATTAAATGCCCGATGATTGACATGAAACCGTTGCTGATTCGCTGGTTCACTGACCTCGGCAACCTCCTACAACCTTCCTCCACATCTCAGTTCCTGCCCCAAACTGGCCGATATCAATCTGGTTCTCTCTTAAATGTTCCCTATACAGGGGCAATCGGGCATGTGCAACACATGCCGGCCTAGAAAATATAAAAGAGCCTAATGTTGGTGAGATGATTGTTACTGGTTGACTATAGATACACTAAAATAGGGACAGACACTCATGTGATTGCCTAGGCTATATCATACATACCAGGCCAATGCAAACATATGTTTACATGCGGCATTCAAAGTAATAAAAAGCAGCAAAATGCTTTACCCCGGCATTAAAAACAATTAAATGAAGAACATCATAAAAAACATACGGATGTATAACTTTGGATGAAGAAAATTTGGCTAAAGAGAAATAAGTTTAAGCGTTTTTGAAAGGAGTTAAGTGCATTAAAGAGGCAGACAGTGTTAGGGAGGTATTTCCAGAGCTTATCGGCCAGAGAGCTGAAGACCTGGGTATCAATGTTAGAAACGACTTAGATGGAAATTGTTCAGTGTAACACACAATGCTCCATCTCCCAAGGTCAGATAATGCACCGAGATCACATCCCGGCAATCAGAAAACACAGGGCAGTAACACTCCATAGAATGCACTTTTATACAGTGCGAGGCCCTCAAAATTCCTGGGTGACATAGGTAGGGATTGTTGAATGAGTTGGAGTAGGGTACAGGGATCTGGAATGTTGTACGTACTGGAAGAGGTTAAAGAGATAGGGATGGTTGAATGTACTGGAGGTGGTTATGGAGATAGTACAGTGTTGTTAGAAGTAGAGGATTTTACATAGGTTAGAGAGATACCAAAGGCTATACTGGTTGGAGGAGGTTACAGGAATAGGAAGAGTTGTAGGATCTGGAAGAGGTTATAGAAACACAGAACTGGGCGGGGTTGTGTGTTGTGAGGATGATGCAAGGAGGCTTATGGGCAATTTAGAGAAGTTATATGTTTGGGAAAACACATGACAGGTGCAGTTCAACATTGAAACTTTTGAAGTTATTCACTTCGCTGCGAAAGATAGAAAGACAGGGTTTTATTTAAACAGTGATAAATTGGGAAATGTGGATGTAAAAAAGGATCTGTGTGTCCTTGCACTCCAGTCACAGAAAGTAAACAATCAGGGCCAGCAAGCTATTAAGGGGCCAAATGGTATGTTGGCCTTCACTGCAAGGGGCTTTGAGTTCAGAGGTGGGGTTCACTTACTGAAGTTAAACAGGGCCTAGGCGAGACCAAACATGGAGCATTAGGCGTGGCTTTGGTCTCCCTACCTAAGAAAGGATATACTTGCCATAGAGGGATTGCAGTGATGGTTCACTAGGCTGATACCGGGGCTGGCAGGACTCTCGTATGAGGAGACATTGGTTCAACTGGGCCCGAATTCACTAGAGTTTAGAAGAATAAGAGGGGAACTGATTGATACATACAACATTTTAACAGTGCTAGACAGATTGGGTGCAGGGAGGATGTTTCCCCTGGGTGGGGAGTAGAGAGTGGACACAGTGTCAGGATATGTGGCAGGCCACTTAGGACTGAGATGAGAAATAATTCCTTCCCGGAAATGATGGTCAAACTTAGGAACCCACCCAGACAAAATGCTTTGGAGATGCTCACTGAGTATAATCAAGAAATCATTTGATTTTTTTTTTTGGTTATTAGAGGCACCAATGGGTACAGAGATAAAACAAGAATGTGGTGTTATGATAGAGCATCAGCCATGAACATATTGAATGATGGTGCAGGATTGAAGGACCGATCGGCCTACTTTTAGTATCAATGTGTCTATGCGCCGAGTGACAGTAGCGTTTTAGAGGCTGGAAAAAGTTAAAGGTCTGGGAAAAGGTTGTAGGAACTGGGAAAGTTACAGACATGGGGAGGGCTGCAGGGGTTGGAGGATGTTTAGATGTAGGAGAAGGTTGCTGAAACTCAAGGAGACTATAGCGATAGGGAGTGTTGCAGGAACTGGAGGAGGTTATAGAGACAGGGATGTTTGTCAGAACTGGAGGAGGATATAGAGATACGGAGGTTTGGAGGAACTGGAGGAGGTTATAGTGATAGGGAGGTTTGGAGGAGCGAGTGGAGATTTGACAACAGGATGTTTTGTATGCCTGAAATGGATACAGATACAACGAGTTTGAAGGGCTTCAGGATATTCCAAAGGTTAGGAGGGTTTTAGGGCTGAATGAAGTTGCAAAAGCTAGTTCGGCCATAGGGCTGCAGAAGTTTATATAGATATGAACAGTTCTTTTGTAGCTGGAGGAGGTACCAGTGATGTGCTTTTATTGTAGGCCCAGAGGGGATTATGAGGTAACATGATATACAGAGCAGCAGAGCATAAAGAGATGCAGCGATTTGTAGGATTGGACAATGGCATAGATCGCGGCCAAGGTAGGAATTCCAAACAAAGGGCCACATTTTCAAACTGAAGTGTTTCCTACCGGGAGACATGTAATGTTGGCGATCACATGCACAATGAATGAAATGGGGCATAAAATTAGTTAGCAAAAGAGGCCAGTGGTGATTTTGATCAGCTCACGATTATGGGGCAAGTACACTGGCTGGCCATGAGTGCAATGGACTAGCCGAGTCTAAAGTTGATAAAGACATGAATACTGGGTGCAACAGCACAAGAGCTGAGACAAGCGCTCAAACAGGCGATGCAACCATTGCATGGTGCTCATGTCATTGGGGTGGTCCTAATGTGAACCTGACCACTGTCCAGCAACAATACGATTGTTATTTTCACCAACAAAGATGCTGTCCTTAAATAGTCGTTGTGCCCATCACAGAAAAGAGTAATGTGCGATATTAATTTCAGTGATGGCGACATGCATCGTCCCATCAGCTGTTTCCAGTGGGCAGAGTGCTGACCAATTGCCACTCCACGCCTTTGCAAAATGCAGTCCAAAATATCTAATGGTCGATGTGATTCTTTTATTGGAAAGCACTTGCTAAGCAACCCCAATTGTCATAGATATCACAGTAATAACAAAATTAGGAATCCAGTTGTTACTTCCACGTGGCTTAAATACACCACACCTAGATCACACCACATATATAGATGCTACAAGTTTTCAAGGGAGGGAGTCCCCCTCTGAAAGCAAATTGAACCTGTCTAGACAAAAACAAATTAGTGAGGATGCTGGAAATCTCAAACAAATCAGGAACCTGTCAGGACTTTGCATTTTTTTGAATGAGGATGCTGGAAATCTCAAACAAATCAGGAACCTGTCAGGACTTTGCATTTTTTTGAATTAAAATAAGCTTGGTTTTGGTGGGGTAGTGGTAGAGGGGTGGAGAGTTGGGTGCGGTTGGGGATGGTGGCAGTGGTGGGGGAGGGGCGTTTGTTCCATGCTGCATTCTCCAAGGCAAGGCTTCGAAATGTCAAAGTCGACCAGTGGACCAAACAGCACATTTGTCTCATGCAGAATAATTTGCGCCCCCATTTGGAATTTGGTGTTCTTGCACCTGGCAAGAGGAAGAAGAGAAGGTTTGTCATCATGTCTTTCTTCAGTGTTACTTAATTTAACCCTCTTTCCCACTTTTTTTCCATTAAGCAATCTCACCGATCACTGCTTTATATGAAAAAAAATCACTTCTCAGAACTGGGTTTCCTTAAGTCATATAGCAATTGTACCCACAAAACATCCACTCTTAAATAACCGGCCTTTTCCCCCAGTAGGTGCATGCTTTAATGTACCCTTCTGTACAGGCAGACAGAAACTCAAGATCTGTTACAAAATTGTTTTTGTTTCTATAATGCATGAACATTTTAGATTCAAGGATTTCACATTTTGTGGCGTGGTTTGTAATCGTGGATGTGTTTGCTTCACTTCTATGCTAAAAATTGTGCATATTTAATTAAAATACTCATCAGTTATAAAAAAATTGGCCAGGTTAGTCAGCCTGAAAAGTTGTGGAAAATAATAATTATTTTTCACAATAGAATTATTAATTATTATTTTATGAAGTTAGAAAATAACAATTTGCATTCCTTCCAAAGATCAAGTACAAACATAAAGATTCCCACCTTATCAGATCGGAGAAATTGTACCACAAGGATAAAGAAAATGTTCGTTAGGACTCGGAATATATTTTGCTTAACAACAAAATAATCAATATAATAATAATTACCCTTGGATATACCAGTGCTCTTGCCCAATGTATTTACAAGCTCTTTTCACGTCTTGCCATCAATGAGATTGGTAAGATATTTAATTTCAAGTATTGTTTTCATTCTTAAACTAAATGATCAAAGCAGCTGATTGTTGCATTTGGAAACATTCAACTGCTGCCAGCAAACCCCTGAGACCCGCATTTTGATTAAATAAACTACCTGAATTGCCATCGATGATCGTAACTGAGTATCCGCAAACCCAAAGTTAGTGCAAGTTGCAACACGAGGAAATAAACAAATTCTGTCTTTCCCACAAGCGACCAGCAAAATCCTTTCTTCAGGGAGCTTCACTGAGATAGATGGTTTCGTTTTTGGAATTCTTGGTCTAATCGGCTCTTCGTAGAGAAGTTGTCCATTGGTTTATTCATGTCCTTCTTGTTATAATTATTAAGTAGCTTACATGCCGAGATAGATTTCAGAATGAGAGACAGGGGACAAGGGACCATCCGAGGGTAAACACGAATGGAAGGGAAGCGGGGGACGATAGGACATTAGACAGAAATCCCCTTTGTAACCCTAAGAAATGCCTTATGTTCGCCCCGGTTTGGACGTAGCACAGCTTGAGAACCCCTGCTCTAACGCGAACAAATGGGACAACTCCTTCAATTAGGCAAAATCTCCATCCATCGCGACAGCGAGGGTCAAAGGGTTGGCATGTATTGCGCCTTGGGGTGAGCTTCAAAGCACATATCCATGCCACGAATACAACTGCCCATTGCTACATCAGTAATATTGGCCCACGACACACCTAACTCAGCTCATGAACAGCTTCCTAATCCCAGACCAGTGCAGTCCTGCCACTTCTCTCATCTTCTTTCTCCCCACAAGCTTAAAGTAATCCAAAGCTCTGCTGCCAATATGCTAACTCACACCAAATCCGTTCAGAAATCACCTTTGTGCTCAGTGATTACCTTCTACACCATACTCTGCCTCGACAATATTCTGTTTGATATTACTGGTGTGACACTTGAAGCATAAGAATAGCAAGATCAGGCACCATGTGTGTTGATTGCTTCATTGCTAGTTTGTTGTGTTTTTACAGGAGAATTACAAGCTGGAATCTTTGCTGATCTGAAAAATCTTACAGCAGGGAAAATTGATAATGGTCGGAAAGTAGATGTCCCGTTATGCATGAAAACTCAGAACAGAAACGCAATGAAGATATTCTAAGTCGTAAAAAAAGATTGTCGAGGTTTCAGGAAATAATTTATGTTTTTATCCAATGCTGACGCTCATGCTTCAGGACGTATTTGAAATCATTTACGATGTTACAGGTGACCCCAGCGAATTTCCACTTGAATAGTTTCTGGATTAGTGACTTTCATTTTGTTGATGGATTGGCGAAGCCAGGATTCTTTCTCTTTACCTCTGAGAATGATTAGCTAATATTTCGTAGTGGTGACCATCATTTAGAGTAAATTTAATGAAGGAAAATAGGGAGAAGGCGTTCACTTCGCAGGCTGGTCGGGAGCCAAACCGCACTAATAAGCCAACCAGCTGTGTTGTGACTTGGCAGACGATGTGCGCCAGGAGAGCCAAATTACGAAGGAACCTTGGTCATGGTATCACGACGGATTTGAAATTCATATTTAACATGAGAAGCCATGTGCATCGAATTAAAATGAAATGATTCCACCAAGACATTTAGGAATGTTAAAAATTAAATTAAAATATTTGTTAACACAATGAAAGATTTCCAGCATACAGTTAAGACTATAATTACTTACTACTACAGTAACTCCTATAAAACCTAATTAACCTGGCCCTATTTAAGGCAACGGTCCAGAAAAGGTTTTAAATTTGAAACGGAATCAACAAGTTAACACAATTAGTAATTGAAAGTGGAATTCCACATGGCTTTCCTGAACTTCAGTCTCGTTACATAGCAGACATTTGCACAACTGGCTGGAGGATTAGTTTAGGCTATTCCACGCACATCAATTAGATCTTACATGGCCTTCTGACAGGCAGACTTTCGTTCCCCTTTATATATGTTTTTCTCTTTTTAATATGTAAATAATATTGTACCACATGCCTTAAAAACTGTATCTTCTTCACAATATAAAAAATACTTTAATGTTGCCAGTTTTGTCAAGAAACTTTGGGAAGCATAATCACATCTCTTAGCCTTTCTTATCTGGCTAGTTGCAAATGGACCAAGATCCCTCTGAAATCCAACAATCCTTCAGGACTTACATGCTAAGCCAGCATCCATGTTTACTCATTGGCATGTCAAGCATTTAGCTTCTTTTGCAGTCTACTTGACTCCAAATGTAATTACATCGCCCATACAGACCCAACTATGCTAAACTCATAAACTACTTCACAACAAAACCTGGAAAATTTTCTGAAAATTATTATACATTCATTATGGTCAGCGGTAAAATTAAAATGCATGTTTGTAGGCAATAAGGGGTTAGTGTATGACATGCACTGCCTGAAAACGAGGGAGGAGAAAATTGCAACTTTCACATGAGGATGGAACTTATAGTTAAAATAATGAAGAAAGAACATTCGAAGCTATTGCAATAAAACAGGTGATATGGACTAATTGGCTAGCCCTTGCAATGAGATGGGGCAAGCACGATTGGCTACATGTCCTCATTTTGTGCTGTGTGGTCAGTTTTTATTCATAATTTCAGCGGATGGGATAGGGTAACTAATGCAAATGCTGCCTCTACCACTCATGCATGGCTTATTGAAATTATTGTTACAGAACTGTACAATCCAGGTGGTATTCTCAATCATGGGTGTCTGAATAGTGAAGGAGGTATGGTTAGTTGCCAAAAAAACACAGCTGTGTCCTCATAGTTACCGAACAAAGACGTGGAACAGTCACATGCATAAACCCAGCAGCAGACCAGACAGAAAACATGCGTTATTGCACACTTAAGCGCGTCAGGCATAATGAAATAAACCTTCAACAGTCAATTAAATCACCCATAAACAAACATTGGCTAGCCGAGTCAGCGTACATACACAAAACGCATTCACTTCCACAATCACCTGTCAACCACTCATGTGGCTCAAAACCCATTTACCCATCTTAATCATTTCATTAGACATACAAAATCAGTACCCCAAATATTCTAACACCAGATACAAAAAACATAATCTATTCCCACACCCACCCACTACCAACACAGACTGCATACAGTGCTCCATTATCGCTCAATAACTAAACACAAGGCAGAAGCTTCTTCACAATGAGACATTGTCCTCCATGACAACAAACACAACGACTGCACATTCAACACTTACTTAGAGAGAAGCAAGAAATAACGTCTGCAAACGCATCAAATAACAATAAAAAAGAAGGTACGCACACCTCCGTGCCCTTATGTCACCGATACAGGCCACAGGCACTATGCCACACGCACCTATAACTCACACAGAGTCTACGCATTAGTTAATATGGATGAATTAACCATATACATGCCAAAAGCAAGTCTCAACACTAATCAATTAATCAGGCACAACACAAAAACCTCTTCTAACAGATTTAATACCCATATAGAACAGAAGCACTTATCTGTTTTTTTTTGCAAATTAGCAAACACAGAAAACAAACATTTATGAGCATTCTCAGATTAACAACACACAAAAGACCCCCAGGCACATTCACCACCACTCAACACAATGAATTCATCGCTCCAAAATATTACCAACAAAAAGTAGACTAACACTGCTCCAGGTTCCACTTCCATACAATTGTGCACGCTCTACAATTACTCAAATATAACACATTATCCATGTAGTTCTGCACACTCCCCAATTACTTACACACAATACACATTTCCAAAAATTGTCCACATTCCATTTATTCCCACACACAGCATATTATCCATATATTTCTGCACACGCTCGCATTTGCTCATAAACAGAACACATTATCCATACATTTCTGTTGACTCTCCTACAACTTATACACAAAATACATTATCCATACATTTGTGTACACTCTCCATTTACTCACACACAAAACACACTATCCATGCGTTGCTGCAGACTTTTCATTCACTCACATATAGGACAGATTCTCCCTGCATTTCTGCACACTCTGCCATTGGCTCACACACTCAAAACATTATCGATACATTTCTGCACGCTCTCCCATTTACTTACACACAAAAAGCATTCTACAAACATCCCAGTGCAATCTCCATTAACTGAAGGATAGTATACATTTCTGCACGCTCTCCCATTTACTTACACACAAAAAGCATTCTACAAACATCCCAGTGCAATCTCCATTAACTGAAGGATAGTATACATTAACCATACATTTCTGCACATGCTACTATTACTTTCAGACTGAACCCATATTCCATATATTTCTGCACACTCTACTCACATACAGGGCACATTATCGATACTTTTCTGCATACTCTAGTATTAGGCACACACAGAAAATATTATTCGTACATTTCTGCAGATCATACGATGACTCACACACACAGCGCAATATTCATAAAATTCTAAACACTCTCTAATAACTCACTATCAGTGGATTATTCGTACATTTTTACACACTCTACTATAAAGCACACACAGGACACCCTATTCACTATTTCTGCACACTCTCCTACTACTCACACACAGAACACTTTATCGAAACATTTCTGCGCACTCTCCTATTTCTCAAGCGCAGGACAGTTTTTCCATACACATCTGCACGCGCTCCAATTATTAACACACAGAACAATTTACTTATTTCTTCACACTTTAGTATTACTTACAGTCGGAACACATTACCCATACATTACTGCACACTCTACAATTACTCACACGGAACACATTGTCGATACATTTTAGCACACTCTCCAATTACTCACACCAGAACACGTTGTGCATTCAATTCTGAACAATCTGCAGTTACTCACAAGCAGAACACATTGAGCAGTCATTTCTGCACAATCTGCAGTTACTCACACACAGAACATATTGTGCATTCATTTATGCACAATCTGCAGTTACTAACACACTGAACACGTTGTGCATTCATTTCTGCACAATCTGCAGTTACTCACGCACAGAGAAAATTATCCATTCATTTCTGCACAACGTCCATTTACACACGCACAGAACTTATCATTCTTTCAGTTCTGCACTGTCCCCGAGCACTCAGACAGAGAAAAAAACATTATCCACACACTGCTGCACACTGTCATATTGTGCACACACACACACACACACCACATTGTCCATACATTTCTCCATGCCCTCCTATTACTCACACACAGAACACATTACCCATATATTTATGCACATTCTCCCATTTACTGACATACAGAATATATTGCCCAGACATTCCTTCAAACTTTTCTATTACTCACTCGGAGAATACATTATCCAAACATTTCTGCACAATCTCCAATCAATCACAGACAGGACATTTCATCCGTACTTTTCTCCACAACCTCCATTTACTCACAGACAGAACACATTGTCCAAACATTCCGATGCACTCCATTTACTCAAAGGCAGAACATTCCATCCGTTGATTTCTGCACACGTTGCTATTACTCACTCCCTGAACCCATTGTCCATATATTTCAGAAATTTATTCTATTGCTCTCACGCTGAACCCATTGTCTTAAGTTTCTGCACACTCTCCTGTTGGGCATAAACTGGACACGTTATCCACAGGACACACTCTGCTATCAGTCACATGAAGGCAATATTTCCTTACATTTCTGTACATTATACAATGACTCACACACAGAGCACATTATCCATTCACATCTACACACTCTCTAATTTTCCGCACATTGAATGGATAATGGATACACTTCTGCACATTTTTCATTTACTCACACACAGAACACATTATCCGTACATTTCTATACACTCTGCTATTACTCAGACACAGAACACCTTTTCCATACATTCCCTTCCCCAGCCCATTTAGCGAGACATAGAACAGATTATCCATATATTGCTGCAAGCTCTCCCATTTTTCACAGGCAAAACACATGATCCTTAAATTTCCACATAATCTGCTATTACTTACACACTGAAATCATTGTCCATTCATTTCTGCACGTTCTACTATTACCCTAATACTGAACCGATTGTCTATACATATTTGTACACTTTGCAATAATCCATAAACAGAACACATTCTCCACAGATTTTGGCACACTCTCTTATTACTCGCATGCAGAATGCATTATGCATACATTGCTGCACACCATTACTCACACAAAGAGAATATTTTCCATGCATTAAAGCACACTCTAATTTATTCACACACACAACCCCTTAACCATACATTTTTGCAAACTCTCCTATTAAACACAGAGAGTACACATTACCAATTCATTTCTGCATACTCTCCACTTACTCGCACACAGAGCACCTTATCCATATAGTTCTGCAATATCTAAAAGTATTGATGCAGAGAAAAATCATTATCCAAATGTTACCAAGAACTCTCATATTGGACACACTGCACACATTCCCCATGATTCACTGCGCACTCTCCTATTCCTCAAACACAGAACACATTGTCCATACTCTTCTGCACACTTTACGGTTACTCAAACACAAATCATATTGTCCAGGCATTTCTGCACACTCTCCCGTTATTCATGCACAGATCACAATATCCATACATTTCTGTACGCTCCATTTACTCAGGGACAGATCACGTTATCCACACATTTCTGCACACGATCTGAAAACATTGTCCATACATTTCTGCATTCTCAACTATTACTCACATGCAGGACATCTTATCCATATATTTCTGCACACTCTTCTGTTCGTCATGCACAGGCAATATTATCTGTAATGTCTTGCCCACTTTATGGTGATTCAGGAAAAGAGCACATTCACAGAATCACAGAATCACAGTGCATAAGAGGCCATTCAGTCCATCGCGTCTGCACCGACACATAAGAAACATCTAACCTACCTACCTAAACCCAAATACCAGCGCTTGGCCCATAACTGTGAATGTCATGACGTTCCAAGTGTTCATGCAGGTACATTTTAAAGGATGTGAGGCAACCCGCCTCCACCACCCTCCCAGGCAGTGCATTCCAATTCGTCATCACCCTCTGGGAAAGAAAGATTTTTCCTCACAATCCCCCAAACCTCCTGCACCTCAACTTGAACTTATGTCCCCTTGTGACTGACTCTTCAACTAAGGGGAAACAAAAACAGAATTACATGGAATAACTCAGCAGGTCTGGCAGCATCGGCGGAGAAGAACAAAGTTGACATTTCAAGTCCTCAGGACCCTTCAACAGAACTAAGTAAAAATAGGAGAGGGGTGAAATATAAGCTGGTTATATTTCTATTATATTTATTTTCTATAATATTTATATTATAACCAGCATATATCTCACCCCTCTCCCATTTTTACTTAGCTCCATTGAAGGGTCATGAGGACTCGAAACATCAACTTTGTTCTTCTCCGCCGATGCTGCCAGACCTGCTGAGTTTTTCCAGGTAATTCTGTTTTTGTTTTGGATTTCTAACAGCCACAGTTTTTTTTGTTTTTATTTTCAACTAAGGGGAACTGCTGCGCCCTTTCCACCCTGTCCATGCCGCTCGTAATCTTGTACACCTCGAACAGGTCACCCCTCAGTCTTCTTTGCTCCAAAGAAAAAAAATACAAGTCTATCCAACCTCTCTTCTAACCTTACTGTTTCATCCGAGGCAACATCCTGGTGAACCTCCTCTGCACCTCCTCCAGTGCAATCGCATCCTTCCTATAATGTGGCGTCCAGAACTGCACACAGTACTCCAGCTGTGTCCTCATCAAAGTTCTATACATCTCCAACATGACCTCCCTACTTTTGTACTCTATGACTCGATTGATAAATGCAAGTTTCCCATATGTCTTTTTTATCACCCCACTAATATGCCCCTCCACCTTCAGAGATCTAGGGACACACACACCATGGTCCCTTTGTTCCTGAGAACTTCCTAGTGCCATGCCATTCATTGAATACGTCATTGTCAACTTACTCCTTCCAAAGTGCATCACCTCACACTTCTCAGGATTTAGTTCCCTCTGCCGCTTATCTGCCCCTTTGACCATCCCATCTATAACTTCCTGTAGTGAAAGACACTCATTCTCACTGTTAACCACCCAGCCAATCTTTGCGTCATCCGCAAATTTACTAAAAATACCCCCAACATATTAATCTATGTAGTTTATATAAATGACAAATAATACAGGACCTAGCAGAGATCCCTAGGTACACCGCTAGACACTGACTTCCACTCACTAAAGCATCCTTCTCTCATCACACTCTGCCCCCTACAACTAATCTAATTCTGAATCTACTTTATCAAATTACACTGTATCCCATGTGCCTTTGACGTCTTTGATAGGTCTCCCTTGTAGGACCTTCTGAAAGGCTTTGCTGTAATCCATATAAGCTAGATCAACTGCACTACCTTCATCAACGCACCCGGTCACCTCCTCAAAAAATTCAATCAAATTTGTTAGACATGGCCTACCTCTGATAAACCCATACTGACTATCTCTGATCAAATCTTGCCTTTCCAAGTAAAGATAGATACTCTCCTTCAGAAATTTCTCCAATAATTTCCCTACCACTGACGTGAGAGTCACTGGCCAATAATTCCCTGGCTTATCTCTCCAGCCCTTCTTAAACAGCAGAAAGGGAATAGCTCCTCTCCAGTCCTCTGGAAGCTCTCCCGTGGCCAGAAAGGAACTAAAAATTTGGCAAGAGCCCGTGTGATCTCCTCCCTCCTACCACCCCCGCCCCCCCCCCCCCTCCCCCTCCCCCCACCCCCCCAGCAGTCTGGGACAAAAATCATTTGGACCTGGAGATTTGTCCACTTTTAAGCCTGCCAACACCTCCAATACCTATATCAATTTGCTTAAAAACTCGAAGTCTCTCTCCCCGAGTTCAAAACCTTCATCCTCATTCTTTTGAGTAAAGACGGATGTGAAGTATTCATGTAACATTCTAGCGATGTCCTCTGGTTCCACACATAGATTGCCCCCTTGGTCCCTGATGGGCCCAAATCTTTCCCTGTTTAGGCTGTTCCCATTGATATACTTATAGAATATCTTGGGATTTTCCCTACTTTTACGAGCCAGAGGTTTCTCACATCCCTTCTTTGATCTCCTAAGTGCTTTCTTAAGCTCCAGTCTGCACTGTCTGTATTCCACTAATGCCTCTGCTTATTTATTTCCCTGTACCTGCTAAAAGCCTCTTTATCCTTCTCATCGTAACCTGAATATCTCTGGTCATCCATGGTTCTCTGGGCTTGTTACTCCTTCCTATCACCCTAGAGGGAACATGTTGACCTTGTAACCTCTCCATTTCCTTTTTGAACACCCCCCCACTGTTCCTCGGTAGATCTCCCCAAAATGAAACTGTTCCCATTCTATCTTGGCCAGATCCTGTCTTATTTTAATAAATTCCACGGTCCTCCAATCCAAAACATTTTTTTTTGCAAACTTGTCACTTCCTTTGTCCATAAAAAACTTAAACTGTACCATGCTGTAGTCGCTATCACTAAAGTGCCCTCCCACCACCACCTCAGCCATTTGTCCGGCTTCACCCCCCAGAATTATGTCCAGCAATGCACCGTCAGTTGTTATACCCTGTACATACTGACTTAAACTGTTCTCCTGTACACATTTCAAGAAATCCACTCCATACAAGCCCTTAACAATATGTCTATCCCAATTAATGTTGGGAAAGTTGAAATCACAATGTAATTACCCAATTGTTATTGTTTTTACGCACCTACACAAATTGTGCACATATTTTCTTCTCAATTTCCCGCTGGCTATCTGGGAGTCTATAAAAAAAAAATATGGTTGCCCCTTTTTTATTCCTGAACTCTACTCACAAAGCTTCAGTCGATGCCCCCTCCAATATATCATCTCTCCTTACTGCAGTAACAGACTCCTTAACTAATAATGCAATACCTCCTCCTCGTTTACTCCCTCCCATGTCTCGCCTGAATAATCTACATTCCCGAAAGTTGAGCTGCCAATCTGGCCCTTCCCTCAACCACGTCTCAGTCATGGCTGCGATATCACAGTTCCACATGTAAATCCTCACCCTTAACTCATCCGTTTTACCTGTAAGATTCCTGGCTTTAAAATAGAGGCCATCCATTCTTCCATTTCTCCCATGAGGTTTATTGCAACTTTACTGTCTCTGACTTGATTTTGTACTGTATTACGCTGTGTCCCTATTCTGTTATCATTCTGTGCCCCTCCCCCTGCCAAATTAGTTTGAACTCCTCGCAACAACATTAGCAAACGCTCCCGCTAGGATGTTAGTCCTGCTCTGCTTCAGATATAGTCCATCCTGCTTGTACAGGTCCCAACTTCCACAGAAACAGTCCCAGCGATCCAGGAATCCAAAACCCTCCCTCCTGCATCAACTCTTAAGACCTGTATTCATCTGTGCTATTCTCAAATTCTAAGCTTGCTAGCACGTGACACTGGGAGCAATTCAGAGATTACAACCCGTGAGGTCTTGCTTTTTAGTCTACTGCCTAACTCCCTGAAATTTTGATGCAAGATTACATCCCTCTTTGAACCTTTGTCATTGGTACCAACATGTGCCAAAACCTGTGCCTTTTCACCGTTCCTCTTCAGAATGCACTGCAGCAGATCAGTGACCTCCCAGACCCTGGCACAAGGCAGACAATATATCATTCTGGAGTCACGTTGACGGCCACAGTAGCGCCTATCCACTCCCCTGACTATAGAATCCCCTATTAATATTGCTCTTCCTCCCTTCCTCCCCTCCTGTTCAGACAGGCTGCTTATGGTGCCAGAATCTTGGCTCTGTACGCACTCCCTGGAGGACCCAGCACCCTCACCAGCCTCCAAAACAGAATACCAATTTGCAGGCGGGACCCCAAGAGCCTCCAAATCTACTTGTCTGTTTCTCTTGTACTGCCTGGTGGTCACCCATTCTCTCCTTCCTCAAGACCCTTCATCTGCTGTGTGACCACATCGTGCTATCCACGATGATCTCAGAATTCTGGATGCTCCACTGTGTCCCCAACTGCCATTCCAGCTCTGAAACTCGACCTTCCAGGGGCTGCATCTGGGCACACTTCCTGTACACATGCTGGTCCAGGGCAGTGAAAAAGTCCCTGGCTTCCCAAATGGAGCACATTAAGCATACATATCTGTCTGCTCTTCAATTATTCACACAGAAGATGGTTTTCGACACATTTCTGCACACACTACTATCAGTTAGACAGATAATACATTATCCCTACATTTCTGCACACTCTTCAATTGCTCACACACAAGATAAATTATCCATACATTTGTGTACACTTTGCCATTTACTCAAAATCAAAACACATTTTCCATACGTTTCTGCAGACGCTACTATTACTCATACACTGAGATACTTGTCCATACATTTCTACAGATTCTAGTTTTACACTCAAACTGAACCCATTGCCCATACATTTCTGCATACTCCACTATTACTCAAGCACAGGACACATCATCTATATATTTCTGCACACTCTATTACTGGTCACACCAGATAATATTATCCATACATTTCTGAACATTAAGTGATGACTCACACAGAGCACATTATCCAGACACATCTGCACAATCCCTAATTACACACATATTTAACGAATGATGCATACATTTCTGTACACTCAGTCATTGGCTAACACAGAGAACATATTATCCATATATTTCTGCACATCTCAAATTTACTTGCATGCAAAACTCATTATCCATACAGTTAAGCACAATCTCTATTTATTCAAAGACAGATGATCACGTTATCCATTCATTTCTGCACATGCTACTATTACACACACACACTGAAATCATTATCTATGTATTTCTGCACACTCTATTAAAATTCACATACAGGACACTTTTCTATACATTTCTGCAGGCCCTACTCTTAGCCACACTCTGACAATGTTACCCGTACATTTCTGCACGTTATATACTGACTCACACTGAGAGCACATTATCCATACACTCTCTGATCAATCACACATAGAACAGATTATCCATACATGTCTACACAATTTCCCATTTACTCACAAAAAGAACTGATTATCCAAGCATTTCTTAAATGCCCCTGCTTTCCTTAAGTGGGCAGATAGGCCAGAGGCCTGACTGCAAGCATGAAAGTGGCTGTGTCTCAACTGTCCCTAATGCGTAGCACCTTCCACTCGGAACTCTATCCACAACACTGCATGAGCTAATGCCCTACAATCAGCCTTGCCACCACACAACTTGCCTCAGTCTGTGCTCCTTTTCCCCCCAACTCACGTCAGGCCTTTCTGCCATGCCAACCCCTCACATCAAGTAACCTCAGACTGTGCTGCATTCCCCCCACCTCTGACTCGCTTCAGAGTCTCCTGCCTTGCCCTCTACATCCCAACTCGCCTCAAACCGTGCTGCCTTGACATACTTCACCTCCAACTCGCCCCAAGCGCAGGGCAGTCCTCGCACTGATGCTGCAATTTCAGGAAGATGGGAAGAAAATCAACTTGCCTGTGCTCTCGTCAGAATGCATGGTGCCTCAGCCTTGAAGTCGAAGGAGAGAACTTACAAGCACAGCGCAACTCTACTAGCCACTCACATCCGAGTACACCTCGATGTTCAGCTTGCCAGGTGCAGCCTTTTAGAATGCTGTTGTAAAACAGGGCGGCAGGAAATTGGTTCGGCCTGCCTACATGATCCTGCGTCGGGGGAAGGGCAGGGGATGATTCTGGCGATCAGGCATTATAATTATATGCAGGTTTATTAAAAAGAATTTAACAATGCCTGACTTTGGGTAACATGTGCCAGCATAGACGGTTGGCTTAGATGCTAGCAAATTAGTTTCACAACGTGGTGTAGCCAATTTTTTTGCTCTTCCCGCTAAATTGTCTGCTCACACCCTCTATGATGCCCGATGCCAGCGGGAAGGGCACCCTCCGGCCCGACTCCTGGGGAAAACCATTAAACAAAACTTCTCCAGTCTGAAACGCAAACTTCCCCACTATTTCCTATTTCCACTCTTTCATACCCGAGTTGCTACTTCCGCCTTTATGCGACGAGGTCTAACTTTGCACAAAGGTCTGTCATGTGGGACTTTTGCAATTCTTTTTATAAATCCGGGTTCACCAAATCAAAGGTTACGTCCCCACCTAGTCTTTTTGTTGTCTTAAAGTCAGTCAAGTCATTTAAACAAAATTTTCCCGTAAAAATGTCATGCTGGTATTAATTTTGCCCTCATTATCGTTCCTCGAATCATCCCCACCAACAATCTTAAACTGACTGGTCTTCAGCTGTTGGGCTGATCTTTACAATTTTTCATTTATACTGGTGCAACATCTGAAATTCCCCAGTCCTCTCGAACCAACTCTGTATCTAAGTAGGAATGCAAAACTATGTAAATATCTCCACGAATTTCACTCTCACTTCGCTAAGCCGTGGGTGCACCTTGCCTTGTCCTTTTGCATTATCAGCTTTCAGTGGTCAGCCTGCCCAAGACCACCATATCAATTTTAGATCAATAATAGTCTGATCTACCTCCTTTGTCACTATGCCTAGGAAAGCAAACTCTTTCTTGATAAAGGGAGTTGCAATATATTAACTTAATATGTCGGCTATGTTTCTGCTTCGACAAGAAAATCCCCTTTTTGGTCCATGGTCGCCCTCATTACTTACATGATCATAGAAAAGTTCTAGATTTTATTTTATGTTGGTTTGCAGTCTCTTCCCAAACGCTCGATTTGCTTATCTCATTTGCTTCTTGTGTTCCCCTATGAAAATTTAAAACTGAACACAATTCTCAAATCTACTGCTCCGCTGCTCAGTATCACTTATAATGTCTGTACTCAGCATTTTCTCTTCAAAGGCAGTGTGATATTTGTTTGATATCTTGATTGGCAATAGCAACTTCCTTTGAAATCAGCGTTGGATGTATTTTTGCGGCCATGAATTTGACTTCGCCCAATTCATTGTTATTGTTCAGTGTTCTTTTATTCACAACCAAAATAAAACAATAGGAGAAGTGAATACTGTCCATTACATTTGACTTTCAGACACTTGATCCACTTGTCCCAATTTATTCCCAATAATGCAGGCCAGCAATGTCTCATTTCCCATTGGCCCGGAGACAAAATGATGTAGAGATTCACCTTGCACACGTTCTATGATATGTCTCCTTATGCTCTATCAGTCCTTACCATTGTATTCTAAAACAGAAACAAAAATACCTGGAAAAACTAAGGAGGGCTGACAGCAACTGTGGAGCAGAACACAGTTTGAGTCCGAACAACTCTTCTTCAGAACTAAGGAAGATAGAAAATAACTAAAATATAAGCTGGTTTAAGGAGAGATGGGACAGGTAGAGATAGATAGAAGGCCAGTGATAGGTGCAGATTGCCAAAATATGTCATACCTTTGTATTCTGAATTGAGATAATTAAAATATCTAATTACGACCAGTCCATAGTTCTTACATTTCTCTGATTCCATTGTAAAGTTGCTCCCACACATGTTTTCCCATAGATAGCAGTGTAGACACTATGATGAGAAATGTGCATGCGCCAATTTTGTTACTTACATTTTGCCATATGGCTTACAGATGGTTCTGAGATATCGCCTCTCCCTCCAGCCCTGCAACATTCTCCTTAATCAATTCTGCCACCCTTCTTCTTTTACTTCCTCCCCTATTTTTTCCCTTACACCTCATCCCCAGTGATATTTAATATACAGTTCTGTATTTGTGAACCAATTCATGAATGTCACTGAATTTTGAGGGCTGAAATACATCACAGTGAAAGGAAGTGATATCATCCTTATACCTCACATTCCCTCTAGATTATTCTCCATTAATTAATTTTAATATATGTTGTTTCATGAACTCAACTGGGCAATATTCCCATTGGAACCCGGGTAAACTGAAGTGGCCATCATCTTCATCCAGCCCCCAAGCGGATGTTTCTAACATTAAATATGATCCCATCTTATTCCACCCACTGGCCGACCGGCTGCATGCTTCAGGGGTGAGTGGAATGCAGTTCTCTTACATCAAGATATTCTGAAGCCATAATTCTGGGCAGAATCACTTGTGCTTCTATGAATCGAACACTGACAATTGAACAGAGAAGCACATATTATTACACTATTGTGGCAGCCTTTGGAGATCCTGGGAAGCCATTATGTTTTATTACCTATTCTTGTGGACAATCACACAATTAAAGATTATGCAACGGGATCTGAGGTGGTCCTCATTATAGCCTCACTGATGCAGTGGAGTAAATTGATGGATTTCAGTGGCGAACTGTCAATTTTGATTCAAGTGCTTTGTTATGGTCGGACACACATTTTCTTCCTCGCCTGAGGGAGACCATGACAGGCCACGTGATCAGTCGAATTAATAAATCTTTCAAGAATGCATTCTTCATGGGAGATTTTACCCATTTAAGTTGTACCATTGTTCCTGCCTACCGCAAGTGCTATTTTTCACTGATTGCTAAGTAATGAGGCAGCAGGTCAAAGCAGGAGAGGCAGACTGCTGGAATGGAGAAGCATATGACAGAGAAGCATAATTTAATTGCTGAGCAGGATGAAATGATAATAGAAAACCTAAACATCAATAAAGATAGAGGTCTGAAATAAAAACGAAAGAAACACAAATCCTGAAAGTACTCAGCAGTCGACAAAATATTGTGGAGAGAAGCAGTTCCAACTGCCCAGGCTGATGGTCTTTCAGCCTAACCCTAATGCAGACCGTGTACAGAAAGGTCAGAGCTGGAATATTAAATGACTGTTCTAATGTTGCGGTCTGAAGGGAGGATTTCACGTCAGCAAGCCGAAAAGGGATTACTGCAGTGCACAATAGACAACATCATGAACAATAAACATAGCATTAGAATTGGAAGAAGCACAGGTAAGATGCAGCTTCAATTGAAAGGAATGCTTTTGGCCTTGAGAAGGCAGGAGGTGAAAAAAGACATTTTGTATCTCATTTGTTTGAATGGCAAGGTGTTGTATGTGAAAGAGGACGGGCTAAGTGTGACAAAGGAGTTTACCAGGGTGTTGGAGAACGAACTGCAATGGGAGGGCAGTGGAAGATGTGTCTGGCGGTGGCATTACGATGGACCTGACAAAAATTGTGGGGAATGATCCGTTGAAAACAGGGGTTGGTGGGGTGGGAGGTGAGGGTGCTGGAAATATATTCATGCTTCAGGGAGGGAGATAAGGAAGAGTGAGCAGCAGTACATGAATTTGATGGGACATGATGAGAGCCTTCGTCCAGCAGACTGAATGCAAATCCTCTGTTAAGATAGAAAGGAAACATTTCAAACGTGCTGCTGTAGAACGTTGCATCATAAGTTAAGTATTACGAGTTGTAAAGGGTGCAAACTAGAGGGAGCAATCAACGCAGATATAGAAATCGTTGAAGACAAGCAGGGTAATGAGATGAGGTGATTGAATAACCATGTGGGATATCAGGCATTGTATGTATTGACATTTAATACTAACATCATGCTTAATATGTAGGTGTGACCTGAAAGGATTTGCTTGTGACGATGGGAGAGTCTTGCAGGATCGATGCAGAAACTGCGCTCCTTGCAAACCATTCCAGAACTGAAGCCCAGGATTATACATAATATGGGAATCATTGCACGTAAAAACCAAAAGATTGAGATATATAAGGATAATCAAGAATGCTGACTGAATATGTAAAAGGACAAATATATTATAATCAAAGATAGATCTAAAAATTTCATGCATATAAGAATGAATTAATCATCTGATTGAAAACTAAGTGCTCTATCTTCTGGAGAAAATAGCACTTTCAATTCTTTGATAAGACAATGTGGTTTGTTAAATTTACTCCAGAGTGTCTCTGCAGTGTTTTATCTCTCTCTCTCTGTTAAGGACTCGAGAATTGCGAATTATGTTTCAAGTGTGTTCAACGTTATAATAAAGAAGACCGCACAGATATACATATGACAAAAGTAATTAATGAAAACTACCTAAATAGCATAAGTTAGAATGGCTGGACAGGTGTTACGTTGCAGCTGGGAGATGCAGGTGCTTTTGGACGCCAAGGCGATCCATGACAAATAAGTCAGCAGGAAATGTAATCAGTTTGAGTAATTCTGATTAGGATTACTGAACTGACAGCTGAAATTCAAATACTGCACAACATAAGGGAAAGGAGAAATAACTGGATGATGTGTTCCAGAAGGTAGTCACAACGCTTAGAAGAGGATCACCCCTTTTGGTCAGCATTGAGGGACAGGAGGCTGTGACTGTCACTGAGGCAAGTTGAGGTGTTTACAAGCTGAGTGGATAAAAGGGAGGCTGGCATGGTAGATGGTCTGGCAATGGCGTTGCAGTACGGGAATCCATTCAAGCGGGGGGAGCAAAAAATAATGTAATAGTAGTAAGGGACAGAACATTGAGGGTGAATAATGCTGTTCTCTGCAGTAAAGTGTGAAGGCCCAGGCAGCAATGCTGCCAGCCCGATGCCAGCATTTGGAAAATCTGCTCACACTTGGAGAGGAACTTGCAGTGGGAGGGGTAAGATCCAGTTGTTGCTGTCCATGTAGGTACCTATGACATAGGTATAACTAGGAAAGGGGTTCTGCAAAGTCAGTATGTGGGGCTAGGCATAAATTAAGAAGAAAAGCCTCAAAGGTAATAATCTTTGGATTATTAACTGAGCCACGTCCAAATTGGCAGAGGGTGAAGAAGATTAGAGAGACGGATGTGTGGCACAAAGACTGGTGTGGGAGAAGTGGGTTCCGAGTTGTGGGGCCCTGGCATCAGTGGGGAAGGTGGAGGATGTAGAGTTGGGATGGTCGGCCCCTGAACCATGTTGGGACAAGTGTCCTCTTAAATCGCAAGACTATGGAAACAGAGAGGCGTTCGAATTATATAAGAGGGGTGATGGATCAAGCTTTGGTAGAGGTAACAATTAAAAGTGTAGAGTTAAGGCAGGGGAGCAAAATAGTCACATGAGAAATGAGGATCAGGGAATGGCAGGAAGGGTCAGAGAGAAATAAAACCCTAAGAATACATCAACAGTCAAGGCTAAATGCTGCAAAAGCAGCAAAAAGACAAAACTGAAGCTTCCCCAGCATTCATAAGGAAGTAAATGAATTGTTGTCCCACACTAAAATAAATAAATATGACCTGCGACCAAATATGGAGACATGCCTGCACGGCGACATTGATTACATGGCTGCAGGAGAACAATGATTGGTCCTTAATATTGAAGGGTGCATGATATTCAAGATGAATAGGAAGTCAGGTAAAGTTGGAGAGGTTAATCAAAGAGAGCATTGATGCAATACTTAATGATCGCCTTGTGACTGGGGATCAGGGTGTAGAATCAGTTTGGGTGCAAATGAGAAAAAGGAGGGGAAAAAGTCATTAGTGGGAGTGGTCTATAGGCCCCTTAACAGTAGCCACATGGTAGGACAGAGTATTCAAGAGAAAATATTGTGATAAAGGGATGGCAATAATCATGGGTGGTTTTAATCTACACAGAAACTGGAAAAATCAGGTTGGCAGTAGTAGCCCGATTGAAGAGTTCTTAAAATGCTTTTGAGATAGTTTCTTAGACCAGCATGTTCTGGCACCAACCGGAGAGCAGCTTATCTGAGATTTGGTGTTGCATAATGTGAATAATTAATGACCTCAGTTTAACGCCATCCTTAGGTAGCAGCGATCACGATATGATTGAATTTTACGTCTATTTTGAAAGGGAGAAGTGTGGGTCTAAGACTAGAATCTTTACATTAAACAGGGCCAACTAGGTGGGGATGAAAGCTGAGCTTGTAGAAGTGAACTGGGAAAGTGGCTAGAGGATAGATCAGTAAAGAATCAGTGGTACACATTTAAGGTGATATTTCAGAGTTTTCAGAATAAGTGCATTCCTATTATAAAGAAAACAAAATCTCAGGGCAGGGTCCACCATCCGTGGTTAAGTAGAGATGATAAGAAAAACATCAAACATAAGGGAAAGGCGTACAACTTCGCATTGATGATTGGCGGTACAGATCATTTGACAGATTATAAACAATGGCAGATAATGTCTAAAACGTCAATCATAAGGAAGAGAGTATGAGAGGAAGCTAGCTAGAAATGTGAAAACGGAATCCAAGCGTCTCTATGGGCACTTAAAAGGAAAATACTCAGTAACATGAGTGTTGGTCCTCCAGAGAGTGACAGCGGGGAGTTATTAGTAGATCATACAGAAATAGCAGAAGAAATGAACAAATATTTTCCTTCTGCATTCAGTATAGAGGATACAAAAGACATTCCAAAAATAGCTGCAAATAAGGAGATAAACGGGAAAAAGGAACCTGCTGCCCCAACGGACTATATCTTGGGTTCTTAAAAGAGGTGGCTAGTGAAGTAGTTGATGCGCTGATATTTTTTCTCTAAAATTCACTAGATTCTGAAACGTTTCCATCAGATTCAATAAGGGAGTATGCAGAGCACAGTAAACTATAGGCCAGTTAGCTTGACGTCTGGAGTGGGGAAGTTATTGGAATCGACCATTAAGGAAATTATTGCGGGACACGCAGAAGAGCTCAACGCAATTGGGAAGACTCAACATGGTTTTCTGAAACGAAAATCATGTTTAACGAATTTATTGGAGTTTTTGAAGTTGTGACATGCACAGTGGATTATGGGAATCTGTAGACGTACTGTACTTGGATTTCTAGAAGGTATTTGATAAGGTGCCACATAAAGATTATTACGAAAGTCAAAATGCATCGTGTACTGGATAACTTGTTAGCATGAATGGAACATTGGCTGGCGGACGGGAGGCAGGGAGTATGCATAAAGAGCTCATTTTCTGATTGGCAGGGTGTCACGAGTGTTGTCCCACAGTGGTCTGTACTGGGGCCTCAATTTTTTTGAATTTATATCAATGAATTAATTGGGGGTGGGGGTGGTAGGGGTGTAGACATGGTAACTAAATTTGCATATGACATAAAGATAGCTAGGAATGTATGTTGTGAAGAGGATATGAGCATGTTGACATGGGTCCATTTAGGTTGAGTGAGTGGAAGAAGATTTCACAAATGGAGTTTAAAGTGGGTTCGAGGGGCCGAATGGTCTACTCCTGTTCCCATTTCGTATTTTGTTATGTTTACACAAAGGGTGGAATTTTTTATTCAAATAAATTAGACCATTTTTCTTTTGTTGCTGTTAAGGCTATGGCGCTTTTTTTAAATACATTGTAAACCTGCATCGCTCCTTTTTCGACATTTGTAGATCCGGAGCCCAAGATCATCCTGGTGACATCCCATTTAGAAACTTAGTTCCCAGCCACGTTTTGCCTTTCGTTTTCTTGTAGAAGAAAATTTTAAAAATAGCTGTCCGCCATCTCTTCAGAAGTTTGTTCACTAATTACTCGCCATTCTTCCTTCCTATTAACAGCACCTCTCAAACAAATTCACAGATTTTGTTATCGTAATTCTAATTTCTAGGTATAAACCGTTCATGTCATTGATGAACAATACTAGCCTCAGCGACAATACTTCTTGACAACTTCAAAACTTTTGCCAACCTAATCCCGTTAAATCCTAATTTATGTTTTCTCTTTTGTAACCAATTTCTTTCAGTCTAGGTCACTCTTGTATTATATAAGAACTGCTGCCTAAAATATACTAGGATGGCAGCGGGATTTAAGTCCTTAAATGACAGTTCTTCAAGATGTTCTTTTCAATAGTTTTGCTTTTGTATATTTAGTACAAAAAAAACTAGTCTTCACAACCCTCAGTGACATCACTTGTAACAATTTACTCACGATATGCTGTGAGACTAAGTTTAGTTTCCCCGTTAGTTACATATTCTGCCTCTTTATTTCAGTGAACCGGTTCACAATCGTTACTCTGAAGGCATTTGACGCCATTCAAAATATTTTTACGCATACACGATGGCTATGGCAACAGCAGTTCATGCTCGTCAATGTAACGATAATTCAAGTTTTAGGAAGCAAAATCCAATTGTTTTCTTGTTTTGCTATCCTATACTGCCGTATGCAAGCTATTTAGCTAACATACGTTATATCAAATTGTACACATCGGTTTACAGTCTTGTTCACAATTGGCCGTTTTGCGTCTGTCTGTTATCAGCAGTTTAAAAAAATACATTGCACTGTGGGGATTGCAGCTTTGATTATAACAATGGTCACTGCTCTGGACTGTTTAGTGAGTGTCCCCTTTTGCTTTGCGTGCGAAGGTCAACACATAATTGACAATGTTCACTGGGGTTGTCATGTTAAACTGGACATCTTCACACCGCCTGCAGGGGTCGCATTCTCTATGTTCCAAAGCATATGTTACCTCACACTCGTGGGTTCATTTTGCTTTGATACAGCTGTTTAATTGTGTGACCCTCAGACGTATATCATCTGCCAGTAGAGCGCGCAGAGCCATGCGCTTTCACAAGACTGATAAACAATGCGTTCCAGAGGTGGAGAGCATAAGGTGGCCCATCATTTTACTCTTCGCTGTACCAGACAGTTTTATCCTGCTGCAGCTGACTGTGGCCGTGAGTTCTTTGTCTACCAGAATAAGAAACATTGCTTATTACCTTTGTGATTGTGAGTTTCCTGTGTACATCGCCACTGAGCCCGGAAATATGCTCATGCAATTGGGAACTCCACACACACTCAATTCAGGGAAAAGATGAATAAGGTGGTGAAAGATCGTTAGACATTAATTCTGGTGTGGCTTAAAAGTAAGTGAAGAATATACAAAGCTACCTGTTCCCGTGAATACTCCAACCCCCAACGGCTCAAGTGAACAGTTCTCTTCTAAAGTATTCGAAATCCCATATATTTTAAAGTTGCAGACATGAATGCTGCATGGGTGGCGATTTCCCTACTTCCAAGAATCACCATGCCAGATGATTTGATCACAATACTTAGTATTCAAGCCTCACCCGCCTCCCCACCACCCCCCCCCCCCCCCCCCCCCCCCCGCATCTAGTTGCGATCATTCCCGCCCTCCTGGTCGGTCACCTGAGTATCCATGCTGTCACTGCACATGAGTAAATGTGCCAGCATTGTCACTTCAGGATTGTCAAATGCTTCGCAGAGTGAGGGCCTTTGGACGGGTTCAGTGAGGATACTTCGGGACCGTCCCTCACCACTCCTGTTTCTGTCAGAATGCAGGCAACAATGAGATGTGTGGAATTCTACGGTGCTGGTCAACTGCTGGTGAGGGGCGAATCCAGGCATCAGAGGTAAAAGCCTAAGCTTACTCTTCCTTTTGTTCTGAGTGAAATGAAGTTCTTCATCAAAGATTCTCCTAGGTAAGTTTGTCCAGACGTGAACCCTTGTGTTTGGGCAAGAACAGGAAGCTAAAGTCATGATCGAATTGGAAGGTTGCATGATCCATCCGATAATTCTGATTCCCCAACTTGGTTTCAATATTCCTGCTTCTTTAGTTATCCATCCACTTAGTTATGGAGCTCACTTTTGAAAGATGCGATTGTAACCGAAGCCATGTTTCTGAAGGATTCCTTTTAAAAAAAAGAGTTAAAACCATTTTTAGCACTTTAATAGGACAGTTGTCCCTAATGCTTTATGCTGGCATTTGCATTGCAGACTCGCCTCATCGCAACTTACTTTATCTAACACTATCGATACGTTCTTCTGCTCTACTCGCCTCTTGGTATGTGTTTACCTACCGTTCCCTTTCCATTCTCTTCATCTCATTGTGACAGCGAGATCAACATGCAATGCCTTGCCAAGCAGCTTGCTCCTGAATTCTTGTTGGTTTTATTAGTGAGCATCATGTAACCATTTCTTCTATGTCTGGCCTGAGACATATGTTGAAGTTATTTCCCTTTGTCGCCCGTTTTTTATTAAAATTGATAACCTTGAGGCCGCAATCACTCCACTTTGCTCATTTCAAACGATGCATCCCCCAGCCTGTTGCTGTGATTGCAGCTTTGAAAATACGAAGCAAATCGGATACGTGTGAGTATCTAGCTTGAAAGGCCAGGCACATTTTCAAAATGGCCTGCGTCGAAGAACCCAGGGTGAAGGATTCATGCCAGGGTTCCAGGATTAAACTGAAACAACGAGCATAATCTTCACTGTACAATCTTGAACAAAACAAACATGAACAAAATGACTAAACACGTAGACTGAGCACATAAGCTAATGATTCTAAAAAACATTTGTTTCTACCTTTTACACAAAACAACAGACTTATCCCAGCTTCACATTTTTCTTGCAACGACCACGCCCCCACCCCACCCCAACCCCCCCCACCCGCCCCCCCCCCCCCAACTCCAACACACACACACACACACACACACACGTACACAAACTATGCCTTTCACTATGACAGACTTTTTTGCCGTATTCATTTGCTGGAAGGTACCTATTCTTTTCTTTTGCTGTCTCTGGCTGCACAGCTCACAGCTCAGATCCTTGGTATATGTTCAACAACACGAAATCCTTGCCCAAATATAGGCTGGTGATGGTCACATGTCAAAGACCGTGAGACAATCATCGACATTCTCCTAGTATCTATTCTCAAACTGGACGCTTCCTCTCATAATAGAGCTAATTTGCCCTAGTCAATTCGCTACCTAACTCCCCCTGTCCCTCTCTAAACGCACAGAACTGCGTTCTCGGGTTAAACACAAACAAGTCTGCAGTCCCACGGCTCATTTATATATTTTTATATATATTGTGTATATTTTTCTCTTACCTATCAAAAGCTATTCAAAAACAACACGCGCCATGTTTCCTTTTAGATTATAGCTCCGTTCAGGACAATTTCTAAATAGCAAACCCATGGCTTACTTACTTCAAAAGGCCTATCTGCTGCATGAAAAGTTCAAGCATGATTTCTAAACACACATAATCATGCCAAACCCAACGAAAGTGAACAGCCAACAATTCGCCTTAAACTGGAACAAAGGTCTGCATTCTTAACCCTTGATATAAGCCATGAAAGCAGCAGTTATAACATTGTTCAATTGTTCTTGATGGGTATAAAATTACATGTCGCAGTATCACTTTATCATAGTATCTTTACACTGCCATTCGGCCCAGGCAATCGGCACTGGCTCTCGAGAGAGCATTCCACCTGTTCCAACTCCACTGACCTATCCCAGTAACTTTCCACATTCTCTCTTTTCAGGAAGCTATAATTTTTCAATTCATTCACGAGATGTATTTATTGTCCATCCCTAGTTGCCATTGGCAAGGTGGTGATCAGCTCCGTCCTTCAACTGCTGCAGCCCAAGTGGTGTAGGTACACTCACCTTAGGGAAGGGAGTTCCAGGATTTTGGACCATCGGCAGTGAAGGAACGGCTAAATGTTTCAAATTCAGAATGCTGAGTAAGTTGGAAGGAACTTGCAGGTGGCAGTGATCCTTTCTAATCGCTGCCCTTGTCCTTCTAGACAGTAGTGGCCGCGGGTTTGGAATGTGCTGTGTAAGTAACCTTGGGAGAATGAATAAGGAGATCAAACAGACTTTCGAAAACCAGTAGCTAAATGTGTTCGAGATTGTGATAGGTCTTGGTTACATGTAAGCAGAATACAAAAATAAACACAAGTGTTTAATAACATCACTGAAATATAGACACTATTTGGCGTCATTTCCGAAGGGATTGAGTTGAAAAGCAGAATTCCTGCAGTGCATTTTGTAGATAGTGCTTCCTGCTCTACTCTGCGCTGGTGGTGGAGGGAGTGAATGTTTGTAGATAAGGTGCCAGTCAAGATTGTGACTTTATCCTGGACAGTGTCAAGCTTCTTGAGTGTTGTGGGGGATACACTCATTCAAGCAAGAGAGTATTCGATCACACTGCTGACTTGCATCTTGCAGATGGTGGACATGCTTTGGGGAATCAACTGCTGGGCTACTAGTCCAGGAATATTAGCCTCTGACATGCCTTTCAACCACACTATTATATTCCTCAATACCTCGATCTGACCTGCCTCCACCACTCTTTGTGGAATTCCGGTGCTGTTTTCATTCACCCTCCGGGTGAAGAAAACAATCCTCTCATCTCGTTTACTCATTTTACCAATCATTTTGATTCTGTGCCCTTTAGTTCTTGATGTTTTCGTGAATGAGAACAGTTTCTCACTCTTTTCCTTGTCCAATCCCCTCAGGATCTTGACTACCTGAATTAAGGCTCTTCTGAGCCTTCATTTCTCTAAGGAAAACAGTACCAGCTTCTTCAATGCATCCTCATAACAGTAGTTCTTCATCGCAGGAATCATTCTTGTGAATCTCCTCTGCACTCTCTCCAAAACTTTTGCATCCTTCCTCAAGTATGGCGCTCCAAAACTGGACGCAATGTTCCGGATGAGGCCTAACAAATGTATGATGGCACCTTCGTAAATAATTTATTCACCCTTTACAGTGTATCGATATTTTTGCTTTGTTTTATGGCACCCAGCATATTACATTGGCTATAGAATTTTTATAATTATTCAGGTGTCGACTGACTAGGATTCTACAGATGTTGAGAAAACGTTGTGCTTTTCAACTCAATCCCTGTAGGAATGACCCCGAATATTGCTTATGTATTGGTGATTTTATGAAGTACTTATGTCTCTTTTTGTCTTCTGCATACATGTAACCAAGATCCATCACAACCTCTACCACATTTAGTTACTTGTTTTCGAATGCTTATTTGGTCTCCTTATTCTTTCTCCCAATGTGAAATTTCGCTTTTGTTGATTTTGAAATTAATTTTCCTATAACACGGCCTATCTTCAAGATTCCAATACCTCGCTCTGTTGATTGCAGTCCATGCGTGTATTAGTTGAGATTGAACAGCGTTAACATAATCGCCATGGGACCTGGGAATGCCCTGTAGCATTTGAAGGTCATCTTCTCTTGCCTGGCAGTCCCTCTCGTCCCTCTCCCTGAGCAATTCAGCAACGTGGCAGTAAGGAATTGACCAGATGATGTTATCTTTGAGGCAGGGAGGTGGGGGGTGGGGGGAGGGTGAGGGAACAGTGTGAAATTTGGACTCCATTTCAAAGATTAGTATTAATGCGGTGATAGCATAAGATAAGCATGAGATAGGGATTGGAGGTAAATCCGCTGACATTTAAAGGATAAGGTTCAGTTTGCAAAACTGCTCAAGGCCGAAATGCAGAAATGTTACCTGTTCCTGATAAATATCCCACAATGAATTTATTCTTTTGTTTTATCCCTGGTTCTACGCTGTGTTCAGCTGTGCTTCTTGTCGGCTTCTGTGCAACTCTATGCACGTCCACTCTATGTGAAACAAGCCTCTGCATTCATTGCGATTCTTTCCAGTCTACCTGCGTCCGTATACGTAGGTCCAGGCCCCTACATGCGTTGTGCGCCTGTCCAACATTTGTGTGGCCAGTCTATGTTTAGAAATGCATTAGTTATCCACGCTTGCTTATTTTTCTATCCCGTGGAATTTTTTCTTTCTCCATAGGTTATATGCTTGTTCAACATTTTGGAGAATCTCCTGACATTCCTGCTGTTGCTTTTTTACCACCTTACCTTAACCTATTTTCCATGTCCACTGTATACCACACTGTCGTAATTCATTTGTGAATGCATTAAATTAATAGTAAGGCCGAAGATTCTCACCTTCACACGGAGTTTGCAACTCTATAATTTTGATATCACTGTTCGCAAGAGCAGCCTTCACAGTGAGATGCATAAGGAATGATTTCTCATTAAACGTGCCATATCTAAAAAAGAAAAACATCCTTCTTTGGGGTCAACAATATATTTTTATAGGAAGCTGCCTCAGATACAGGCTCTGAACTCATCCTCGAGGCAACCTCTGCCATTTTGATTGATAAATCAATATGAACATTGAAATCAACGGTGATTATTGCAGTGCCTGTATCTCCAGCACTCATTAGTATTTTGATTCGTGCTCCATCCTACAGTGTTGCTAATGTTCTGTCTGCGTTTTACATCTTTGGCAATTTCTCATCTCCACACAATCTGTATCAACATGTTGTTTTCCAAATCATGATCATGTTTCGTTTTTCCACAACTGTAATTATCTCAAGCAAAAACAGAATTACCTGGAAAAACTCAGCAGGTCTGGCAGCATCGGCGGAGAAGAAAAGAGTTGACGTTTCGAGTCCTCATGACCCTTCGACAGAACTTGAGTTCGAGTCCAGGAAAGAGCTGAAATATAAGCTGGTTTAAGGTGTGTGTGTGGGGGGCGGAGAGATAGAGAAACAGAGAGGTGGAGGGGGTTGGTGTGGTTGTAGCGACAAACAAGCAGTGATAGAAGCAGATCATCAAAAGATGTCAACAACAATAGTACAATAGAACACATAGGTGTTAAAGTTAAAGTTGGTGATATTATCTAAACGAATGTGCTAATTAAGAATGGATGGTAGGGCACTCAAGGTATAGCTCTAGTGTTTTTTTTTTATTTTATATAATGGAAATAGGTGGGAAAAGGAAAATCTTTATAATTTATTGGGAAAAAAAAAAGGGGGAAACAGAAAGGGGGTGGGGATGGGGGAGGGGACTCACGACCTAAAGTTGTTGAATTCAATATTCAGTCCGGAAGGCTGTAAAGTCCCTAGTCGGAAGATGAGGTGTTGTTCCTCCAGTTTGCGTTGGGCTTCACTGGAACAATGCAGCAAGCCAAGGACAGACATGTGGGCAAGAGAGCAGGGTGGAGTGTTAAAATGGCAAGCGACAGGGAGGTTTGGGTCATTCTTGCGGACAGACCGCAGGTGTTCTGCAAAGCGGTCGCCCAGTTTACGTTTGGTCTCTCCAATGTAGAGGAGACCCACTAGAGCTATACATTGAGTGCCCTACCATCCATTCTTAATTAGCACATTCGTTTAGATAATATCACCAACTTTAACTTTAACACCTATGTGTTCTATTGTACTATTGTTGTTGACATCTTTTGATGATCTGCTTCTATCACTGCTTGTTTGTCGCTACAACCACACCAACCCCCTCCACCTCTCTGTTTCTCTATCTCTCCGCCCCCCACACACACACCTTAAACCAGCTTATATTTCAGCTCTTTCCTGGACTCGAACTCAAGTTCTGTCGAAGGGTCATGAGGACTCGAAACGTCAACTCTTTTCTTCTCCGCCGATGCTGCCAGACCTGCTGAGTTTTTCCAGGTAATTCTGTTTTTGTTTTGGATTTCCAGCATCCGCAGTTTTTTTGTTTTTTTCTCTGTAATTATCTCAAGGTTCCTTAGTAACTGTGAAATACAGTTTCATTTTCCTTTCTATCTATTGCTCTGAACTTTCAATGTTCATTTCTCAATCGTTGTCCATCGAGGAACCAGTTGTCTGGACTACAGCAGTTCAAGAAAACAGCTCCCAACCACCTTCGCAAGGGTAACTAGGGATGAGCAATGAATTCTGGCCACGTCCCAACAACACATAAAAAATAATGCCGTTCAGCTCATGCCAATTTATTCCTATTTGTGTCAATAATAAAACTACATTGTTAAGAATGTTGTGAGGATTCAAATAGAGATTTTTAACTTTGCATTTTTCTATAGAAAATTTCCTCTCCCTGACTGTATTTACAGGTGCACTAGTTTTTGTGCTCTGTCGCTTCCTGTCACAAATCTCGTAATCCCAAACAATACCCCACACTATTGCCATGTTTCCTCACTTAAACTCTCTAAATTTCCCCCACTTAATCTCTTCCCGCACTTCCAACTTTTCGGCTGAAAATCTCTTCAATGGTCTCAGTTATTCCTTTGCCAGGCCACTCACGCCAGCCAAGTGATAAGCAATGACCATGTCAAACAACAGAGTATAAGCATCGGCCTTTGGCGTTCAATGGCATTACATTACTGAATCCCCTTTTGTCAATATCCAGGGGCTTACCATTGACCTGAAACTAAGCTGGGCTGGACATAGCTACCATAACATTCAGTAAGATTGACACCATCGAGGGCAAAGCAGCCCACTTGATTGGCATCACATCTGTAAACTTTCACTCTATCCACCACCAAGGTACAGTAGCAGCACATGAACTGTAAGAATTCAACGCTCCTTAGTCAGCCCCTTCCAAAGCCATTTCCAATCCCATATGGACGGATAATGGCACAATGTACACGAGAGCACAACCACCTGGAAATCACCCTCCAAGTCACTCACCATTTTGGCTTGGAAATATATTGCTGTTCCTTCCATGTTGCCGAGGCAAAATGCTGGAACTCCCTCCCTAACAGCACTTTGAGTGTACCCACACTAAATGGACTGCAACAGGTTCAAGAATGCACCTCACCACTACCTTTTCAAGGGCAAATCAGGCGTGGTAATAAATACTGGTCCTGATATATAAACCGTCCCAATGTGGTTCGGGTGAAAAAGATATCAATGGAACAGCTCCCTCTTTTCCGAACAATGTTGCCAATCCATCTTGAAGGAATGCCCAGTTCTCCCACACCATCCGTGGAGCCACGAGCTCTACTCTCTGATCTTACTGAACCCATTCAAATTTGTTCAATTCCCAGGTTTTATTGCAAAACTGAATCCTATTGCAGTTCTGTTCTTTTTTGACTTTTACGCTAAATGATCATATTCCCTTTGGAGAATCTGCTTCTTATTCCAATTTTTTTCGCTATTAACTACAAGTGCCACGCAAAAAATGAGCTCCCACATCCCACTCTGAATTCCTTTTCTGAGCCGAGGTTACAACCTGAGCCGTTGCGCAGGGACAGCAGCACAACGGTCACAACTCTGATCTGCAAAGTACGCTATTTTTCTACATAGCTATACCCTACCACTACTACTTTGCTTTTAGCTCTCTCATTCTGAATCCCCCAGTCACTTGAAACACGGTGTGGTATGTTAGCTTTCCCACCCTCCTTAGAGACCCAGCTCCTGATCACGAAGAATGCAAGTAACTATTAGAAAATGCAAGGGTTAAAACGCGTGGAATGAGACCTTCTGGGTCCCTAGGCCTATTTCGCTCGTAGACGCAAAGCCATGTCCCTGAGCATTGGCCAAATCTGAATTATGAAACAGCGAATTTGACCAAATCATAGAATTACTTATTCAAGGATCTTTGTCCCGCCTGTTGCATCGCATTTTGAAAAAGTCGGTCTCCAGTTATCAAGCCACGCTGGAGCTCCGAGAACTGCACATACTCACAGCAGTTGTGACTGAGTGGGGCAGATGGTGGGGCGCGGGGATCGTGTTGGCTGCTGGCGGTGGCGGGGGGTCATTGGGGATTCACCAACTTCAACATGCAACCCTTTTAAAACATTATGTGGATGAAGGCAAGCAGGGAGAGAAAAGGACAGAAAAATCGATGATCATATTGAGTCTGGTAAAAATGGTCAATACAAAGATTATCAGTAGAATATTATTAAGGGCTAGTTTATTTTATTGTGGATGTTTTGAACAGTTAATGAACTAGGGTCATGAGAAGGAATGAATGTTGCAAACCCAACCATCATTAAAACACATAATTACAATGATCGAGAACAGCAACTTTTATTTACATAGAGCTTTCACGGAACTTTCTCAGGCATTCAGGCCACAGTTGGGGTGCAAATATTCCATGTTACACAACATTTGGAATAGACAAACCGAATTGACGAGAAGGAGGAGTAGCTCTGATAGTAAAGATGAAAGTACATTAGCGGGAAAGGATTTTGGCTAAGATTAGTAAATCAAATCAATATATCTAGGAATAATTTGTCCAGAAGATATTGGTGGAATAGTTTTTGGTCGATACTAACAATATTTATAACGTTAGACACAATATTGAAAAATAAACCATTGATGGAACCAATGACAATGTAATAATTGCGCTGGAGGTTATTCATCATTCAGAGTGGATGTGAATTAATTTGATAAAGGCGGCCTGGAAGATGGGTTTGTTGGATGTTTTCTGTAAATATTTGTAGAACAATACATTGTGAAACAAACGGAGGATAAATCTATTTTTGAGCTAATGCGTTGCAACATGACAACGTTAATTATTAATTTATTAGTAAAAGTTACATTGGGAATTAGAGATGGAAGTGCAGCTAAATTCCATATTAAGTTTTGGAACGATATTCCTCAATCTCAAACAAGCTGCTTATACTTAAGTAAAGCACACTGCTTAGCTATTTGGGGGAGGGGGGGCGGGTGGTGGTCAGCTGGATTATGCTTGCATTAATGGACAAAATGTTACAGTGCTGAATAAACAGTGGGGAAGAATTGAGAAAAGCAATTCAAAATATTTATCAAAAGTGCATTCCAATAATATTTATTATTTAACACAACTGCATTCCAATAGAAAAAAAAAATGGATAAAAAACAAAAATAAAAACGCAAAGGCTCAGCGAGAAGCGGCCCTGCTGACAGAGACTAGGAGCCTATTAAAGATCCAGTAAGTAGAACCTCAGAGGTAATAAACTCCAGATTGCTCCTAATACCACAAGTTGTGTATAGAAATGGAAGGGGGGATCAGGTGACTGTTAAAGCTGAAGAAATTATGCCGGGAGTAAATTTCTTGATACCTTGAAAGCAGTTGTAAAGAGTCAGGGAATGTACAACCGAAGAGAAGGCACCTGAACAGGGCCAGAAGCAATGCCTTTGTAGGTACTTTGGCTTTTGACAATGTCAAGGTTATATACTAAATTGTTCTTGATGTGTCATCTAGGGGAGAGATGCACTGGAAACTGGGAGAGGCAAGTAGCAGTAAAACACAAAATAAAGCGATAACAGGTGGGGACAGAAAAAGAGAAAAAGTAACCAGGCATAACCTGGGGTTAAAAGCAAATTCCTGCAGATGCTGGAAACCTGAAATAAAACAGAAAACATTGCAAAACTTTAGCAGGTCGAATAGCAGCAGTGGAGGTAAGGACAGGGTTAACGTTTCGAGTCCGTATGACTCTTCTTTAGAGTAGACTCTTCTTCAGACTGGCAGCTAACTTGGGGTTATTGTGCCTGGATGTGACTGTACATTGGTAATCTGCGGGCACAGGTAGCCACGTGGGATTGTAAAATTGTGGCGATCATTTTTCTTTTCTTTTGGATTTCAGTCCAAGAGCAATCTGGCAGAACTCCGAAACCTTCTACATCTATATAAGTAGTAAAACGGATGGTACAGGGGGACCGTTGCGGATTCGGGACCAAAAGACTGCAGTGTATGGAGCGGCAGGAATGGTTAACGTGCTAAATCAGTCCTTTGCAACTGCCTTTACCTGGACATAAATGATGTCCAAGTCAAAGTGAAAGAGAAATTGTTCAGGCACCGTGTTTTAGAAACTTTACAGAGAGTAGATTTTCTTTATATAATCAACGATGGGATGTGGGCAGCGCTGGCTTGGTCAGTATGTTTTATCCAACACTAATTGCCTTTGTTCAGAGGGCATTTAAAAGTCAACCACATTGCTGTGGGTCTAGGGTAACATGTAGGCCAAACCAGGCAAGGGCAGCAAATTTCCTTCCATAAGTGACATGAACAAGCAGAATGGGTTTTTACGACAATCGGCAATTGTTTTGTGGTCATTATCAGGCCCTTAATTCCAGGCTTTTATTGAATTCAAATATCGCCATCTGTATTTTAACCTGGTTAGTGCAGCGGTAGGACCGGATAAGATAAGGTGCATCCAAGGATTTTGTGCTATCTGGAAGCTGTGTAGGTACTGCCCAAGGTCGTGCAATCCCATCGCAAATGATATTAAAGTGCAGTCATCAAGAAAAAACAGTAATCGAACAAGAGCAAAGTAAAACATGTTGATGTTAGCGTCAAGTCAACGTCAAAGTGGAAAACACATGTTAATTGTGCAATGAATATTTGCAGATTTCATTAAATTAACCAGAGCCCAGGACCCTCTCGCAGTGATGGAGAATGATATGTTCCCTTGGTGTTCAGAGAGGAAATTCTCTATCAGGTAATCGCCCGTTTATTAATTATTTACGGAAGGTTTGTCATATGCCAAACCTTCATCGGCACCCCGGTCGAAATAAAGCATCAAATATCCTTTGATTCACCAGAAATAACTCCGAATATGTTCTAAACGGTTCACGTTTTTATTTGTTCATGAGATTTGACATCCCTGGCTAGGCTAGCATTTAATGCCGTTCCTCTAATTTCCATTGTTCAGAGGTTTTTAATAAGTCATCCACGTAACTGTGAGCCTGGAGTCAAATTTGGGCCTGGCCAGATAAGGGCAGCAGATTTCCTTCCCTGAAGGGCATTAGTGAAGCAGATGAGTTCTTTGTTTTTCACAACAATCAACAATGGTTTCATCAGACCTTCCCCAGGTTGTTTACTGAATTCAAATTTCACTATCTATTGGTGGGATTCAAATACGGGTCCCCAGAGCATTACCATGTGTCTCTGGAATACTAGTCCAGTGACAACACCACTATGCCACCGCCTCCATTTTTTTTCACTCCTACTACGGCTCGGTTTTTCTATAAAAATGGAGATTTGACTATCCCCAGATGCACTGTAGTCGAATCTACTCACCTGGATACAGTTCACATCTTCATCTAAGAATGGGACAGCCAACAATTCTGCAGTTGAAGATAATTTACTACCCGGTTCTCTCAGCCTTTGGCATTCCTTGTGAGTCAATCGATGATGTTGTTTAATAGATGATGACTAACACATTAGTAACGGCTGTGTAACTGTTTCTGACAATAAGCTCAACGCAGACTGATAAAGCCAGCGAGATGATTGTGTGAAGAACAGTTCTGGAAGACCATTGTGTTCTGATCAAAATCAAACGAACAGGTACCTCAAGGGAAGATTTCACTCAACCCTCTTTAAGCCTTAGGCTGAGCATTGTGCATAATTCAGGGTGCCTCACTTTGGAAAAAAATGGCAAGATAGTGTGAAGCGAAGTGGGGGGATGGGTAGGGTGGGTATGGAGGAGGGGGTGTGGGTATCCCCAAAACGATATACAAACGTAATTAATTTCAGGCAAATGGAGGAAATCGAGAAGCTGTTTTATTTTTTTCCTCTCTCCTAAGCTCAATGAAGTTTGACGGGAGACCTGATGCAAATGTTTAAAATTGTGAGGGATTTTGCTGGAGAAAGTAGAAGAATATTTTTTTCTCTCTTCAATGTGGGCTGGAAAGGCAAGAACAATGGTTCAAAACGTTTGGCAAACCGTTGTTTCAATCGTTCCTGGGATGTGGGCTAATCAGTGACTGGTTAGGCAGAAATTAATTACCCATTCTAAATTGCGTCTTAGTGTCAAACACATTGCTGGGGGTTTGGAGACATATGTAGACCAGACCAGGTTAGGACAGTCGGTTTCCATCCCTAAAGCACATAAATAAACCGGATGTGTTTTTACAACAATCGCTTCCTGGTCGACAATAGACTGATAATTCCAGATTTTTTGGTTGAATTCCAATGTCGCCATCTGTTGTGGTGGAATTCGAGCCTAGGTCCTTAAAGCATTAAGCTGGGACGCTCGAATAGTAGACAAGAGAGGAAACCACTATACCACCGCTTCCTCTATTGGGTGGCATTTGAAGAGATCTTGGTATCACAGTGCGTTGGCAAGAACTGGAACATTGTGCATGAATGCATGTTGCAATCAGATTGAAGGGTAAGTTTCAAAAAAAAGCAACAGATCGAATATGAGTAGTTTTCAAATTTCTCTGGGAGTAATTGGAGTTTTGGAATAAATTAGGCAGCTATTTGTAAGGGCTTCCAAGGCGCAAAGGGCTGTTTCTGTGCCCTAACATTCCATGAATCTATGACAGTAACCATTCCCTCTCAATAGAGAACTTTGAATGATGTTTTGGATGAATTATTGCTTCCCAGTTAACTGCTGTCCTCCACCTCGACTGAAGGAAAAGTTCTGCTTGCAATAGTTACCACCCTGTTTGCAGCCTAATTTGTCAAACGACTGTGGATTGAAATGAACAGCGAGGCTTCTTTGCAATAATTACTGCAAAACATTTTTGTGCACATACATTTACAAGCACCAAAGCAAGTCACCCGCTCAACATAGGTGAATAAAAATTACATACAAAGCTGCAATTATCTAGATGGCTAAACATAGAGAGAATAAAATTTCACAGAATGGAGGCTTATTAAAAACGTTCATCATAATAATATGGGGGTTGGGCAAGACAAACATTTAATGCACAAAGTGGATGCAGAAAAATGTAGCAAGAGTTAACTTTGTGTGTGTGTGCGAGTTATGAATAGATTAATGTCTATTATGTCATAGGGTTTTAAAAAAAACATAGTTTAGTGGTGCCTGTGTCTATGTGTGTGCATGTGTGTGTCCTAACTGGATTAAAACCAGCTAGGCTGGGTGCTTCAGTGTATACAAACAAGGAGGTTTGAAAATGTAATTAGATAAACATGGGGAAGTTTAGAAAGATTAGTGTTAATTGTGTACAGTTGCATTTGTTGATTAAAGCAGTCAAGGGTGGGGGTAAAATCTTGCACCTAGCTAGATGGTGCCAAGTAATGTGTTGATTTGTTTTTCTTTTTTTCAGCTTACTAACGTAATTGGTGGAATTAAGGTTTTTATTGTTAGGGGGTAATTTGTTTTTTTAAAAAGCCTTGTAACACAGTGAGAATTTTACAATCCAAGGGGAAGCTAGGTATAAATAGAAATGAGTTTGTGTATGTAAGGCAGAGGCATATAAGGTCGAACCGGCCTGTGCGCCGGCAATTGAGTCTGCAAGGAGCCTCATTTTGAATTTGTAAGGTCAAATGTGTTTTGCCTGGTGCCTTTTTAAATCTAAGTTTTCCTGTTGCCTTAACGGAGTTGTAACTGAGAGTCAGATTAATTAGGGGATTTGTGTAGTTATTGTAGCATTAATTTTATATGTGTTTACACTATTTATTGCATCAATAAATGTTTAATTTAGTTATATTAAATAAAAATCCTCATGAGACTCGGTTATCGTATCACTACTGAATGCAAATCCCACATTTCAAAACATAGAAATCGTAAGGATGGATTATGACAATTGTATTCGAACAATTCAAACATTAGTATATGTTGCACCATAATAGTGCATCTGCGTGTTTGTATGTCTGCGTTTGTGTGTGCTTTTTGCTGCAAAAAGCTAGCAGTTCGATTTCAGAATATTGTCAAAAAAACGCACTGGATACTTAGCTTTAAGTCCAATTGAGTTAGGTGCGGGCTCAAGATAGCTTTGCTAAATGTTGATGAAATGGTATGCTCGGCTGTCGTAATATTCCTAGTTTTCATATCAAAATACTCGGTTCTGAGAGGTGGGAAATGAAAGAAAGGAAGTCAATACTGATTCAAAACATCATTTGATATTTTATTCAGACTCACTGTGGCCTTTGAACCGACTTTAAGTGGTGCAATAGATTATTTAACTGTTCTTTGACTTCTCCAAGAGATGAAATAAATTGCATTACTTAAGTAATTGGATTAAAGAACCATATAATTGTTATGCAACAGAAGCGGAATATTCTGCACCCCGAGTCTAACTGTTTAAGATTCTCCCTGACTTTGATATATTAGCGGCTTTCACTTTCCTCAGTTGTAATATTTCAATTTATGAATCAATTAATGGATATTTTCTCGCATCGATATTTTCTCTCATTTTGCTTCCCCTTTAAGAACATATCAGTCACTTTGGCTTGTTTCTTCCCTCTACTCTCTTATTTTGGTCTTCCTTAATGTTTTAACCCTTTTCAACGTCTTTTCCCTGTATTGTATTCTTAAATTGCCCCATTTGTACTGTGCAGTGGTCTCGTCGCTATTTAGCAAGATAATGTCATGGATTCATTCCAAATTAACAGCTATTTACAATTCACTTCTGAAATGGGAAAGTGGTTGATGATTTTCGGTGTCTTTACTTCTGATTTAAACCAGGTAGTGTCGTGGACCCTGTTGGCTACATGTGTCCCCACAAAAGAGTCCCAAATGTGAGTTCAGGCTTTTTGGTAAGCATGAGGTCTATTCAAGCAACCCCTGACTACGGATTTAACCTTTTGAGCGAGGAAACGATCATATATATAATTCAGCTGCTGTACAGGATGGGAAATGACAAATCAAGTTATCAGGCAATAGAGCCGCGAGTTCTGTCCTTGTTTGCGAGTGGAATCATCTTCCTTAAGTCTACTCTATCAAATCTTCTTATCGTCATAAAAAAAAAGGTGTTATCAGGTCACGTCTAACTGTTTTCTTTTCTCTACAAAACAGCCCCTCAGTGGCAGCATCAATCGCGTATTTTTGTTCATAGTCAAGTGTTTGTGTGTTATCTCTTTTTCTCTCTAACACGAACAAAGCTATTCTCAATACTCTAACTGTGATCTATCGAGGGTTTGCACAAGTGTAATGCCTGCTTTTAAATTTTGTCACCATAGAAATGAATTGAACTATTTTGTTTGTGTGTTCACTCCCTGATGGAGCTCTGCTTCCTTCTTCTAATTAGTGTTTCCTATGTTTTGCTATTCCTTCGTGCCTTTACGACTTTGAAGCTTCTTAGCTTCCAAGTATTATGTAGCCTCCTTATTCTTGTTACAAAGTGCCACTACCTGTCAGATATCTATACTGAAGTTGCTTTACCAATCAGATGCCAATTTGGCAAGTTTAATAATATATTTCAATATTTTGCCTCATTCATCCTAACTTAATTCCCACAACATCCAACTTTCCAGCATTCACAAATGGTAACTTCTGATTCGTGATCACCGTTATGTAAACGATCAATGGTGGCCCCACCACCCATATGGGTAGCCAGCCTTTTGCGATGCTGGTCATTTCCCCTTTGACTGCGATTCCTGTTTTAGACTCTGTAGGGAGTTCGTAGTGTGTTCGTCCAACACGCAATAGAATTGAACTGAATTATCTTGGGAAAGCGTCGAAGTTTCCATCCTTAAAGATTGAGCGCTCAATGTTTTAATTTGGATGTTGTCTTTGTCAACGATCCCGCGTAATTAATTTAAATAATCCCATTGTACATTCGTATGAATACAAACACTTCTGTGCTTGTCCCCAGGTCGTTATGTGGGCAGTCGCTGAGTGTCTCCGTTATGTAACTCTTTTCCATTTTCCTCGCAGCGAACCTGGTGACCATCGCGATTCTCTCCGCAGGAAATAGCGATCTTTCCAAATGCACCTCTGTCTACCTGGTGGCCATGGCGACAGCAGACCTGCTTATAATGATCTTCAGCGTAATTGTGTATCACATTTTCAGCTATCACTTCGCACATTCGTTCCTCTCCTACACCGCCGTGTGTACGCTCATCCACTACTTGAATTCAGTCAGCCTGTCAATGTCGGTATGGTTTACAGTATTGTTCACATTTGACAGATTTGTAGTTATATGTTGTGACAAGTTTAATTTAAGGTATTGCAGAGCGAGAACGGCTGTTGCAGTTATAACGGCCGCCACAGCCCTGATCTGCTCAGAGAACATCCCGTTTATTTTAGCATATGAACCTGAACGATTAATTGAGCATGTTCACTGGGGTTGTCGCACCAAATTGGACTTCTTCATGTCGCCTGCAGGTGTCGCGTTCTCCTGGCTGCACGGTATTTTAGTTCCTTGGCTTCCTTTTGCTCTGATATTACTGTTTAATTGTTTGACAGTCAGGCGTATTTTAGTAGCCAACAGGTCTCGCAGGGCAATGCGCGGTCACAGAAGCGAGTGTCAAAGGGACCCAGAGATGGAGAGCCGGAGAAAATCCATCATTTTACTCTTCGCTGTATCCGGTAGTTTTATCCTGTTGTGGCTGCCTGCGACTGTGACCTTTTTATCGACCAGAATAACAAACACTGCGCAGTACCGCGCTGATTATGCAGCTCCTGCCTACATCGCCACTGAAACCGGATATATGCTTATGTATTTGAGCTCCTGTACAAACACATGCATTTACGTAGCCACACAAGCTAAATTCAGAGGAGAGCTGAAGAAAGTGGTGAAATATCCCTGGGTATGTATTTTGTTCTTGCTCAGGCTAACGGCAAATTAAAACACTATCTTGTTTCCTTCTATTCCTCTGGCTCAGAAATTTACATTCTTTGAATTTCAAAATCACCTACGCTTCACTGTCTCTGTCAGACACTTGATAGAAGCAATTTTCGAATATATCTCCAACTTTTACTTGAATAACGTGATATTACGTCTTTGCTTTAAAAAAGATGGACAGCAAGAGGAATGTTTTCCATTGTTTGACCACCATCCAAAATTTTGGGGCATACAGCGGGGTTTCCTAATTAATAACCCCTCCGGCCCTCGGATATATTGACAGAGGCTCAGAAGTGTAACGAATGCACTTTAGGTCCGATCTCTTCTCACGCGCGAGGCCGGGATTTCCCGTTTGTACAACATGTGCTCATAAATCAGTCAGCAAGCGAAGCGCAGATTGAAGATAACGGGTTATAGGGGTCGAACTGGTGGTCAGTCCGGCTGACAGAAACAACACACAAAATGGGTGCATTGCCTCTGACAGGTATAAATAATGCATCCAATGGCTAGAGATCGTCGCAATTGGGGGTGGCAATGTCATAGTGGTATTGCCACCATACTAGTATTCCAGAGCACCTGAGTAATGCTTTGGGGACTTGGGTTCCAATCCCAACAAGGGAAATGGTAGAACTTGCATACAATAAAAATCAATGTAAATAAGGTCCAATGATGACCAGAAAACGATTGCTGATTGTTGAATCACTAATCGCTGTAATCCAATACCACATTTTTGTAAACTCATCCATTTCTGGCAGCTTATCGTATCCCTTTAACCTCCTGCAATACTTGCGACTCTCCCTATCTCTGTAAACTCCCCCAACCTGTCTAATTCTCACTATCTCTGTAATCTCGCACAACCCTCCAGCCTGTCCTTAAATTGTTTCTGGCCTACGTGTAACCCCTGGCCCATGGTAACATTATTGGCTCTTCAATGCCCTCTGAAGAAAGGTAATGTTGGGTGGAAATAAATGCTGACGTAGTCGAAGGCACCCACGTCACGTGAAATATTTCTGAAAATTTAACAGAGCACAATGTTGGTGCGAGATTGTTTCTGGATGACTGTAACTACACCAAAGCAAAGCAACCTTGCTTCACTGATTCCGTGCACGATATCATGAATGAGAGCCCTACCAGGCCAATGCAAAGATATACTTTTATATGCTATTCAAGGTAATAAATAGCAGCAAGTCACTTCATAGCGGCATTAATAAAACAATGAAAACAAAAACTTATGAATCAGCATACGGATATATAACGATGAATGAGCAGAAATTGGCTAAGTGAATTAGTTTGAAAAGTTTATGAAAGGAGTAAAACGCATTAAAGAGGCAGGACACTTTTAGGACTTAAGTTCAGAATTTAGAGGCCAGGTAGCTGAAGGCCAGGACGTCAAAGTTAGAAACGACTAAGATTGGACTAGTTAAAGAGAACACACAATGCTCCAAAATGCCAACGTCAGACGATGTAGCGAGCTCACACCCCTGATTTCAACGAACACAAGGCACTCAAACTCCAGAGATCAGAACGTGTGTCGGCCTCAATAATCATAAGTGACATAGTAGGCAGGGTTGCATGGTTTGGAGGAGGTTACAGATATAGGGAGAGTTGCAATGGTTGGATGACGTTACAGAGATAGGGAGTGCTGTGGGTAGTGGAGGAGGCTATAGAGTTAGGGGAAGGTTGTCTGAACCGAAGGAGGTTACATAGGTTATAGTGATAGGAAGGTTGTACGGGACTGAGGAAGTTACAGCGATAGAGCTGGTTGGAGGAGGTTACAGAGTTAGGGGTTTTCCCAGGAATTGTAAAAGGTTACAGAAACACAAAACTGGACGGGGTTGGCAGTTGTGAGGAAAATTCAACGTGGCATCAGGGCGATTAAGCCAAGTTGCCTTTGGGTACAAACAGATTGCAGATGCAGCGTAAAATGGATAAATGTGAAGTTATACGCATTTGTGTTAAAAACAGCAAGGCAGGGTCTTACTAAATTGGAATACATAGTGAATTGTTGATGTAAAGCGGGGTCAGGGTACCATTGTACACCAGCCAATAAAAGTTAGCAGGCAGGTGAAGCAAGCGGTTTGGAATGATGACCTTCATTGCAAGAAGATTTGAGTTCAGAAGTTGGGACGTCTTACTGCAGTTCCACAGGACCTTGGAGACACACCTGGAGTATTGCGAGCAGTCTTCATCTCCCTATCTAAGAAATTAAATACTTGCCAAAGAAGGAGTGCAGCGAAGGTTCACTAAGATGATACTGAGGATGGCGGGACTATCCTATGAGGTTAGATTTGTTCGAATGGGCACTTAATCAATACAGTTTAGAAGAATCAGGGGCAATCTAATTGTAATGTATGAAATTCTATCAGTGCTAGACAGACTAGATGCAGGGAGAATGTTTCCACTGGTTGAGCAGCCTAGAACCAGGGACCGCAGACTCAGCATACTGGGAAGGCTATTTAGGACTTAGACGAGAAAGGTTTCTTCACTCAGAGTGTGGACAGCCTGTGGAACTTTCTACCACAGTATGCTGTGGAGGCTGCTCTCTGGGTATATTCAATCAATAATTTGATGTGTTTTTGCATTTTGGGGCATCAGGGGATATGGAACGAAAGCAGGAATATGGTGTTAAGTTAGAGGATCTCAGCCATTATAGTATGGAATGGCGGAGCATACTTGAAGGGCCAAATGGCATACCCTTGCTCTTATTTTCTGTCGCTCTAGCCATAGGGTGAGGCTGGGGGAAGCTGTAGGGATAGGAGAAGGTTGAAGGATCTGTGGTATGTTTCTGAGATACGGACAGCTGTTGGGTTTGGTGTGGGTTATAGTGTTAGGGAGGGTTGTATGAACTATAGTAGGTTACAGGTATAGAGAGGGTTGTAGGGTCTGAAGTGATTACAGAAATAGATATAGGTTACAGAAAGTTTGGAGGAACTGGAGGATGTTATAGAGGTAGGCAGAATTTTAGGAACTGAACGAGGTCACAGAGAGATGCACAGTTGTAGGAACTGGAGGAGATTATCGAAAAAGAAGGTTTGTGGGAACTGGAGGAAGTTATGGAGACAGGGAGGGTTGGAGGAACTGACGAATTTTATAGAGAAATGCATGGTCTTACGACCTGGAGGAGATTTTCGAAAAAGAAAGGTTGCAGGAACTGGAGGAGTTTTTGAGACAGGGACCTTTGTAGGAACTAAAGGAAGTTATAAGGATTGGTTTGGAGGAGAAAGATGACTTTTAGTAATCAGAAGTTTTGTAGGACTGAAGGCAAAGAGAGCTTGAAACGCTGGAGTATATTCCGAAGATAGAGAGGGTTGTAGGGCTGGTTGAATTTGCAGGTCGGTTGTTGGGCTGGGGAAAATTATCCAGATAGCAGTAGCTTTTTTGGAATTGGAGAAGGTACGAGAGGTAAGCTTTCACTGCAGTTCTAGAGCGGATTATGGTGGTAGAATGACATATAGAGTGGCGTGGCTTAAAAATATCAGGAGATTTATCAGATTGGACGATGTCACAGAAAGAAACATAAAACAGTGTGAGGGCTTCAGGCGGTTTCACAGAGAGGGAAGAGTTGAGTTTGGGTCAAAGGCAATGAACGGAAGGATCACGGCCAAGGAGGGATTTTCAGAAAGGGAGCCATTTAATATTGGCTATCACATGCACAATGCAAGAAACGAAACATGATACGAGTTGGTATATACATGAGGTTGGTATTGATTTCCATGAGCTCCTTTTATGGGGAAAGAACACCTTTCCAGGCCTTGAGTGCAATGGTCTATCCAAGCCTAAAGTTGACAAGGGTTTCAATAGCACATGAGCTGAGACAGGCACCCAAACAGGCAATGTCACATTGGGAAGTGGCCGCTATGGCGATGGAGCTTATAAAGATTTGGAGCTTTGTAAATGCCAACTGATTGTGCAGTAACAAGACGAGTATTATTTTCACCAACAGGATGATGCCATTAAATAGCCTTTCTACCAATCACAGCAGTGGGTGATGTGCGATATTAATTTCAGTGATTGTGCCATTCATGTCCCACCTGCTGTTCCCAGAGGGCAGAGTACCAGCGGCACGCAACACCCCCGTGATTCCACAGCTCAGACCATAATGCCTAACGGTAGATGCGATTGCTTTATTAGGAAGCACCTACTAAACATTGCTGAGTGTCAGATGCATAACAGTAACAACCAATTTAATTTTACTGGGTGACATTGCAACACAGCTTATGTACAGTGTATATACATTTCACCACCTATATCAACTCTACAGCCACAGGGGCATCTCCTCTGAAGACAAAAGGAAGATGTCCAGAAAAAAAACAAAATATTGTGGACACTATGAATCTGAAACAAGAGTAACAAACACCCAGTTTTGCACCTTTTTGAATTAAAAGAAACATGGGATTTGGGGAGGGCGGGGATTGGTTGGGTATGCTGGTAGTGGTGGTGGGGCGATTGTTCCATGCTGCATTCACCAAGGCAAGGCTTCAACCTGTCAGAGTCGACCAGTAAACCAAACAGCACATTTTTTAATGCAGAGTATTTAGCGCCCCCTTTGGAATTTTGCATCCTACCACCTGGCAAGTGGAAGATGAACAGCTTCGCCAACATCCCTCTTTCTTCAGCGTTCCTCAATTTGACCATTATCCCTCCTTTTCCATTAAGCAATCTCACCATGTGCTGCTTATCTCAGGATTGGGTTTCATTTCGTCATTTAGTGATTGTACGCACAAAACATCCACTCATAAATAATCTGCATTTTCCTTCCAACCAGTTCATGCTTGAATGTTTACTCCTTAACTTAGCAGCCACCGGACAGAAATACTAGATTGATTATCCAGTCGCATTGACCGTCAACTTGCTCAAATGTCTTAAGGTGTTAGATTCAAGGGTTTCACATTTTGCAGTGCTATTTATATTATTGGAACCATGCGTTTCAATTTTATTTTAGAAATTCTGAATAGCTCATTAAATTACTCATCAGTTATAAAGGGTTGCCAGATTAGTCAGTCTGAATAGTTGTTCAAAATAAGTCATGTTTCCCAAATACAATTATTAAATGTCATTTTATGAACCCCACCAAAAATAACTTAAATTCCATCCAACAAACTAGTACAAGCATCAACACTACCACGTTAGCAGATCGGAGATATGGTACTACAAAGATGGGGAAAATTTTGCTCCCTGAAACAGAATCTCTTTTCCTTAAAGATAAACAAAATAAACAATATGATTGATTGATATGAAATTCCATCAGTGCTAGACAGTCTGGATGCAGGGAGAATGTTTCCCCTGGTTGAGGAGCCTAGAACCAGGGGCCACAGACTCAGCATACTGGGAAGGCTATTTTGGACAGAGGTGAGAAAAGGTTTCTTCACTCAGAGGGTGATCAGCCTGTGGAATTCTCTACCACAGTACGCAGTGGAGGCCGCTCACTAATTATATTCAATCAATAATTTAATATGTTTTTTTTACATTTTGGGGTATCACGGGGTATGAAGTTAAAGCAGCAATATCGCTTTGAGATAGTGTCAGGCATGATCATATTGAATGGCGGTGCAGACTTGAAGGGCCTATTGGCCTACTCCTGCCCTTATTTTCTATGTGTCTATGTGTCTAGAGATAGGGTGCGATGTAGAGGCTGGAGAAAGCTATAGGAATAGGGGAAGGTTTTGTGAACTTTTGTATGATTCTGAAATAGGGAGGAATGTTGGGTTTGCTGGAGGTTATAGAGGTAGAAAGGGTTATATGAACTGTATTAGATTACAGATATAGGGAGGTTTGTAGGTTCTGAAGGGGGGTTACAGAGCGACAGAGAGGTTACAGAGAGGTCATAGGAATGATATTAACCATTGGATATACCAGTACTGTTATCAAGCATATTTACACTCCCCTTTAATACTTGGTCATCAGTGACATTGGTTAGGCATTTCATTTAAAGTATTCATTTTATTCCTAAATTAAATCAGCAAAGCAGATAACAGTTCTAATGGAAATTCATTCAAATACAAGGAGTCATCACACACTACATTATCAATACATTTCTGTACACTCTACAATTATTCACGTAGAGACCACGGTGCATGTATTTTTACATTCCTGCTCACTGTCCAACTCCTCGCACCTAAAATAGTTTATTCCTATATTTATACATGCTCTACTGTTCCTCACAAGATGGACACCATAACCAATCATGGCTTCAGACTCTCACACAGACCATCTTGCCCATACATTTTTGCTCACTCTCCAACTACTTACACCTAGGACAAATTTTCCATTTGTTTTTGCACACTCATTACTCACACACAAAACATAATGTCCATACATTTCTGCATACTCTCGTATGACTCACACAGAAAACAATCTCCATACAAGGAGTCAGCAAGGGGCGCTTGTGTGAAGCCACAGGTGCAAACCCCGGGCCCAATTACCCAGGTGACTTCGGGTTTCACCATCCCATGCGTATCATCCCCTTCCCAAGTCCGCAGCATAATCCTTTCCAGCCGAGGAGGGTGCCACTGCCACGCAGCAGGACCCCGAAAGTGGGCCGGGACCCTCCAGCTCTGAATCCACCAGAGGACATCTGGTCAAGCTCGTTACCAATCGGACTTTGACAGTAAGCAGGCTGCAACTACGTCCTCTGTGGAAGTCCTGGAAGCCCCAAAACTTAACAGCAGGATTAGGAAGGTTTTGAAGATCAAGTCGCACAACCTGTTAATCACCTGTAAATGCTATTCACTATTGTCAATATACTCCGAAGAATCTCTCCCTGTCTATGGCTCCTTGTTCTGATGAGCAGTGTCCACGTTAATAGATGTTAAACCTTGGTCTCTGCACAAGATAATAGCAGTTCCCTCAGTCTAGGCTCTCTTCCATGTACTTTGTGCAACCTTCCCAGCACACTGAAAGTGTCCCGTCACTGCTGTTGGACACACCAATCATTCCTGCACCTCAATGGCTCTTAGCATTGCTGCCAGAATGTACTATGCTAGTGTCATTAAACTCCATCATTCTATCTTTCTGTTCCCAGCAACTTTGACGTGCAGCTGGCACCCATCTCATCAGCATCTGTGTCCGGTGACAGTGTGGCCCTGAAGATTTCAGCTCACGAAGGATGCCATATGATCAGAAGAAGTTAAAGGTTCCGCACTTGATCTCCATGATATGACACTGTTCACAAAGCAAACTGCCATCAGCCAGACAGGAGTCAGACATTCACGTTAGCTTTGTGAGGATCTACGTGTGTCACCACTGCACGTCCTTATCAACCACCTGGAATGTAGGGACTATGGGTACCCAATGCATCTCCATGACAGATGTCGCATCATCGAGTGTATGCACCACCTTCAGCCGAAGAGGAGTCAAACGTTCACAGATCAAATGTGAGAAGCTGTGCTATATTCTCACTGCCTGTCATCATTGTCCTTCACGATTCCATGAGGGGCCCCCGAGCATACCTGCCTCGCTTGGCCAATTTGTGGCTTCATCACCATCAACCTCACATTTGAGGAGCTCATCGCTCTCACCCACACCGAAGTCCACCTCATCTCAGGGGATGTGCGATGATTAGATGTGGCTATCTGTCAGTCATCTGCAGTGCATGCAGAAACCACCACGGTGCCTTCAGCTTGATGTTGCCACTACTCCCTTTGTCCAACCTGGCGCCTCTGTCGCTCTCTTCTCCATTACCTTGACTCTCTGTAAGCCATGTGACATAGGTCTTGGTCAACATGCTCTGCGCTCCTAATGTAATCTTCCTGCACGATGAAGGAGTGAGACATGTGGGTTAGCATGGGTGTACTAAGAACATAATTTCATTAAGTCCGAAAGCCCCTTAATGCGTGCCGATATTTGCTGTCCGCCACTTGGCTGACCAGAATTTAATGTGCTGCATGGTTGCCCAAAAACACACACTCGTCTGCCCCACTCTACCTGAACCATTGGCGGCAGCCTTGCCCTGTGCCCTGTGTGTAGCTGGTTCCACCCATACTCTCCCACCCCATCACATGTGCTAAAAAGCTCCCATCAGACCCCCCCCCACCCTAAACACGCCTGAGACAGTTGTGCCTTGGACCCTGCAGCTTCTCTCAAACAGTGCTACCTTGCCACACAACCCATTCGACTTAGGCCGTGCTGCCTTGCCCCTGAACTCGACTCAGAGCATCCTGCCTTGCACCACTTCCTCCAATCCACCTGGGACCATGCTGCTTTCCCCACCACCACACCGTCCCGCACCAACGCCCCCCCCCCCCCCCCCAACCCAACTCCGCTGATCACATCGTGCTGTCTTTCCAAGGCCTACCCGGCCTCCAACTCGCCCCAAAGACACAACAGCCCTTGCACCAGTGCGGCACTGCCAGGCAGCTGAGAAAAGGCGACTTGCCAGTGCTGCCGGCCGAATGCATGGTGCTTCAAACTTGAAGTTTAAGGGCAGCCTGGTAAGCACTGTGCAGCTTTAGTAGACCCTGACCTCTCAGTTTCCCTTAAAGTTCAGCTCGCCAGGTGAAGGCTTTTGGAATGCTGTTCTAAAGCACGGTGACAGGAAATCACATTGAACTATCTGGATGATTCCAACGAGCAGGGATAATAATTATATGCAGATGTATTAAAACTACTTCCCCAAAAGTCTGCCACTGGGTAACGTGTACCATCAGAGATGGCTGTCATAGGTGAGAGCATATTAGTTTCATGAGACCATGAAGCCAATGTTTCGCCTACCAGCTACATTTTCTGCTCACACCCAAAGCTAACAAGAAGAGAAAACTCTGGCCCGCGTCTTGGGGAGCTCCATTATTAACACTTCTCCAGTCTGAAAGGACAAACTCCTCCAATATTATCTATTGACACCCAATCATAGCAATGCTACTACTGCACCTTTTGAAATATCAGCTCTCACATTCCACAAAAAGAATGTCACGTGGCACTTTGGCAAATACTTTTTCCAAATCCAGGCACATCAAATCAAAGGCACCGCCCACACCTGTCTTCTCTATTGCCTCATCGAACAAGTCAAACAATTCATTCAAACAAGATTTTCCCCTAACAATGCCATGCTGGCTTTCTGGAATTTAGGGGCATCTGTCCAAATGGCTATTGATTTTTCCCGCAACATCATTCCTACAAACTTCCCCACCACCCATCTTAAACTGACTGGCCTTCCATTGGAGGCTTTATTTTTAAAATCTTTTTTGTTTAATTAGCACAACATTTGAAACACCCCCGTCCTTTCGCAATAACTGTATCTAAGGAGGCTTGCAAAACTATGCCAATATCTCCACAATTTTCACTCTCATTCCCCTCAGTACCAGTGGGTGCAGCTTTATATCCTCCTGTTGCATTATCAGTTATCCGTGGCCAGCCTGCCAAAAACCTCCTCCTCATAAATTTTAGATCAGTAATAGTCTGAACTATTTCTATTTTTCATTATGCTAGGGGCAGCACTTTTTTTTTGGTACGGTTTCAAGGTACGAATTTAATACCTCGGCTTTGTCTACTGCCTGCAAAGGTAATTGTCTTTTTGGTCCCTGGCAGCTCTCACTATTTTTTTTATCAATCTTATTTTATTTTTATGATCATAGAAAAGTTCTTGTTGTTCATGCACTATGACACCCAGGTCCCTCTTCATCTCAGAGCTCTTCAATTTCTCACCAATTAAGCAGCATGATTCTCTTTTATTCTTCCTGGAAAATGCATAATTTCACATTTTGGCACATTATACTCCCAGATCCTATTTGCCAGGTCTTTGCCGTCATACATGACCTATATATATCTTTCTGTATCCTCTTTAAGCTCTCTTCACAACTTACTTTCCTACCACCTTTTGTGTTACCAACTAATTAGGCAATCATCCCATCTGCCCCACCAAGTAATTTATAGAAATTGTACATATTTACGTCCCAGCACGGATCCCTGTGGCACAGACCTCGTCACATTTTACAATCCAGAAAAACAACCATTTCAGCCAGCTCCCTGCTTCCTGTTACTCAGCCAATCTGCTATCCATGCCAATATCTTCTGTCCTAGACCATAAATGTTCATTTAAAGCAATAATATTTGCTGTGGCACTTCGCAAATGCATTCTGGAAATCTAAGTATAGTACATCCGCTGGTTCCCCATTATCCACAGGACATGTTGCTCCTATTTCGAAGCCAGGAGATCGCTGCAGAAGCCTTTGGGATAATGCCTTTGCACAACCATCTTCAGCTGCTTCACTTTTGGCTATGCTTGGATCATAAGGTCAGGAGTGAGAATATTCGCTGGTGATCCCGAAGTTGCTACATGTCATTCATTATTTCTCACACACTGAGGCACCCCATATTCAAAGTTCAGCACAAAATGGACAACGTTCATACTTGCAGTGTTTAGTGGTAACTAACTTCAGCGCCACATAGATGTAAGGCAAGGACCATCTCCAGGAAGCAAAAAAAAACATAATATCTCGCCTGTCCATTTAGCAGCATTGACAACGCTTTAAAATTTGCCATTGAAATGATGGGATTAGCCTTGATAAGAAACTTAATTGGAGGCGTCAATATATAAAAATTTGCATAAAATGAAAAAATTACACATTATATGTATATAATACATTATACATATAGGCTGTATTCGTATATATATATATATCATATATATATACACAGACATATTTAAACACACAGATACATTTGTGCATATATATATATTATATATACATATCATACATTTATACATATGCATAACATGAATAATTATACATTGCATATGTTAAGCACAATAAAGTGCATATTAAAATAGTCATATGCATATACTGGCTACAAAGACATTTCACATGCTGGGATTTATTTGGAGACTGACTCATCTTGCGAATCCCGAAAATGTCTCCAGTTTCTAAATGCCATGAGCCACAAGTGTGATATATTACTGAACTCGACTCGAACAACAATCAAGCAGCTGGGAAATAATCCGTGGCTTAGCAGCCTGCTTGATTTGCACCCCATCCCACATCTTAACCAATCAATCTGTCTACTGTGGCAGTAGCATGTTCCATATACAAGATTCACAGAAACAACTAGGGCAATCTCCTATAGCATCACATCCAAATTGCACCCTTTAACACCCGACGGACAAGGGCAGCAAGAGAGTTGAAGCATCACTACCTCAATTTGCCCTCCTTGCCGCACCGTATCCTAACTTGGAAATAGACCAATGTTCCTTCATTGCCTCTCTGTCAAAATCCTAAAATTGCCATCCTAACAGCACTGTGGGTGCACCGACTGATAAACTGCAGTTGCCGCTGAAGGCGGCTCCCGACCATATTGTACAATAGAATCAGTGACAGGAAACAAGTACTGTCCCTGGCTGCAACCCTCACATCTCAGGAAAGAATTCAAGTGAATCCTCCCTGGGCCTTTGAAGGATTTCAACCTATGTATTCATTATCCGTGAATTCACTTGCTCACAGGCAGAAGGACAGTTGGTAGAAACGTTTTGTGAGCCTGTCGTTTCAGTACTTCTCCAGGTACTTTTTATCTAGTGGTTGAATTGTTTTAAGTTCCTTACCTTTTTGTCAAATGATATTGTATTATTATTGAGACGTGTCCAGTGTCTTCTTCCCTTAAGCCAGCTAAACTATTTTGGTCCAAAGATTCTTCCATTTCCCTTTTCTCCTTTATTAATTCCCCAGCATCATCCTCTAAGAAGCAAAAGTTGACTTTAGCTCCTTCCAACAATCGCATGTGCCTCTGGAAGCTCTTACTGTTTGATTTTATATTTCCTGCCAACTTAACCGCATAATATGTTTTACACTCACCCTCTATTGCCTTTTATTCATAATTTCCTGGTTCCTAAATTCTCTGACCCACCAGGAATGTTTTACAACTTAAATCAATTTACTTTCAATTTGCCACTATTCCTACCTTCTTTAGTTAGCCATGGATGCTTTTCCTATCTCCATAGTTTTTCCTTGCCCCTAGGTTATATATTAGTTGAGCATTATGAAATACCTCCTGACATTTCTGCCATTGCTTGCCTTACCTTAACCTATTTTAGCCATTCACTTTAGATGACACGGTCGTCATACATTTGTGAAAGTTTTTACTTACTCTTAAGCCCGAAGGTTCTCAACTTCACATTCAGTGTGCAATTCTGCCATATTGTTGTCTCACTTCGTTCGAGCAGCTTTCAGCGTGAGATGCATAAGGAATGATGTCTCATTACATGTACCAGATTTAAAAAAAATAAAAATCTTCGCCTGGCTCAGCAATATATGTTTCTAAGAAGCTGCCTCAGATATAGGCTCTGAACTGACCTCGAGGCAACCTCTGCCATTTTTATCAATAAAGCAACCTGATATTTGTTGTCATTGGCGATTAGTGCAGTGCCTCTATCTCCAGTACCTAATAGTATTTTGATCTGTACTCCATCCTACAGTGTTGCTAATTTTAGCGGACCTGTGGAATCGTTTTTTGGGAATTTCATTAATCCACCCTAACTGAATCAACATCTTTTCTTTCCGATTCAAGATATCTTTTTTGATTTCTCATACCTGAAATGACCTCATCCTTTTTTATGGAACAGAGCAACACCAACTCATTCCCCTTTTCTCTCTACCCATCTGAAGTGGCATTGTTAATTTCTCAAATGCTGCCCACCTTGCAAACAGGTGCCTGGAGTGCCGCAGTTCAAGAAGGCAGCTAAACCCCAGCTTGCCAAGGGCAATCAGAGATGGGCAAAAATGCCAGAGAAAGCCGACGTCCCATGAGTTGGTCAGCTCAAACCAAGTTAATTTTTACTTGTGCCAATAATTGAACTACCAGGCAAAGTATTTTGCGAGCATTCAAACAGATATCTTTAACTTTGCCTTTTTTCTGTGAAACATTTTCCGTCTGACCGTATTTGCAGGCGTAATTGTGAATTTGCATTGTCGCTTCCTGTCACAATCACGTAATCATAAACAGTGCACTTCAATATTTCCGTGTCATCTCTCATTAACTCTCTAAATTCGAACCCCCCCCCCCACCCCCCCCACCCCACTTATCTGGTCTTACACTCACGAGGTTTTAGTTGAAAGCAGCGCCTACTCCTCCAGTTATTCAAACTGTCAGACCACTCAGGCCACCAGGCAATGACCGTCTTCAACAATAGAGAATCTTACAATGGCATTTTCGAAACTGAATCCCCCAATACCAACATCTAGGTGTTTGCCGTTGAAAAGAAAATAAACTGGACTAGCGGGCTTCAGGAGCAGGTCAGAGGCTAGGAACACTCTGGCAATTCACTCACCTCCTGATGGTGGACAAAGCGTTTCCAAAATCTACAAGGCACATGTCAGCAGATTAATGGAATAATCCCCACGTGCCTGGATGGGTGCAGCCCCCAAAACACTCAAGCAGCTTGACAACCTCCAGGACAAGATGGCCCCTGGATTTGCACGACATCTGAAATCATTCACTCCCTATACCAATGGCGTGAAGGAGCAGCAATGTGTACCATTTACAAGGCGCACTGCAGGGATTCACCAAGGCTCCTTAGGCAACAACTTCCAAACCCATGACCACTGTCATCTAGAAGGACAAGGGCAGCAGTCACATGGAAACACCACCAACTGGAAATTCCCCTCTACGTCACTCACCATCCTCACATGGAAATATGTCACCATTTATGCACTGTCCCTGGTTCAAAAGCCAGGAATTCCCTCCCCCCCCCACCCCACCACTCACCGCCCACCACCCCTCCCCACCCCGTGACACCACCACTCCTTAACAGCACTGTGGGGGCACCTACACCACCTGGACTGCAGCAGTTCAGCAAGGCTGCTTACAACCACCACCTCAAGGCAACTAGAGATGGGCAATAAATGCTGGCCCATCCACCAACGCCCATATCCCGTGAATGAATATATGCTAAAAAGAATGGTCCCAATGTGGCTCGGGTGAAAAACATCTCAATGGAAAATCTCCCCCTTTCATCAGCAGTGGTACTGGTCCATCTTGAATCAGTACCCAGTTCTCCCAAACATCCTTGGAACCACGAGGTCTACACCCTGATCTTATTTTCACTATTAAACTTTGCTTAATTGCCATGTCTTCATTCAAAGACGATTACATTTGTAGATTCCTGTTTTAATATCTACCCTACATGCTCATGTTCCCTCAGTAGAATCTGCATCTCATTCCTATTCATATAGCTGTTCACTGCATGGTCACAAACATGATTTCCCTCATCCCACTCCAAGTCCCTTTTCTGATCCGAGGGTGCATCCTAAGCTATTGCAATAGGCGAGCAGCACAACCTTGACAACTCTCATCTGCAAATGAAATACTTCCCTTATAAGTGTACCCTAGCACTACCACATTGCTTTTTCCTCTCTCACTTTAAATCCCCACTTCCCCTTGTTGCTCCGTCTGGTGGGATAGCTTTCTCAGCCTGCTTTGCGGCCCAGTTTACGAGCACAAAGTATACAAGTAACTGTTTAAAAAATCAAGTGTTGAAATGCGTCGAAGGGGAACGATATGTTCCCTGTGCCCATTCCTCTCGTAGCCACAAACCCATGCCCTTGACGACTGGAAAAATCTGACTTTGGAAACACAGCGATTTTGGCTACCTGATGGAATTCAGAAATAAGTGACCTAGCTCCCGCCCTACTGGGTCGCATTTCTCAAAAGACGGTCTCCAGTTAACCACATTGAAGCTGAGGCTCCTAGAGATTCACATACTCAAGACAGTTGTCATTGGGGAGTGGGTTGAGCGGGGTGTGGTGAGAGGGGTTTGTGTGGGGAGACTGAATTTGTTTTCACCAGCTCCAAAATGCAACCAGTTTAAAACATCACGTGCATAAAGACAAGCAAGGAGAGGAAGGGATAGAAAGAAATCAACGATCATATTGCATCAACAAAAAATGCTCAATGTTAAGATTATTGGTAATACATTATTGAAGTCTATTTTATCTGATTGTGGATGTTCTGCAGAGTTAATGAACTAATGTCTCAAGGGGGAATGAATGTTTCAGATCTAACTGCAATTTCAGACACGTGGTTTAAATGATCGAGGACGACAACTTGCATTTACAAAGAACTTTGCGACAAAGAAACCTCCTCAAGAGTTTAAGCCACAGTTGGAACATAAATATTCCAATTGCACAATATTTGGAATAGGCAAACCGAATTGACCAGAATGAGGAGCAGCTCTGAATGTAAAGATGACAGCGCATTAGCGGGAAAGGGTTTTGGCTAAGATCATTAAGTGGAATTAATATATCGAGGAATTAAATGACCAGGAAGCACTGCTTGAGTAGTTAACCATCGCTACTAACAACACTTATTACGTCAAACACAATGTTAAACAAAAAATCATTGATGGTTACAAAGGCAGTGTAATAATTTTGGGGGAGGTTAATCTTCATTCAGATAGGGGGATCAGTTTGACAAAGGCGATCCGGAAGATGTGTTTGTAGGATGTTTTCTACAAATATTCAGATAACAATACATTGTGAATCCAATGGGGGATAACGTTATTTCAAAGCTAGTATTGAGCAACAAGACAACGTTAATTAGTAATTTCCTAGTAAATAAGTTAATGATGAAAGTACGGCTGAATTCCATATTAAGTTCCGAAGTGACATACACCACTCAGAAAAAAGATACTTAAACATAATCAATGCCTATTACCTAGGTATTGGGGGAGGCATGCAGCTGGGTTATGTTTGCGTTATTAGTATAAAAGGTGTACTGGTGAATAAACAGAGGGGAGGATGCAGAAAAAAAAAACAACAAAAGCATTTCATAAAAATGTATTGCATCAATATTTAATATTTAACATAGCAGCATTCCAAAAGCAGAAAACAGAAACAAAATGCACAACGATCCAGCCAGATGAGGTCCTGCACACAGAGGATACGGACGTATTATGGAACTAGCCAGCAAAACCTCAAACGGTTTAAACCACAGATTGCTCCAAAACCACGAGTTAACGATTATAGAAATGGAAGGAGAGCTCAGATGACTGTGAAAGCGGAAGTAATTACGCAGGAGCATAATTGTGACCTTGAAAGCAGCTCTTGGAGATATGGAACATGTACAGCCGAACGGAAAGCAACTGAACAGACCTGGGAGCAATGCCTTTGCCGCGCTTTACGCTTTTGCCAAAGGCAGGTGTATAACCTAAATTGCCCTTGCTGTGGGAACTAGTGGAGGAACAAAACAGGTGCATAGGGGAGTAGGAGATGCAACTGGCAGTAAAATACGAAATTACACGATTTTTGACGGGTCTGAGTAAGAGGAAATGTAACCAGGCATTACTTGGGGTTTAAAGCAAAATAATGCGGGTTTGGTAATCTGAAACAAAAACTGAAAATGCTGGAAAAACCCACCAGGTCTTACAGCATCTGTAGAGAGAAATGACTCTTCTTCAGTGCAGACACTTCTTCAGACGGACAGCTAACTTGGGGTTATTATGCTTGGATGTGAATGTGCATCATGTTCATCAGCTGCAGGCAGTTGTCAGCTGCAGGCATAGATAGCCAAGTAGAATGTGAAGTTGCAGCATCCATTTCTCTTTCTTTTGGATTTCAGTTCAAAAACAGACTGGCAGCTAACATTAAACAGAATTCCGTAATCTTCTACAGGCGTATCAGTAATAAAAGGGATGGCACTGAGGGACAGTTGTGGATTAGGAACCAACCTCCATGTAATGCATGGAGCCAGAGGCATGAATAAGGTCCGGAATTAGTCTTTTGCACCTGCCTCTACCGAGGCATAAATGGTGCCAAACACTGTAGGGAACAGAGGTGGTTCAGCCACCATGTTGGCTGAAACCTAACAGAGGACAGAGTGTTATTTATCCATTTTTGGGATGTGGGTGTCGCTGGATAGGCCAGCATTTATTATCCATCCCTAATTACCCTTGTTCAGAGGGAATTTAAGGGTGAGCCACATTGTTGGGGGTCTGGAGTACCTATAGGTCAGACCAGGTGAGGGCAGCAGATTTCCTGCCCTAAAGGACATTATTGAACCAGATGGGTTTTAATGATCGGCGATGGTTTTGTGGTCATCATCAGGTTCTTAATTCCAGATTTTTATTGACTTCACATTTCACCACCTGCAGTATTGGGATTTGAACCCGGCAGATGAGGCAGCAGGACCGGATGAGATAAGATGCATTCAAGGATTCTGTGTGATCTGGAAGCTGCCGAGCTGTTGCCCAGGATCGTACAATCCTTCTTAGATACGGGACTGGTAAAGGAGGTGTGGGGCATTTCAAAAGTTGCACTATGGTACACAACTAAAATATGTGGTTGTAGGCTTATCAACCACAGTTCCTTCTGCTTAACCTTGGCTATGGGGAAGCTTTAGTTAGAAATGACAATTCGGGGCAGCATTCACATTCACCTGGACAAAGGTGGGTAGAGTAACCAAAACCAGCATGCATTTGTAAAAGGAAAATCATGTTTAATTAACTCGATTGGATTTTCGATGAGTTTAAAGAAGGTTGATGAGGTTAGTGTGGCTTATCTAGAGAATCTGGATTCCCAAAGAATCGATTGATGAAATATTGCACAGTAGCCTCGGTAAAGTTACAAGTCCTGGCTAAAAGTGACGGCAGATAGATACACTGTTGTCTGAGTGACAAACAGCCGAAAGTAATTATGAATGGATGTTTATCGGATTGGAGAGAGGTATATAGCGGGTTGGCCATGGGTCGGCGTTAGGACAGTTTTTGGTTTACATACATTTATTAGCCTGACGTTGGCCCACAGGACTCAATTTCAAAGCTGTTGGATGCCATGTATCTTGATACTGAGAAATGTGAGGAGGACTCTGACAAGCCTCAGCAGATCATTGACAGGCCGGTAAAAATGGACAATAAAATGTCAGCTTAAACTCGTTGCAGGTAAATATGATGTGCTTCATTTTCGTGGGCCGAACAAGGAGAAATGATTTAAAGTGAAGGGGAGAATTCAAAAGCAATCGCAGGACCAGATGGATCTTGGAGTATATGTGGTCAGGCCAGGTAAAGATGATAAAGCAGGCTTGGGAAACTTGTGAAAAACAAAAAGAACACTGGGAGTTAAAAATTGGTGCATTGGCTCCAAAGGGACATATGGACATAGGAAATATGGGCAGGGTAGGTCATTCAGCCCCTTTAGGTTTCCTCCGTCATTGAATTAGGTCATGGCTGATCTTCTTTCTCAGATTGGTCCAGCTAACAGTTTGAATTGGGGCACTGGAGACCTCTGGAACCCGTCTTGCAGGCTTGTTGGACAAACTTGTTGGACTTATATTTGAAAGATGCTGAAACGCAGCTCAGCACCCAATGGCTCCATGCCCTGTACGTTTGCTGCACTTGGGTTCACTCATGAGATTATCATCAGCAAACACAGACAGGAACGAGTCCGTGATAGCAAGAGCAGCAAATACTGAGAAGGCCAAATTTTAAGTTGAGTTCTAGTGACCAGAGGGTGATGACAGACAGCTGGGGTGTGACGGAGCTGGAGCGGAGCGGGAAGGTGCCGGAATTGTGCCCAGGTGAGGCAGAGCGTCGCTCAAGGAATCCAGACTGTGGCTCAGGAATGCTGGAGCTAGATATGAGGGAGAAGGAAACAGAGGGGCCCCAGGTACAAGGATCAGACACCAGCGGCCTCTGATTGAGTAGAGACTGTGAAAGAGGGAACGTGAGGGGGAAGAGAGTGTGAGGGAGAGAGAGAGGGAGAAAGACTGAGACAGAGAGAGAGAGAGAGAGGTACAAAGAGACCATAAGAGGGAGGGAAAGATTGAGAGGTTTTTGGGGAGAGGGAGAGAAAGAGAGAACTGTTGGGGTGGGGGTGAGAATGAACGGGTGTGACGGGGGCATGAATCTCTAGCCCAAATCTCTCTCTTTCTTTTTTCACCATCCTCAGTCTACTGCCTTAACTATTTTCTTATCCATTCAAGGGACGTCGGCATTGCTGGCTGCACCAGTTTTTATTGCCCATTCCTGCTTGCCCCTGAGAAGGTATTGGTTAGATTCCTTCTTGGGTCGCTGCAGTTCCTATGGTGCAGGTACACCCACAGTGTGGTTGGGGAGGACGTTCCAGGATTTTGACCCAGCGACAGTGAAGGAAGTGTCATATATTTCCAGGTCAGGGCTGTGAGTGACCTGGAGGGGGATTTCCAGGTGGTTATCTACCGAACTATCTGCTGCCTTTGTCCTTCTAGATGGTAGTCTCTTTGGTTTGGAAAGCACTGTCGAAACAAACTTTGTGAACTCCTGCATTAAATCTCTGCATCAACATGAACGGTTCCTTTCTGCTGGTTACTTCAGCAGATCTTTCCTCTTTCCCTTTTCTCAGTTTACGAATTTCTGCTCCAATTTCACGTCTTTTCCTTTGAAGGGAAGCCCACCACATGGCCTTAACCGGCGATGGATTTTTGTAGATCAAGGTGTCCAATGATCAGCCTCAAATGGATGCCACCTGCTTCCAGAATCAGTCTAACCTACACCCACGTTAGGTGCAGCCTCCCTACCAAACTTTTGTGTCTAGCTCAACTATTGATGTCTTTGTCGCTTGTCTCCCACTCAGGGCTCCTGTTGTGCTCGCCAAAAAAAAAAAATTCTGCAAGACTCCTAAACTTGGGTCGCACTATCCCCTGAGGTTCTCCTCCTGTACATTAGAATCTAAAACACCAAACAACCAATAGATATATACCCCACTGGAACCTAACATACTATCATACAGAAAGACGTTGCAAGAAGTGCGTGCACATCCTGGGCAAGTGTTTTGAACGTAATGTTTATATATATGTAATTGTGTCTAGTCTATGATTTTTCTTCCACAAATTATTTTAATTTACGGGAATGAAAGGAAGTTCGCTGAGTGAGTGCGTGAGTTTGCATTTGACGAGTGAGTGAGTGTGAGGTTGACTGAATGAATGAGTGATTGTGTAGGTGGCTGAGTGAGTGAGTAAGTGTGAGGTTGGCTGAGTGAGAGAGTGTGAGGCTAGTCAAGTGAGTGATTGTGAGGTTGACTGAATGAGTGAGAGCGTTTGGGGTTGTTTGAGTGAGTGACTAAAGTGAGGTTGGTGGAGTGAGTATGAAGTTGGCCGAGTATTTGAGTAAGACGGTGGCTGAATGAGAGCGAGTGTGTACGAGAGTGGCTGATCGATTGTGCGTGTGCTGTGTTTATGTGCATGAATCTGTGTGTTGGGTGAGTGTGTGTGTTTGGGAGGGGTGTGTGTTTGCATGTGTGTGTGTATGTGTGCGTGTGCGTCCGTCGATGTGTGGGTTTGTGTGGGGCTTTCTGGTTTATCGTCAAAAAATTCAATCGAGTTTACGAAGCAAGACCTTTTTTCAAAATAATGATGAACATTTTTGAATATATTTTTGGTGTCCAAATGTTATTAATCTAACATTATAAATTTGGGATTCGCGATAAATGACGCAAATCCATTGACACTGTTCCATAAATAACGGTTGTTTGCGTAAGAGTCTCACTTGAACAATCTGTCTCTTTTCTAAACTGATTCTCTTTATAATTTAGATGTCCAATTCTTTAAACGACTTCCCCCGATAAAAAAAAAAGTGAGGGAACTTCATACTACAGTATTGCAGCCATTTCGCTGCCAGACAACACATACAAATAGATCTTGTTCATGTGGCGATTGCCGTGGCGTTAAGTCAACCTGCAGTTATTTTACTTCATTTTACGACGGCAAAAACCTTCAGCACGAGTAACGTGTCAGGTATGACCAATGCGCATAGTGTCAGAGGAAAGTCATCACAATCGATATTAAAGCGGAGTGTGCAAGAGGAAACAGGAATCGAAAAACAGCAAAGGTGATGTAAGTGTCGAGTCAACTTCATGGTGGAAAGCAATGTGCAATGAATGTGGGAAGATCTCATTAAATTCACCAGAGGCGAGGGCCTTCCTCACAGTGATCAAAAAGAATATGTTCCCTCGTCGTTCAGAGAGGAAATTCCCCTTGATATGATCACCCGTTAATTATTAGTGCAAGTTTGTAATGCGGCAATTCCTCATCGGCATCCTGGTCGAAAATGAAGTGTTAAGTATTCCATCAATAACTCTAATAATGTTCTAATCGGTTCATTAACTTTTAATTCAATCATCGGATGTGGCCATTACTAGCTAAGGCAGCGTTTGTTGCCCATCTCCTAATCGCCCTTATTCAGGGGTTACTCTTAACTGTCCACCACGTTACTGGACCGACTTGGTCAAGGCAGTAGATTTATTTCCCTATAGGCATTCGCAAAAACATTTTATAATTAAAGCAAGCGACAAGGCTTTTATCATATTTGCCCACGTCTTAAATTGTTTCGAAATTTCACCATCTGCTCGCGATGGGATTGGGATTCGAATCCGCGTCCTCAGAGCATTAGTCAGGGGGGTTGCAATATCAGACTAGTGAAAACACCACTGTGTCACCACCACCTCCCCACCACCCCCCCCCCCCCCCCCCCCCCCCCCCCCACACACACACACACACACACCCTCTGCCGGTTTTGCTAATTTTCGCTAGTTCTTAGTTGTTCTATAAAAAGCGAGATCTGACGACCCCGAGCGGCACTGCATTCGCAGCTGCACACCTCGGTGCTCTTCACATCCTCGACCAAGAATGGGACAGCTAATAATTCTGCAGATAAAGATAATTTACTATCCGCTTCTCGCAGCCTTTGGCATTCCTTGTGAGTCAATCTTTTTTGTTGTTTAACTGATGAGTGCTAACACAATATTAATGGTTGCTTAACTGTTTATGAGAGTACGCTCAACGACGAGTAACTTACCCACCGAGTTAAATGCATGAAGGTCAGCTTTAGATCACCATTGTGTTCTGATCAAAGACAAAACAACAAGCATCTGAACGAGAGATTTCACTCATCCCTCGTTGAGCCTCAGCCTGATTAGGGTGTGCAATTCAGGGAGCCTCACTTTGTAAACAAACGCACGGTTGTGTCAACGATGTAGGCAATATTCACAAGGCGATAAACAGACGGGAATAACTTCAGGCATCTGGAGGAAATCGAAAGGGTGTTTAAATCCCCCCTCCTTCGATAACGCAGTGAAGCTTGACGGGAGCCCAGCTGAAAATTATGAGAGAATTTTTATAAAGTAGAAGAACATATTTTTTTCTCTGCAAAGTGGGCCGATAAGGCGAGAACAAAGGGATAAAACGATTGGTAAATCATTATTCTTTATTCGTGCATGGGACGGGAGCGACACGGGCTAGGCCATCATTTATTTCCCTACTGTAATGCATTTCAAAGTTAACCTCATTGCTCTGGAGTCACGTGTAGGCCAGACCAGGTAAGGACAGCGGATTCCCTCCCCTAAAGGACATTAGTGAACGAGATGGATTTTCCCAACAATTGATTTACGGTTGTCATGAGATTTTTAATTCCAGATTTGTATTGAATTCAAATTCCTCTATCTGCCGTTGGGGGAGAGGGACCTAGGTCCTCACTTCATTACCGTGGGTCGCTGGAATATTAGTCAAGAGACAATGCCGTTATACCACCACTTTCCCCATGGGTCGACACAGGAGGAGAACGTGGGTATCACAGTATGTTGACAAGAGCTGGAACAGAAGACGCATGGTGCAATTAGTTTGAAGGGTACCCTTAAAAAAAAGCAATAGGACACGAATATGAGTTGTTCGCAAATTTCTGAGGGAATAATTGGAGTTTGGAAATAAATTGAGTAGCAATGTGTAGGAGCTCCCAAGGTGTGAAGGGCTGAATGCCTTGCTTCTGTGCCATAACATTCCATGAATCTATAACAGGAGCCAGTCCCGGCCAATGGAGAACGTTGAATGACATTTTGTAGAATTGATTGCTGCCTATTTAGCTGCTCCCTTCCACCTCGTCCGGAAGGAAAAGTTCCGCTTTCAGTCGTTACCACCGTGTTTGCAATCCAATTCGGCAAACGATTCTGGATTTAAAAGAGCAGCGAGGCGACGCCAATTGTTAAGACCGATGCAGTCGGTATAAAACGGAGTTATCAAAAATGCCAGATGGAAAGTTTAAACAATTGCCAGAATCAATAACATTATGTATTATGTTCGCGACGCGACTCTAAACTCAGGGATCAAGCAACTATTTCGAGGTTTTATATTAAACTAAACGAAACAGTTGATTAATCACACAGGTCAATGTATACGCGGATGGTAACAAGTTGATACTTTCCTAACTTTTAACAAATTTCCAAACTAATCTCCATTAAGTCAACAACAACCCATGGACTTAATCAAAACACCAGGCAAAGCATTTTCACCTTACGAATTAAAAAAATGATGTTCTTTCCACTGTGGAGACAGTTGGACGTTTGCAGCTGCCTTTTGATTTGGACTCATTTGAGTGTTTGATTTCAATAATCATCTTAACAATAATTACTGCAAAACTTAATTTTGTGTACACAATTACAAACACCGAATGAAGTCAGAATTACCTGGAAAAATTCAGCAGGTCTGTCAGTACCGGCGGAGAAGAAAAGAGTTGACGTTTCGAGTCGTCATGACCCTTCCACAGAACACAGGTCATGACGACTCGAAACATCAACTCTTTTCTTCTCCGCCGATGCTACCAGACCTGCTGAGTTTTTCCAGGTAATTCTGTTCTTGTTTTGGATTTCCAGCATCCGCAGTTCTTTGTTTTTATCTTTTGTTTTTATTTTTGTTTTTATCACCGAATTAAGTCATCCGGTTAACATAGGTGAATTAAAATTCTATGCAAAACTGGAATTCCCTAGGTGATTAAGAATTGAGAGCTTGAAACCTCACAGAGATGAGGCTTATTAAAAATGTAAGCTTCATTGTACAGGAAAGGGGCGAATTCAAAATATAACGTACAAAGGGGATGTAAGAAAATGGTGCAAAAGATATGCGTTTCTCCATCTGTCCATCTGCGTGTGATGTAGAGATTAATGCCTATTATCTTATTGGAAATTATTTTTTCTTTATATAGAATTTACTGCAATCTGTGTGTCTATGTGTATGCTTGTGTGTGTGTGTGCTTTTTAATTGGATTAAAGCCCGGGTGCTTTAATGTATACAAAGATTTATGTTTGAAAACGTAATTAAATAAATATGGGGAGATTGGAAACATGAGCATTAAATTTGCATGCGCCTGAGTATCAACACTACTGGCCTTGTCTCCAGATCACTTTGTGGGCATTCGCTGAGTGTCTCCGTCATTTCAACCGTTTCCATTTTCCTCGCAGCGAACCTAGTGACCATCGTTATTCTCTCGGCAGGAAATTGCGACCTTTCCAAATGCACATCTGTCTACCTGGTGGCCATGGCGACAGCAGATCTCCTTATAATGATCTTCAACGTAAGTGTGCATCACATTTTCAGCTATCATTTTGCACTTTCGTTCCTCTCCTACACAGCCGTGTGCTCGCTCTTCAATTACCTGAATTCAGTCAGCTTGTACATGACGGTATGGTTTACAGCATTGTTCACGTTTGACCGATTTGTGGTTATATGTTGTGAGCAGTTTAAAATAAAGTATTGCAGGGCGAAAACGGCTGCTGCAATTATAACGGCCACCACATCCCTGATCTGCTCAGAGAACATCTCGTACTTTTTTGCATATGGACCAGAACGATTAATAAACCATGTTCGCTGGGGCTGTCGCACCAAATTGAACTTCTTCACATCACCTGCAGGTGAGGCGTACTCCTGGCTGCAGAGCGTTTTAGTGGTATGCCTTCCTTTTGCTCTGATATTACTATTTAATGTTTTGACAGCTAGGCGTATTTTAGTAGCCATCAGGTCTCGCAGGGCAATGCGCGGCCACAGAAGCGAGAGTCAAAGCGACCCAGAGATGGAGAGCCGGAGGAAATACATCATTTTACTCTTCGCTGTATCTGGTAGTTTTATCCTGCTGTGGCTGACCGCAGCCGTGAGCTTTTTATCTACCAGAATAACAAACACTGCTCGCTACCGAGGCGATTATGCAACTCCTGCTTATATCGCCACTGAAACCGGATATATGCTCATGTATTTGAGCTCCTGTACAAACACCTGCATTTATGCAGCCACACAAACTAAATTCAGGGGAGAGCTGAAATTGGTGAAATCTTCGAAATGTATTCTTTTATTGCTCAGGCGAATGGGAAAGTAAAACACTCTCTCTGTCCCCCTTCTCTTCCACTGTTTCAGAAATTTCTATTCTTCGAGTCGCAAAATCACTTACTTTTCAATTCTCTGTAAGATATTTGATAGTTGCAAGTTTCTGATTTGTCTTTTTTTTTTCTTGAACAATGTGATATTACGTCTTTATTACAACTGATCAGCAGGAGGAATGTTTTTCATTGTTTGACCACCATCCAAAGTTTCGGGGCATACAGCGGGGGTTTCTAATTACTAACCCTTCAGGGCCTCTGATATATGGGCAGACGTTCAGAAAAGTAACAAATGCACTTCTACCGGATCATCTCCTCTTGCACAAGGTCGGGATATCCCCGTTTGTACAACATGTGCTGATGAGGCGCTTAGCGCGCGACTTGCAGAATGAGAATACCCGGTGGCACGGGTCAAACTGGTGGCCAGTTCAGCTGATGGCACAACAAAACGGAAAAGTTAACATACCTCTGTCAGGTTTAAATTCTGAATTCATTGGCGAGAGCTCCGTGCAATTGGGAGTGCAGTTGGAACGGTCGTGTTGTCACTAAACAAGCATTTCAGAAAACCGGCATACTGTTTCGTGGAACAAAAATAAAAATGCCTGGAAAAACTCAGCAGGTCTGGCAGCATCTACAGAGAGGAAGACAGTTAACGTTTCGAAGCCGTATGACTGTTCAACAGAACTAAGTAAATTGAAGAGTCATACCGACTCGAAACGTTAACAGTGTTCCGCTCCGCAGATGCTGCCAGACCTGCTGAGTTTCTCCAGGTATTTTTATTTTTGTTTTGGATTTCCAGTATCTGCAGTTTTTTTTTTTTATTTTATCTTAATGTTGCAATCCCGCCATAGCAGCTGGTAGTCTGACTTGAATTCAAAGTATATCTGGAATTAAAAATCTGAAAATGGCCATCAGACTATTGCTGCTTTTCTTTCTCCACTGACCAATTTAAACTCCGGCAACCCTCCTGACCTTATTTTGTTTGGCCTACTGTGACCCCAGGTGCACAGTAATGTGGTTGACTCTTAAATCCCTTCTGAACAAGGGAAATTAGGGGTGGGCAGTCAATGTTGCCCGAGCCAACGACAACCACATCCCATGAATGAACATTAAAAAATCAGCGCATTATATTGAATACAGATTGTTACTGGTTGACGATGCACACACCAAAACAGAGGTAAACATGCTTCACTGATCGGGTGTACGTATCATAGATGCAAGGCCCATATACACGTCACTTTTTATGTGGCGCTCAAAGTAATAACAAGCAGAAGGGAACTTCCCAGCTGCATTAAAAAAATGAAATCAGAAGCGTTATAAATCAACCTATGGATATATAACATCGGATGAGAAAAAAATCGCTAAGTAAATAAGCTTGAAGGGATTCTGAAAGGAGTAAAGCACATTAAAGAGGCAGAGAATTTTAGGGGCTTACTTCCAGAATTTATAGGACAGACATTTGAAGGCCTGAGCGTCAGAGTTAGAAACGAACAACATTGAAAATTGTCAAGGGAACACACAATGTTCCAAACTGCCAAGGTCACAAGATGGACTGAGCTTAGACCCCGGACTTCAGAGAACACAAAGCACTCACACTCCATTGATCAGAACGTGGTTCACCCTATAAATTGCTATGTGACATATGTAGGGAGGATTGCACAGGTTGGAGGAGGTTACAGAGATAGGGAGGGTGGTGGATACTGGAGGTGATTATAGAGATAGAAGAAGATTCTCGGACCTGGAGGATGCTACATGGGTTACAGTAATAAGGTCGGTTTTACAGTTTGGTGGCGGTAAAGGAGAAAAGGTGATTTGCAAGGCATGGAGGGTTTTACAGAAACAAGGAATACAGTAGGTTACAGAGACAGGGAGAACCACAGGAACTGGAAGAGGTAACAAGAACACAAAAGAAGGCGGGGCTGTGAATTGTGAAGAGGATGTAAGGAGGCCTTGGGGCAATTTAGACAAGCTGTGTGTGTGGACAAACACCTGGAAGATGCAGCATAATGTGGATAAAAGTTAAATTATATGCTTTGGTGTGAAAAACAGAAAGGCAGAGTTATTTTTACATGGGGATATATTGGGAAATGCGGATTTGCAAAGGGATCTGGCTGTGCTCCATTCAATGAATATAAACACACAAGCAGAACAAGCAGTTAGGAAGGCAAATGGACTATTGGTCTTTATTGCATGAGGCTTTGAGTTCAGAAATAAGTATGATTACTGCGAGGGCCTTGGTGAGACCACGCCTGGAGTTTTGCGTGCAGTCTTGGTCTCCCGACATAAGAAAGAGTGCACTTTCCTCAGAGGGAGTTCATTGAAGATTCACTGGCCTGATCCGGGGGCTGGCAGGGCTGCCGTATGAGGAAAGATTGGCTTGACTGGGTCTGTATTCACTGGAGTTTAGAAGAATGAGAGGGGATCTGATGGAATGGTACACACGTCTAACGGGTCTAGACAGACTGGATGCAGGAAGGGTGTTTACCCTGTTTCGGCAGTCTCGAACCAAGTGCCACAGTCTCAGAATATGGGGCAAGCCATTTAAGTCTCAGATGAGGAAAACATCCTTCTCTCAACGGATGGTCAACCTGGGGAATTGTCTACCATGGAAGGGTGTGGAGGCCGCTCGCTGAATATTTTCATGAAATACTTTGATAAATATGTGGGTATTTGGGGCATCAAGGGATATGGAGAGAAAGCAGGAATACGGTGTTGGCATAGAGGATCAGCCATGATCATGTTGAATGGCGGAGGAGGCTCGAAGGGCCGAATGCCCTTCTATTCTCTTAGTTTCGATGTGTCTATGTGTCTAGGGATAGGGGGGCATTGTAGAGGCTGGAGCAATTTATAGGGATAGGAGAAGCATGTAGGATATTTGGGAATTTACAATGATAGGGAGGGCTGTAAGTGATGGAGGAGGTAATAGACGTGGGGAGGATTGCATGGAGTGGTGTAGGTTAGAGGTATACGGAGGGTTGTCGGTTCTGGGTGCTGTCACAGAGATAGAGATGGTTGTAGGAACTGGAGGAGGCTATGGAGATAGAGGGTTTGTAGGAACCAGAGGAGTTTATAGAGATAGGGATGGTTGCAGGGGCCGTGGGAATGTTATAGAGAAAGGAGGGTTTTAGGAACTGGAAGAGGTTTGGCGATAGGATCTGAAGGAGGCCTGGAAACGATTACAGAAGCAAAGAGAGTTTGAATGCTTGGAGGATATTCCAAAGATAGAGAGGGTTGTGGGGCTGGATGAATTTGCAGGGCCATGGTCGGTCGTAGGGCTTGAGAAGTTTAACATAAACATGGAAACATATAAAATAGGAGCAGGAGTAGGCCATTTATCGCTACAAGCGTGCTCCACTATTCATCATGATCATAGCTGACCATGCAACTCAATAGCCTGCTCCCGCTTTCTCCCAATATCCTTTCATCCCGTTCACCCAAGAGCTATATGTAATTCCTTCTTGAAAAGATACAATGTTTTGGCCTCAATTGTTTTCTCTGGTAGCGAATTGCACAGGCTCACCGCTCTCTGGGTGAATAGATTTCTCCTCATCTCAGCCCTAAATGGTCTACCCAGTATCCTCAGACTGTGACCCCTGGTTGTCGGTTCCCCCACCATCAGGAACACCCTTCCTGCATCTAACCTGTCTAATCCTGTTAGCATTTTATAGGTTTCTATGAGATCCCCCTCATTCTGCTGAACTCCAGGGAATATAATCCTAACCGGCTGAATCACGCCTCATATATGAGTCTCGCCATTTCAGGAAACAGTCTGGTAAACCTTTGCTGCACTCTATCTATACCAAGAACAACATTCATCAAATAAGGGGACCAAATCTGCACACAATATTCCAGTTGTGGCCTCGCCAAGTCCTGCATACTTGCAGCAAGACATTCCTGCACCTGTACTCGGATCCTGTCGTTATGAAGGCCAACCTACAATTTTCCTTCTTTACCACCTGTTGCACCTGCATGTTTACATTCAACGTCTGCTGTACGAGGACACCCAGGTCTCATTGCACATTCCCTCTCTAAATTTATCACATTCAGGTAATAATCTGCCTTCCTGTTTTGCTACCAAAGTGGGTACCCCCACATTTATCCACATTAAGTTGCATCTGCCATCCATTTGCCCCCGCACTCAGCTTGTCCAAATCACACTGAAGCATCCTTGCATCCACCTCACAGACCAACTGCCCACACATCTTTTTGTCATCTGCAAATTCGGAGATATTACATTTAGTTCTGCCATCTAAATTATTAACATATATTGTGAATAACTGAGGTCCCAGCACCGATCCCTATGGCACCCCAGTAGCCACTGCCTGCCATTCAGAAAACAATACGTTTATTTCTACACATTGTTTCCTTTGTGCCAATCAGTTTTCTATCCATCTCAGTAGACTACAACTAATCCGGTTGGTTTTAGTTTTACACGCCAATCTCTTTTATGGAACTTTGTCGAAAGCCATCTGAATATCCATATAAACCACATCCACTGGTGCCCCCTCATCAATCCTACTACTTATTTCCTCGAAAAATTCCAGTTGATTTGTGAAGCATAATTCCCCTTTCGTGAATCCATGCTGCCTCTGTCCGATTCTGCCACTGTTTTCCACGTGCTAAGCTATGAAATCTTTTATAATGTACTCTAGAATTTTCCGCATAACCAACGTCCGGCTGACTGGTCGATAATTCCTTGTTTTCCCTCCACATCCCTTCTTAAATAGTAGGGTTATTTAAGATACAATCGAGTCTGTAGGAAAATTTCCCGAGTCTATACAACCTGGGAAGACGACCACCAATGCATTCATTATTTCTGGGGTCACTTCCGTAAGTACGTCCAGTCAGCTCTTCCCAAAACAGTTAAGAATTGCTTATAGGAGGTGGAGGATGCAACAGTACTCTTTCATTGCAAGGCTAGACGAAATTAGAGAGGTAAAAGGAGTTAGTCATAGAGCGGCAGAACTTTAAGACATAAGGAGATTTGTAGGATTGGATGAAGTCACAGGAAGACAACGGTTTGACTGGGCTGTTGGCGCTTTCAGAGAGAGGGAAGGAGTGAGGGCGGTTTGAAATGCAGTGATAAGAAGGATCACGGCCGAGGATGGATTTTCAAACAAAAGAGACACATTTTTAACATGAAGTTTCTCTCACTCGGAGCCATTTAAAGTCGGCGATCACATGCACAATTAATCAAACGGGGTTTGATACGAGAGCGTATATGAGGGTCCCAGTCACTTCGATGAGCTCCCGATTATGGGGAAAGCAGACCATGGCCGTCCATGAGTACAATGTACTGGCCAAGCCTAAAGTTCAAAATGCCGGAATTCGGGTTTCAACAGTACATGAGCTGAGATGGGCGCCCAAACAGGCGTTGTCACATTGGGAATCGCCAGCCACGGCGAGACCATATGTCCTTGGATCGTCCTAATTGTCAACGTGACCACAGTGTAGTTATTTTCACCAGACGGATGTTGGCGTTCAAAAGCCGTTCTACCGAGCACAATCGTGAGTGCTGTGCGATAATAATTTAAGTGATGATGCCGTCCATCATCGCATTAGCTGTTTCCAGTGGGCAGAGCACCGATTGCACGCTTCTCCCCCGCGCTTGGTCTGATATTCGGCCAATAATGTGTAGAGGTAGATATGATTCCATTATTGGAAATCATTTGCTAAGCAAAACAGAATGTCATAAGTATTACAGGAACAAAAGACTTAATATTAACAGTTGTCATTGCAACGCGGCTTAATTATAAGTAAAGAGATTTTAAAAATAAATAAATAAAAGTACACCCCCTATGCATTACACCACTTATATAGACGCTACATATTTTCGTGCTCTGGGGGATCTCTCCAGACGGTAGGAGGAACCTGCCCAGATAAAGGCAAAATGTTATGGACGCTGGAAATCAGAAACAAAACAAAATTATTTCCTGCTTTTGCGCCTTTTTTTCTGAATTAAAGAGCGTGTTTGTGCTTGGTGGGGGAGGGGTGGTTAGATTGTTGGAGGGGGTTGGGAGGGGTGCGTCAGAGATGCTGTTGCAGAGAGTTGTAGTTGCGTTTGTTGGACATTTGTTCCATGGTGCATTCTCCCTGGCAAGACCTCGGCCAATCAAAGTGAATAATCCAACCAAACTGCACAGTTTCCTCATGCAGAATAAGTAGCGCCCCGGTTTGGAGTTTTGTAATTTTGCAACTGGCGAGTGGAAGAGGAAAAGCTTCGACATCAGGCCTCTTGCTTCAGCGTTACTCAATTTGATCATTTTCCCCCTCTTTCCGTGAAGCAATCTCATCGCTCGCTGCTTAAATAAAAAAAAAAATCAGGCCATAGGTTTTGGTTTCATTTCGACATGTCGTGATTGTACCCGCTCAATATCCACTCATAAATAATCATTGTTTATTCCCCCAACAGGCACATGCGTGAATGTACAGTTCTATAGTTAGCAGCCAACCGACAGAAATGCAAGGTGCAATCGCTTTCAATGTTCTATTGCTAAAATGTGTTTTTAGATTAAATTGTTTAACATTTCATGGTGCTGTATATATTCGTGGAACTATTCATTTCAGTTTAATGTTAGGAGTTGTGTTAATTTTATTAAAACATTCATGAGTTATAAAATGTGGCCAGCGTAGCCAATCCTGAAAAGCTGTTGGAAATAAGTCATGTTTGCCCAGTAGAATGTAATTCTATGAACCAAAAAGATAAGAAAAAAAAATGAATCCCTTCCAAAGAACTAGTACAAAAATCAAAATTCCCACACCGTCAGATCGGGGTTAAGGTGCTAAAAAGGCAGAGAGAATGTTTGTCCAGTGCAAACAATATTTATTCTTAGCAAAATAGACAATATGACAATATGAACGCTTCCATACATCAGTACTCTTACCACATGTATTTAAAGTCTCCTTCAATGACTTGTCATCAGTCACATTGATAAAGCGAATATTTTCAAGATTTCATTTCATTGTTAAACAAGATGAGCAAAGGAGATTACAGTTTCAGTTGAACTCCATTCAACTGCTGTCAGCAAACCCCTGAGATCCGTTTTTTATTAAACTTTTCGAAGAGCCATCCATGCTCGTAACTGAGTCTCTGCAGCTCCGAAGTTAATGCAAGTCGCAACACGTGACATTGAACTTAGGGGAAATAAACCAATTCTGCCTCTCCCACGGGCGACCAGCAAAAAACGTTTACTCAGTGAGCTTCACTGAGATGGAAGGTTTAAATTTTGGAATCTTGGTCTACTCGGCTTTCGGTACTGAAGTAATCCATTGGTTAATGTCTGCCCTTCATGTTGTAATAGCTAGATCGCTTCCATTTCCAGATGGATTTGAGAGTGAGGGAAAGGAGTCAAGGGAGCATTGGAGGGAGAACACGAGTGGAAGGAACGAGGGCGTGGATCGGCATTTTGACGAATTCTCCTTTGTAACTCTGAGAATCGCCTTGCGTTCCCCCAAGAGCGCATGTAGCACAACTTGAGAAACACCCGCTCTAATGCCAACAAAGGGAAAAGGCACTTGGCTTAATCAACAACTCCATCCATCGCAGCAGACAACTTATCGACTCCATGATTAAGACTGTTCATTGCCACCTTAGTAATATTGACCTACGGAATTCCTGCCCCAGCTCATCCAAAGACTCATTACATCCAGGCCGATGCAGTCCTGCCAAATCTCCCATCTTCTTTACCCACCAACTTAATTAAATCCAAAACCCTGCTGACAATGTGCTAACTCATAACATATCCGTCCAGGGACCACCTTTGTGTTCAGTGACTCTGTCTCTCTGTACTCAGCCACTACAATATTCCTTTTGCGATAACTGGTCTGAAACTTGGAGTATAAGAATAACAGGATGACGCAACATATGTTGATTGTTTTATTGCCACTTTGTTGTGTTTATACAGAAGAGAGGCGAGGTGGAATTCTCGTTGATCTGAAAAATCTTACAGCAGCGAAAATTGATGATGCTGGTTAAGTACATGGCCTGTCATGCATGAAGGCTTAAAGGACAAACGCTTTGAAGCTATTCTAAATCTTAAAACAATTGGCTCGGTTTTGGACTCTTATTTATATTTTTTACCCAAAACTGACACTTATGCTTTAGGAAGTATTTGAAATCATGGTGATGATGCAGGATCTCCCGTAAAGATCCAGTTGAATAGCTTTGGGATGTGTAACTTCCATTGTGTTGAGTGATAGGCGATCTTTCTCCTTACTTCTGAGAATCGTTGGCTGATAATTCATAGCAGTGTCCAGCATCATGAGTAAACTCCGTGAGGAAAAATAGGGAGATAGCGTTCATGTTAGCATGATGAAGCGTGAATGTAATTCAAATGTTGAGTCCGTCAAGACGTTTAGTGATTTTAAAAAAATTACATCGACATATTTATTAACAAAATAAAAGATTTCAAACACTTAGATAAGACTCCAATTAATTACTACTACAATATGTCCTAAAAACCGTATTAAACATGTCCCCATTTAAAGCAACTTTCCAACATAGAGTTTAAATATAAAACGGTACCAGCAAGTTAACACAATACCCAATTGACAGTGGAATTCCAAATGGTGTCCATCAACTTCGTTATATAGCAGACTTTTGCACAACGGGCTGGAGGCTTCATTATGGATATTTTACACAATTTGTCAGATCTCACAATGCCTTCTGACACATCGACTTCCTTTCTCCTTTGTATATGATTCTCCCTTTTTTAATATGTACATTATATTGCTCTACATGTCTTTGAAACTGTACCTTCCTCATAATATAAAAGCATTCACGTTCTACAATCTTGTCAGCAACCTTTGTGAAACATCATCTCATTCGTTAGCTTTGCTTATCTGGCTAGTTGTAAATGTACGAAGATCCCTCTGAAGTATAATAATCCCTTGACACTTTACATGCTGATCAGAAGGCATATTTGTACGCAATGAAGTGTCACTGTCTGAGAGGAAATGCCTGAGAATGAGGGAGGGAAAAATTAAAAAAAACCTTCCGAATTATGATTGAAAATAACGTTAAAGTAATAATGAAAGAACATACGGAGGTTTTGCAAAATAGCAGGCGGTAGGGACTAATTGGATTGGTCCTGAATCAGATGGGAAAAGCACGATTGGCTGTATGTCCTCATTATGAGCTGTATGATCAGTTTTAATTCATAAGTTCAGCAGATCGGAGAGAGTAACTAGTACGAATGCTACCTCGACATTTCATGCATGGTTTATTTAATTCATTTGCACATCACATGTCCATCCTGGTCGCATTCACAAACATGGCTGTCTCTATGAGGACGAGGCATAGTTACCTGCCAGACAACACAGCCGTGAGCTCACAATTACATTAGAACCACACGAAACACATATACAAATATAAACTCAGCAGCATTCAAAGAGAAAACATGCACTATTGCACACTTAGTCGCATCAGTTATAACAAAATCAACCTCCTGCAATCAACTAAATCACACTTAAAAGGCGCACAGAAAACAACCACTTCCACAAACACCTGTCAACCAGTCATGTGGATCAAAATCCCTTTCCGCAAATTCATACATTCCCTAGACATAACAAAGTCATCACCCCGACCATTCCAATACCACAAAGAAATACATAATCTATTCCCACATTCAACCACTACCACACAGAATCCACACACTTCTCCACCATCACTAAATAAATACACACAAGACAGGAAGTTATTCACAATGAGACGTTGCCTGTCCATAACAACAAACGCAGCAATTGCACATTCTACTCTTACTGACGCAGAAGCATAGAACATCTTCTCCACACGCGTCAAATAAGAGAGAAAAAAAAACAGGTGATAGGCACGTCTCCCTGCACATATGTAGCCAATACAAGCCAGGTACGTTGTACCAACTCCGCAAATAATTCACACAGGAACTAGAAATTCTTTCATGACGATGAATTAACCACATAAAGAACATAAACGCGTCTCCACATTCATCAATTAATCAGACACAGCACAAAAACCTCTCCACATACATGAAATACTCACATAGAACAAAAACCCATATTCTCCCCCAAATGCCAATCACAGAAAAATAACATTTAGCTGCACTCCCACGTTAAAGACACACAAAAACACCCCCAGACAAATCCAAAACCACGCGAGACAAAGGCTTCAGCTCACGCAAATATTAAGTACGAAATGAACAGTGACATTGCTTCAGGTTCGACCATTACCCATACATTTCTGGACAGTCTCCTATTGCTCACATACAGAACACATTTTCCGCACATTTCTGCACACACTCTGATTACTAAAAAAACAATCACGTTATCCAAACATTTCTGCACACTATTACTCACACAGAGAACACATTGACTATACGTTTCTACATACCCTACAGTTAGACATACATATAACACATTGTCCATACATTTCTGCACGCTCTCCAATTCCTCATGCATAAAAGAGTTTATCCATACAACTCTGCACACCTTACTATTCCTCACAAACATAACACCTTATTTATACATTTCTGCACAATCTCCTGATAATCACACAAAAATCACATCATCCATACGTTTCTGCATACTCTCCTATTGTTCTCACATGGGACACATCATCCATACATTTCTGCACACTCTCCTGATAATCTCACACAAATCATATCATCCACATATTTCTGCATAATCTCCAATTGTTCTCACATAGGACACATCATCCATACATTTCTGCACACTCTCCTGATAATCACACACAAATCATATCATCCATATATTTCTGCATAATCTCCAATTGTTCTCATCTAGGACACATTATCCATACATTTCTGCACACTCTCCTATTATTCACATACAGAGCACATTGTCCTTATATATCTCCACAATCTCCTAATACTCAAAAATGGAACATATTGCTTCTACATTTCTGCACATTCTCCTATTACTCACACACAGAACACATTGTCCAAACATTTCTACAGGCTCTCTCATTGTTTTCACACAGAACACATTATCCTTACATTTCCAAACCCTCTCTCATTAGTCTCAAACAGGACACATTGTCCATACATTCCTGCACACTCTCCTGTTACTCACACACAGAACACATCGTTCAAACATTTCTGCAGGATCTCTCATTGCCCTCACACATAACACAGTATCCATGCATTTCCACACCCTCTCTCATTAGTCTCAAACAGGACACTTTATCCATATACTCCACTTTTACTCACGCAGAGAACAACATGTCCATACTTTGCTGCACACTCCACGCATACTGATACACAAAACACATTGCCCATACATTTCTGGTCTTTATCCAACTCCTCACACATAAAACAGTTTATCCTGAGATTTCTAAACGCTCTGATATTACTCACACACATAACTTTTTTTATATATTTCTGCACACTCTCCGATTGCTCACACACAGAACACATAGTCAATACATGTCTGCACACTCCCCAGTTACTCACACAGGGAGCACGTTATCCATACATTTCTGTGCACTCTCTTATTCCTCACAAACAGAACACAATGTCCATGCATTTCTGCACCCTCCCAAGTTATTCGCACAGTGAACAAATTGTCCATACATTTCTGCGCACTCTCCTATTCTTCACACACAGAACATATTATGCATGCATTTCTGCACACTCTACTATAACCCAGGGAGAAAACACATTATGCAGACACTTCTGCGCACTCTACTATTACACAGGGAACAGAGTGCCCATACTGCTCTACATTACCTAGAAGTTCTCACACATAAAACAGAGTTTGCATGCATTTTAGCACGCGTTGCTATTCCTCACAGGCAGAACGCCTCATCCATATATGTCTGTAGAGCCTCCCATTGCTCACACATAGGACACATTGTTCATACGTTTCATGACACTCTCCTATCACTCACATTAACACATTGTCCATACCATGTGTCAGCCAGGAGCCCTAGGGCAAGCTTACGGAGACTGGTCTGCAGGTGCACACCCCAGGGCTCAACACACAGGTGACTCCAGGATTATGCAGCCCATCCATATGCCCTCTTCCTATGTCCACAGCATATCCAGCTCCACAGGCCTACGAGGGTGCTACTGCTACACAGCAGGTCACTGGAAGTAGGCTGGGGCCCTCCAGTTTTCAACCCTCCAGAGGAGATCCATCAACCTTATAAACGAGTGGATGTAGCATACGTAGGGTTCATCCAACTCCACTGTGGATGTTGTGGGACACCAAGACGCAGCTGCAGTGTTTTGAACGTTAAGATGTTGTAACGCTTTCGCGTTAAAACCAATAAAACCAAATTAACAAAATTGGGATGAATCAGGCACAGCCCCTAATTCAGGTCAGCTGTAAAACCAAGAACAAAGTTTAAAGGAAACTTACAAACTTTAAACCAAAATGTGATTAAAGGGGTCAATAAAATACCCCAGACCCGCGGTGCCCACCGAGAACGGAAGGCCTCGAGAGTGCCAGCAGACACCGCGTGCTCCCTTTCCAAAGACATCCGGCCGCCAACGTAGCCGCAGAAGAGAGACAAACAATCGGGCAGGACTCCCCCATCGATTGCCCGCTGCCTGGACCTGTTACTAGCCAACTTGGCCAGGACCAGGAGCAGGTTCATGAGGAGGTCCTCCTCCTTCCAGACCCCCTTCTGCACCGGGTGTCCATAGATCAGGAGCGTGGGGCTGAAGTGCAAACAAAACAGGTTTTTCAGGTAATGAAAAAGTGAGTGCAGCCTACCAGACCCTATATATGCATGGTCCCACGGACTGCACAAGACCGCAAAAAGGGCATGTGCCTTGCGAGTTCGTGAACCTATTCTTTCTACGATTAGAAGGGACTGCTGCATGCAACACCCTCCAACCCAGTTGGCTGATAGAAAGGGGTAGGACCCCTCTGTAGAGGGCCTCTCATCGGGGGCCTCCACCGCCGGACAGCAATAAGGAACGCCAGGGCGTGTCCGGGTGGTGGACAAGGGCGAGAAAATGGAAGGTGTGCAGCAGCAGTCCATACGAAAAGCTCCTCCACGCCGTGCCAAATGGCACAGAGGGCATGTCCCCCAGGAGGCTTCTAATGCGGGGCACCAGCACCCGAGGGAGGGTTCGGGGCTTGGGGCCAATGTGGAATTCTGTCCGAACAGGGGAATGTTCAGAGGGAAGACCACCGCGCACCTGGGCCACCTCAAGACCCAAAATAACGTCGGGTCCGAGCACGACCGTTCTCAGGTCTTGGATGGCATCGGCTGCGACCTGAACACTCACAGACGTGCATCGCGCCAACTCCTGCGGGAGCATCCAACCCAGTCCTCCGCCACCCAGCACATCCCCGATCCTGGTCACCCCTGCGGCCACAGCCCTCCTCTCCGCCAACCACTGAAAAGGACAGAGGGGCGGATTCCTGAGCAGCGGCTCTCTGACGAAAGCCGCTGCTCCTGACGGGGGAGAGCTGCGTCGCGAGGCGACCACTTTCCAGACCTTGATCAGGTCCTGGTAAAAGACGGGCAACGCCTGCAAGGAGCCACCGAGGCCCAGCTGTTCTATAAACAGGAGCTGCAAGTCATAATTCAGGCCATGCACCTGACAGAAGAAATACGTCATCAGGGCACACCATCGAGGAGGATGCTCGATGTAGAGGTATCGCTGCAGGGTCTGAAGGCGGGAAGTCACCACCTGTGTGTGTAGGCACACTAGCGCCTGACCACCCTCCCTAAGCGGGAGACTCAGAACCTTGGCAGCGACCCAGTGCAATCTTTTGCCCCAGAAGAAGTCGACTAACAATCTCTGGATTCTTGTGACAAAGTCCGGGGGAGGGGTCAAAGTGACCAGCCGATACCACAACATGGCGGCGATCAGCTGGTTTATGACCAGAACTCGACCTCGGTAAGATAGCACTCAGAGCAGTACTGTCCAGCGCCGCAGGTGAGTGGTGACTTTCGTCTCCAGTTCCTGCCAGTTTGCCGGCCAGGATTCCTCAGCGGGGCAGAGATGGACCCCAAGGTAGAGGAGGCTGGTCCTGCTCCAGGTGAAAGGCCTGAGCTCCTCGGGTAGGGGGTCCATCTGCCACTGACCGACCAGGAGTCCAGAACATTTACCCCAGTTGATCCTGGCAGAAGAAGCGGCAGAGTAGACCTCCTGGCACTCGCACATCCTCCGCAGGTCAGCCGGGTCACAAAACATAAGGAGCACGTCATCGGCGTAAGCCGAAAGGACCACCCCGATGCCCGGCCCGCGCAGAACAAATCCCGACAACCTCCTACGCAAGAGGTGCAGGAAAGGCTCCACACAAATAGAATACAACTGGCCAGACAGGGGGCAGCCCTGACGTACCCCTCTCCCAAAGTGAAGGGGCGCCGTCAGGGACCCGTTAACCTTCACTAGACACTCCGCGGCAGTGTACAGAAGTCGGATCCGGGCGACAAAATGCGTCCCGAACCCGAACGTTCGCAGAGTTCTGAGTAAGTATCCGTGATCCACCCTGTCGAACGCCTTCTCCTGACCGAGAGACAGGAAGGCGCTCGACAGACCAGCCCTCTGGGAATAGTGGATGATGTCCCGGACCAGATGGATGTTATCATAAATGGTTCGGTCCAGGACGGTGTAGGACTGGTCAGGGTGGATCATGTGGTCCAACACGGTGCCGAGCCGAGAAGACATGGCTCGGGCGAAGATTTTGCAAACAGATTTTCAGGCTACTTCTATGCACACATATCTATAACTCTTTTGAGTACAAACACATTTCCATCTGTTTCTATTCAGATTAAGTTACATTGTTTCATAGTTTGCCATTGTGAGATTTGAATTCTTGATCTTGAGGTTACAAACCCAGTACGTTAACCACTTGGCTACTTAGGCGTACAGCCTGGGCATGACTGTTAATTGCCTGTACATACTATACTCTATTGCCAATGCACTCCCAAGAGTGTCTCCCTGACTATGGCTCCTTTTTCTGATGAGGAGTGTGCGCGTCAGCCATATGTGAGACCTTGGTCATTGTACAAGCTAATAGCTGTTGTCTCAGCCTAGGGTCTTTTCTCTGTACTTTGTGCAACCTTCCCAGCTCTCTGCCTCCACTCCCACTGGACACACCAGTCATGTGTACACTTCAATGGTTCTTACCTTTCCTGCCAGGATTCCCTTGGCACAGTGTTCCGTCATTATCTCAGAGAAAAGCAAAATACTGCGGTTGCTGGAAATCTGGAACAATAATAAAATTGCGGGAAATACAAGCAGGTCTGACAGCATCTGTGGAGAGGAAAAGAGTTACCGTCTTGAATCCACATGAACCTTCAGCAGAGCTAAAGAAATTTGAAAGGGGTTGAAATATAAGCTGTTTGAGGAGTCGGGGTGGTGGAGACTGATAGAGCTGGATAGAGGACCAGTGATATGTGGAGGCAAAGAAGAGATTGCCAAAGATGTCATAGACAAAATGGCAAAGGAGTATTGATGTTGGTGATACTCACTAAAGGATTTGTTCATGGTGACATTAAGGGTAAAATGCAGGACCAGCAAGTGACAAATAGCCCTCGTGCTGGTGGGATACGGGGAATGGATCAAATTAGGCTAAAAGGTGGAGATTAAAAATAAGGAAATAAATTTAAAAATATAATAGAAATTGGTGGGAAAAGAAAAATATATTTAAAAATATATAAATTTTTATTAAAAATGTGTATCGGAAATTGGGTGTGGATGGAGTAGAGAGTTCGTGATCTGAAATTGTTGAACTCAATATTCAGACCGGAATATGTAAAGTGCCTAATCAGAAGATGAGGCACTGTTCCTCCAGTTTGTGGTGAGCATCACTGGAACATTGCAGCAGGCCAAGGACGGACAATTGGGCATGAGAGCAGGCTGGAGTGTTGAAATGGCAAGCGACAGAGAGGTCTGGGTCATGCTTGCGGACAAACCAAAGGTGTTCCACAAAACGGTCACCCAGTCTGTGTTTGGCCTCTCCAAAGTAGAGGAGAACCGATTGGGAGCAGCGAATGCAGTAGACTAAATTGAGGGAAGCGCAAGTGAATTGCTGCTTCACTTGAAAGGATGGTTTGGGCCCCTGGATTGTGAGGAGGGGGGAAGTAAAGGGGCACGTGTTGCACCTTCTGCGTTTGAACGGAAAGGTGGCATGAAAGGGGGCTGAGGAGCAGGGGCTGATGGTTTGGTGGTGGCATGATGCAGGACTTGGATGGAATGGCAGAGGATGGTCCTTTCAATACTGAGGCTGGTGGGATAATAAGTGGGGACAAGGGGGACCCCAACATGGTTCTGGAAAGGAGAGGAAAGTGTGAGGGTGGATGTGCGGGAGATAGGCCAGAAACAGTTTAAGGCCCTGTCAACCACCGTGCGTGGATTTTCCTCCGCCTTTTCTGCTAACTCCAGCTTGATTCTGCCACCTAACATCTTTCCTTCAACATCCCTGTCGGCATTCGGTGGGGACCATTCCAGCCAGGACACCCAAGTTCACTCCTCCATCACCCCCTACACCTCAAACTCCTCCCATGGCACCTTCCCATGCAATCGCAGATGGTGCAACCCCTGCCCCTTTAATTCCCCCCTCCTCACTGCGCAAGGCCCCAAACACTATTTTCAAGAGAAGCAGCTTTTCACGTGCACTTCCCTCAAATTAGTCTATTGGATTTGTTGTTCCCAATGCGGTTTTCTCTACATTGGAGAGACCAAACGCAGACTGGGTGACTGCTTTGTGGAAGACCTTTGGTGTCTCCACAAGCATGACCCAGGCCTCCCTGTTGCTTGCCATTTCAACACTCCACCCGGCTCTCATGCCCACATGTCTATCCTTGGCCTGCTGCAATGTTCTAGTGAAGATCAAAGCAAACGGGAGGAACAGCACCTCATCGTCTGATTAGGCACTTTACAGCCATCCGGAATTAACATTGAGATCAACAACTTCAGTTCATTAGCTTTCTCCTTGATCCCCACTCAATTTCTGATCCCCTTTTTTCTTATAACCTATCAATTTTTAAAAATATATTTCTCTTTTCCAACTTATTTCTATAATCAATTTAAAATTTATTTCCAATCATTGTTTTATCTTTACCTTTCAGCCTGCTTCGCTCCCTTCCCCCTACTCCACCCCACTAGGGCTATCTGTCACTTGCTCGTCCTGCGTTCTACCTTTAATGTCACCGTTAATACATCCTTTAGCTAATATCACCACCTTCAACACCCCTTTATCATTTTTTCTATGACATCTTTGGCAATCTCTTTTTTGCCTCCACCTGTCACTGGTCCTCTTTCCAGCTCTACCTATGCAATCCTCCTGAAACAGCTTATTTTTCACGTAATTTCTATTTTTCCTTAGTTCTTTTGAAGAGTCATACATAATCCAAACATTAACTGTGCTCCTCTCCGCATATGCTGTCAGATCTGCTGAGATTTTTCCAGCGATCTTTGTTTTTGTTCTGTCACTCTCTCTGTGTGCTCTCAGCACCTTTGACATGCAGCTGGCCCCCATTCTCTCAGCACCTGTTTGCAGTGACAGTGTATCCCTGAACGGTGCAGCTCACGAAGGATGCCTCAGGATGAAGAGAAGTTCAGGTTTCCCCACTGAATCTACATTGATTTAACCCTGTTAACAAAGTGCAAACAAACTTTTATCAGCCAGACAGGCGTCAGACATTCACATAAGCTATGTTGGCATCTATGTGCGTCGTTGTCGTTCTCCTGGAATATATGGACTATGCACATCCACAGCATCTCACTGAAAGGTGACTCATCATGCAGTCAATGTGCAATGCTATCAGGCAAAGAGAAGTCAGACACTCAGATGCCACGTGAGGAGCTGTCGTGTTTCCTCACTGCATGTCATCATCATTCTCCACAAATCCACGGCAGTCACCCAAACTTACTGGCCTCAGCTGGCCAATGTGAGGCCTCATCAACATCATCCTCGCCTTCGAGGACCTCCTCAGCCTCTTCCCAGCCGACGTCCTCCCTTATCGCAGGAGATGTGAACTGACCAGATTGCTCAGGAACCCCCACTACACATTCATCATGACGTTTTGGCTCCTCCCTCTGCCCATCTAGGTGACACTGACGCTCTCTTCTGCTCCATCTCAACTCTCAGTAAGTCAATGGGCATATTTCCTGATCACAGGGCTCCATGCTCCTGATGTACTCCTCCTACAGGATAAAAGAGGGAGGTACGTGTGTCAGCATGGAAGTACTAAGAACCCCTCTTCGTTAAGCCTGAACGCCTCTTAATGCATCTCTGAGAGTGCTCCCCACCACTTGGATGGCCTTGGTTTAGTGTGCTGCATGGCTGCCCGAAACCCCAAACTCCTCTGCCCCACTGCATTGGCGATTGGCGGCAGCTTTCCCCACTGTGCTGCATGCTGCACTCCAAGCTTTGATGCAGGTGCATTCATTCTACTAACCTGCACTGCAATGTTCTGCTGTTATCTTTAACCATGAGGTTAACTTTTCCATAAGTGAACGAAGACAAGGGCTCCAGAGCAACCACCACCCGCTCCCCCCCCCCACCCCCCCACCCCCCACCCGTAACTGCTGCATCCTCAGGTCTTGCAAGCAGATTGTAGAACTTGCCGAGCCGCCCAATTGCTCTGCAGCCCACTAAAATGCTCATTAATTTGCAGTTTATGCCCGAGGGCTGTAAAGCTCTGGATTATTTGGAGGCACCATGATACCTCCACGTTTCTTGAGTAGGAAGATAATCCAAATGCCCGATTGTTAGCATGCCCATGTGGCTGCACCTGAACTGCATCACTGTGTAGCTGCTTCTGTCCTTCACCCCACACCCGCCCCACAGCTTGCACTTGCACACAGCCAATCAGACTGTGCTTCCTTAGATCCCCCACCACCTCACCACAAACCGTTTTGCCAGCCCCCCAAATCGCCTCAGATCGTGCTGCCTTGCCCCGCACCACCCCGAACTCAGCTCATACCATGCTGCCTTGCCATACTCCATCCCCCAACTCTCCCCAACCACTGGGCAGTGCTTTCCCTAGCGCTGCACTGTCAGGCAGCTGGGAACATGTGACTTGTCTGTGTAGTCACCTGAATGCTAGGTACCTCAAAGCCAAAGAAGAGCAATTGTGAGCGCTGCACAACTTTCGTAGACAATCATATCCGAGTTCCCCTCCAAGTTCAGCACACCAGGTCCTTGCCCTCTCCATACCTTTGTGAAACACTGCGTCAGGAAATCACGTTGGCTTGCCTGGATTTTTCCAGCATGAGTGGGCAGTGAGCAGAGAGGGGTGCAGGAGGTTGGGGGGGCGGGGGGTGGTGTTGCGGCGGCAGGGAGATGACTCTGGTGCATATACGCAGATGTACTATGAAGACGTTCCCCATCTCTTGTCGTGGGTAACGTGTCCCACCATTGAAATGTGGCGCAAGTGGTAGTAAACTAATTTCATGACGTCTTGAAGCCTATTGTTAGCCTTCCTACGATATTGTCCACACAAGACTGCCATGACCAACGATACCATAAGGGAAAGGAAACTGTGTCCTGTCTCTTAGGAGACTTTTTTATCAACACTTCTCCAGTCCGAAAAACAACCTTCCCCACTATTACCTATTTCAACTCTGTCGTACCAATGCCACAACTGCCTTTTTTAAATTACTAGCTCTAACTTTGCACAAAAGTCTGTCATGTGGCACTTTGGCATATTTTTTAAATAATTCCAGATCCACCAAATGAAAGGATTTGCTCCCATCTACCAACTATGTTGCCTCATAGAAAAGGTCTTACAAATCATTCAAAGAAATGTCCCGGAAAAAAATCATGCTGTCTATCTGTAATTAATATGCATCTTCCAAATGACAGTTATTTTTGCCCGAATCATTGTTCCAACTATCTATCCCAACACCAATCTTAAATCTTCCGTTTCTGGTTTATGTATACACCTTTTTTAATAATGGTGCAAAAACTGAATTTTCCCAGTCCTCTCGCACCAATTCCGTATCTAAGGAGGATTGCAAATCAGTGCCAATGCCTCTGTAATTTTCACTCTCAATTCCTTCATTATCAGTGGGTGCATCTCATCTTGTATGCTTGCATTATTGGCATTAGGTGGTCATCCTGTCCAATACCTCCTTATCGATTTTAGATCAAGAATATTTTGACCTATCCCCTTTTTCAATTTGCGTAGGTCTGCAATTTCTTCCTTTGTAAAGATGACTGCTAGGAACTAATCTAGTATCTCAGCTCTTTCTCCTGCCTCGACAGGTAAATTCTCTAGCTGGCCACTGGTCGCTTTCACTACCTCTTTTAGCACTCTTATTGTATTTATATGATAATAGAAAACTTCTAGGTTCTCCTTTATGTTGGCTGCTAGTCTCTTCTCATGCTCTTTCTTGGCTTGAGCGCTGCAGAACTTTCGTAGACAATCATATCCGAGTTCCCCTCCAAGTTCAGTTCACCAGGTCCATGCACTCTCCCTACCTTTGTGAAACATTGTGTCAGGAAATCACAAGATCTGGATTTGGTTTCGCCAACTTTTTTTGTCGTGGGAATACATCTTGACTCTACTCAGTATTTTTTCTTTAAAGGCAGTGTGATATTTGTTTAACGTTTTGCGGGGCCATAGTCTCTTCCTTTTTCATCGGGGCTGGGTATCTTTTCACAACATTGTATGTGATTTAGCTGAATTAATTATTATTGTTCCGTGTTTTTTTCTCTTGGCCAGCACAAAACATAAGACGAACTGTTTACTGCATGTTAGATTTCCCTTTCAAACACTTGATCCACTTCTCCCAACTCATTCCCTATAACGTGGTCCAGCAATGGTTCCTTTCTCATTGGACTGGAACCATAATGATGTAGAAATTTACCTTGCACACGTTCTAGTATTTGTTCGTTTATGCTATATTAACTATTGCCATTATATTTTATATTCTGTTAATTACAATACTGAATTACAACCAGTCTATAATTCTTACAATTCTCCATTCCCTTGTAAAGTTCTTCTCCGACATCTTACCCACTAGGTAGTAGTATATACACTGCAATGAGAAATGTACAAGCTGCTGCTTTCTTCCTTATGTTTAGCCAAATGAATTATTGATGCTTTTGAGAAATCTCTCCTCTCTCCAGCACTGCAACGTTCACCTAAATCAATCCTACCACCCATCTTATTTTTCTTCCGCCGCTATGTTTCCTTTGGAAACCACACCAGATTAAAGGCCCAGAATAATACGCAATATGGAACTCAATGCACATGAAGCCAACAGAAGTGACCTCTGTTAGGGAAGTCAAGAGTGCGGACTGATTAAACACAAAGGCAAAATAAAGGTAAGGAAATATTGATGTGCAAATTACATGCATCTAAGGACGAACTAAACATCTAATGGAAAACTAAGTGCTCACCAGGCATGCCAGATGAGGTCATCACAAAGCTGCCTATGCACGCTCCACGTTTTGCTCTTGTGATTATTCCCGCCACCTGATCGCTCGCCTGAGGGTCCATGCCGTCGCCGCTCACATTGTCACATTGTGACTGACAAACGCCTCGCAGGGTACGCTCTGTTGGTCTGGTTGAGTGACACTCCTTCGGGAAAATCTCTCACGGTTCCTGTACCTCTAGGAATGCAGACGGCAATAGGCTGCATGGATTGTACAGTACTGGTCCACTGCTAGTGAGGGGCGAAGCCAGCCTTCAGAGGTAAAGGCCTAATCTTACACTTCCTTTGTTTCAGAGTGAAATAAAGTTGATCATAAACGGTTCTCGAGGCTGAATCTCTCCAGTAATGAACCCTCGAGCTTGGGCAAGAATAGAATGCTTCAGTGATGATAGAGTTCGAAGGTTGTATGACCCATCCAAGAATTCTCATCTGCCAACTTGTGTCCAAATATTCCTGCAGCTTTCATAATCTATCCATTAACTTAAGGAGCCCACTTTTGAAAGATGCAATTGTAACAGGAGCCAAGTCTTTGAAGGAATCCTTCAAAACAGAGAGTTGAAACCATTTGCGGCACATTAACACAAGAGCCGTCCCTGCTGCTTTCTGCCAGCATTAACGTTCCAGACTCAACTTGTCGCAACTTGCTTCATCTAACTCTATCCACACAGCCTTCTACTGTACTCGACTCTCGCCTCTTGCCAAGTGTTTCTTTAACTTTCCCTTCAGGGTATCTATGCTGCTCATCTCATTGTGACCAGGTCAGCATGCAATGCTTTGCCAAGTACATTTCTCCTGAATTCTTGTTGGCTTTACCAGCGACTACCTTGCAGTCATGGCCTCTAGTTCTGCTCTCAGACGCTCTTTGAAATTGTTTACCTTTGTTGACATTCTATTTTACTTTTGATAGTCTTGAGGCCACAATGACCTCCCTTCCCTCATTTCAAGGGAGGCATTCCCCAGCCTATTGCTTTGATCCCAGCTTTGGAAGTGCTGGATAAGTTGGATACCTGTTAGCACCAAGCATGATAGTTCATGCACATTTTAAAAAGATGCTGCACAATGGTTTTAACAGCAGGGCTCCAAGTTAAACTGAAAAAAAAACTGCTTACCCCTTCCTACCCAAACTTGTATAAAGCAAACACGAGAATATTGGCAAAATAAGTACACTGAGCACAGAATACAATGATTCTAAACCGCTTTTGCTTCTACATTATGCTCAAACCAACAGACTTTCCTCAGCTCAACCATTTTGTCCCCTTCTGCCTTTCACCCTGATGGACTTTTAAACATATTCATTCGCTGGAAGGCACGTTTTTCCCCCTCTGTGTTTGCCTGCACAGTTCGCAGCTCAGATCCTTGCTTTATGTTTATCAATACGTCATCATGCTCCAAGCATACGCTGGTGATGATCGCATGCCACAGCCCGCGAGACACATGTGGACGCTCCGCAGGTGTCTATTCTGTAGGTGGACTTCTCCTATCTTTATAGAGCTACTTTGTCCTAAGAAATTCGCTACTTATGCCCCCATGTCCCTCTGGTAACATATCGAACTAATTTCTCTGGTTAAAAATAAATAACTGGATGTCATTTTGTCATGCATGAAATGATATAAAAAAAACCCACCAGGTTTACTCGTAGAACATAGCTCCGTCCGCAACAATTTCAAATTAACAACCCCACAGCTTTCTTACTTCTAAAAGCCTATCTGCTGGGGTGAAAAGTTAATGCATGGTTTGTAAACACACATAGTCATGCCCAACCAAACTGAAAGTAAACAGCCCACAATTCGCCTTAAACTGAAACCAAAAATCTGCATTCATAACCCTTAATATAATCCATGATAGAAGCATTTATTACACTGTTCAATCGTTCTTGATGGGTATAACCTCCCATTTCGCATTATCACTGTATCATAGTATCTTTACAGTGCAGAAGGAGAACATTCGGCCCTTTGAGTCTAGACTGGCAACCTGAAAGATCATTCCAACTATTCCCACACCCCTGCCTGGTCCCCATAATCTTCCACATTCTCACTTCTCGGGAACTTTTTTTTTCGTCCACGAAATATATTTATTGCCCATCATGTGTAGTCGTTCGGAAAGGGGTAGTGAGCTGCCTTCTTCAACCCCTGCAGTCCACGTGGTGTAAATACGGCCACAGTGCTATTGACGAAGGGATTTCAACGATTTTGACCATTGAAAGTGAAGGGGCAGCGATATCTCTGCAAGTCAGAATGGTGAGAATGTTCGAAGGAAATTCCAAGTGGCGGTGTTCTAGCCCTTGTGCTGCCCTTGTCTTTGCACATTGGTCGTGGGTGTGGGTTTGGCAGGTGCTGTCGAAGGAACTGGGTCAATTCATGCAGTGCGTGTTTTACATGGTAAACGTTTCTCCTACTGTGCATCATTGGTGTGGAGAATGAATGCCCTTGAACGAGATGCGAATCAAGCAGGCTGCATTGTCCAGTACGTTGCCAAGCTGATTGTGCCTTGATGGAGCTGAACTCATCCAGATAAGCGGGGAGTATTCGATCGCACTTCTGCCTTGATACTTTGAATTTGTTGGCAGGCTTTTGTGAGTCAAGAGGTGCGTTGTTCGATGCACAACTCCCAGCATCTGACCTGCCTTTGTAGCCACATTATTTATATGGCAAGTCCAGTCCAGATTTACCGATTATATTTTTCCATTATTTTTGTCCTTTAAGCGACTCAGAATTAATGCGAGACTGCTTTTATGCCTAACTAGATAATCCAGTTAGCCACAGACAGGGGGGGTCCCATTCCAGCAATGAAGCTGGATTTACAGCCACCTGCCTGAAATTAAAACAGCTGAGAAACACATCGGTCACATTCTGCTGGTCAATTTGACTGAGTGCCGTGTCTTCTGATATCATGGCGTGACAGTCCAGTTAAAGGGCCCGCACCATAATGCTTGGCAGATCTTATGAATAAAACATGAGCTGACCCCCGAGTGAAATCAGGAACAAATCATTGGGTCAAGGTTAGGTGGGCGTCAGTAACTCATTCCGACAAAAAATGCTGTGGATCAAACGAAGCTTTTAAGGTGGATGTTAATTTTGTTTTGGTGCGGGCATCAAGTTACATTGTGCAAATTCTGGGGGGGAGGGTTGAGATGCACATTTTAACGTCCTATTTAAATGGCCAGAAGCGAACAGAAAGGCTGACTGGCCTCGTCCTAGCACATTATTCGTGCCTTTATGATGGTTCCATTTTGTTAGGGCTGGAATGATCTCGTTGGACAAACCGCTAGGGGCTGCAGTCTGAGCGATCCACCGATGAGTGGCGAATTCACATTTTAGTGCATGCATTGAGGAGCAAGCCTTGCTGATGTATCTGTAGCTCCCATTCACTCCGGTGATGATTGTTGCCTTTATGACCGTGCAGCAGATCCCCATTTTCATGGAGGCATGTGTCCTATTCCACACAGCCAACATCTTTGGGTTTGTTGATGACATGACATCCAACGATGAAAAGGGGAAGATATCAGCTCCATGTAAGTGAAATGGTTTTGCTGAGCTTAATTCTCTCCCCAATGTTTTATCACATCCTGCATCTTGGAAAGGAACACAGGAACTGGTGATAAATTAACAGGAGTAGACTATTCGGCTGCTGGACACAACCTCGCTATTTACTTAGTTCAAGGCTGATCTTCCACCTCAGTGCCATCTTCCCGAAATATGTGCACATCCCATGATATCTATAAAACCTACTAACCTAGCAATCTCCGTATTGAACATGCCTGAGCCTCCACAGACCTCTGAGGTAGATAATCCAAAGCTTTCCAAACCCCTGAGTGAAAGGAATCCTCTTCCTTTCAGTCCAAGTTGGAAATTTCTCCTTCATGAGACTGGTTCCAGACAAAGTTCCCCGATTCTCGATCCCCAGGTAAGGAAAACATCCATCTTGCAGCTGGCCTTTTGAGCCCTATTAAGGTTTTATTTATCTCAAGAAAACAGGCAATTCTGGTCAATCTCTCCGCAAACGGCACTCCGGCCGTCCCAGGAATTAGTCTCGCATCAAGGCTAGGGCTGTGTGAGCAGGCAATCAGCCGCTAACTCTGCTCTCTCTCTCGCTTCTCACTGACATGCATTGGTTCCTAGTTGGCTAAGGTCTTGTTTTTGGAATTCCATGTTATTGTTTCCAAATACAGTTTTGGCCTCGACCATCATCATTACCGTAATCTCCACCAGCCACAGAACACATGGAGATATCTGCATTTCTCCAAGTAAGGCTCCATGCACAATGTGCAATGTCCATTGCTTCCCCCTTGGCGGGCGGTTTCTGGATGCCAACTGCTGGAGCTGTAGAATTTCCATCATCAATCTTTCCACCGCTCTCTTCTTCGTTAATGCACAACCCAAAACACACCTCTGACCAAGCATTTGGTCATCTGGTCAAATATCTCCATTTGTGACTTGGTCTCAAGTTCTGTTGTTAGTTGCTGTTGTGATGCAGTGTGGCACGTTTTACTCCATTAAAGCTGCTGTATCAATAGAAGCATTACTTGTTCGAAAAAAGATGCAGGGGAGGGACCCAGCGAATAGCTCAATGTGAATAACCGATGGAGAAAAAAGAAAAATAAAAGAAAACACCCCAGTGTTATAGCAAAAATTATCATGTTGAAACTTTTCATCTTGCACTCATCAGGATATTTCTCAAGAAGACCAACAAATGGGGAACATAACAAGTTATACTGAACTTGAAGAGAGTGCATATTAGTTGGCAAGAGGCAATCAGTACTCTCCTGATATACACTATAAATTTATGTTTCCCCTTGTGTGGACATTCGTCCGAAGTAACCTGTTGAATACAAGACGGAAACTTTTAACAAGACGAATGCTCAATGTCTTCACTACCAAAAAAAAATCCCTATTTGGAAATAAACTCCTGGAAAGGCCCTGAGGAGGCCTGAGGGATACTCAACGTCCAGGGTGGGGGGAAGCAAACGGGAACAGCCAGCGAAAAGTCGCAGGATAAAACAATCAGGGGAAGAGCCTAAGGCACAGATAATTATGATTTTACAGAAATGAGGTGAGGCCAGTCAAGGTTTCCTAATCCAATTACGAGCATTGTCTCGGTTCATGACCCGCCTGTTTCAGTCAAAAATGATTGCTTGTCACTCCGCTATTTAATGAAAGTGAGTGAGGGGTGTCAGAGAAATATTGACCAGCTCGCTTAATAAATGAGGCGAGATTGCTGCAGTTAATAATTTAGGACAGGGCGAGTGAGCAATTCATTTTGCCCCTTGCTTATCAGAGCAATCAAGCATGGGTTTGTGAAGGACAGTTCTTTCCTGAAAAACCCGATTGGATTTCCTAGATGAGGTGATAAAGGGAAGGGATTGGTTAATCTCGATCGATGCTCCTTAGATACAATTCCGCAAGGATGTTTTTTTTAATAACGACCCTCATAGGATTCTAAGCTTGAATCACACCAAATCCATGGGATGACATGAGATTGGCATTGCCAGTAGGGGACATTATTGAGATGGGCAGGAAATTGGTGGAGCGGTGGAAAAATGCCATTTGCAGGAGTGCAGTACTACCGGATTGGAAGTTTGTTGGGGCTCAAGCATTTGCTGTTCTCAAGACCAAATTACAAGCTCGGGTCGATACTCACAAATCCAAAATTTGCTGCTGCAATTAAGATAGTGAACATTGTAAGCAGAGCCGATTGAAGTACAATATTGTTTAAAAAAGTACTGAATGGATTCACAGTGGCAAATGGATTTGAATGCAAATAGGCCTGAGGTCATTCACTTTAGACCTAGCGAAGAAGAGAAGAGACTGTCCCCTAAATGAAAAGGAAACACACAGTTGTTTCGAAGGGACTTGGTAGGACAGGTACACAGACTATTAGCATGACGTGTACAGGTAAAGCAAACAGTGAAAACAGCCAAATGAAATTCTGGCCTTTATATCTAGAGGGATGCAACACCACGTCGTCGAATTTTCTACTTATACCTGACCCCGATTTATCCACGCCTGGAGCACTGCGAGCAGTAATAGGCAGCATGAATTTGAAATGATGTATTGGCATTAATGAAATAGAGTGCGGCCAGACACGTGAACGTCAAGATGAAGCTACCATTCGAGATTAAATAACTGACTTGAATTTGGATTGTTAATGGATGATTTTATCGAAGCTTTCAAAATAGCAAGGGGGACAGGAATGATGGAAATGCAGGAAGAGAGTTTAGCAGTGAGAGTTTCGAGGAAATAAAACGTCAGAAAATTAGATCTAGAGTGAAGTTATAAAACTATTCTTCACAGACAGGGTGGTAGAAGTGCGGAAACTTTTCCAGCACATGACTATGGATGATCTATCAAATATTAATTATATTGGTTGATTCTTGTTACCCAAAGTGATATGGCTGTTTGGAGTTAAGTGCAAAATCACCAACCATCGCATTGTGCGGCGTATTACTCTCGGAAAGTTCAGTGACTTACTCCACTTCCGACGTTTAAATATTCCTATACTTCTGACGTTGAAAGACAACAAAATTCGAAAGTGTTCCTGGGACAATACTCTGTCGATTACGTTAACAGAAACCTCAGCATACTGCAAAATAAAGCAACCTATCAGCAATAATGAAAATGGCTAAGGGAATGCTATGCTTTATTATGAGAAGGATCAAAAAATAACGGTGTTATGCCTCAGTTATACAGGGCAGTGATGAGACCGCACCTCAAATATTGTGTGCAGTTCTGGTCGCCTTACGTAAGGAAACATGTAAATCAATTTGAGGCGCTTCAGAGGAGGTTTACTAGATTGTTCCTTGGAATGGGTGGGTTGGTCAGAGTAGGCTTGTTTCCATAGGAGTTGAGAAAAGTGAGGGTTGATTTGGTTGAAGTATGCAAGATCCTGAACGGCCATGTCAAGGTAGACGTCTGAAGATTGTTTGCTGTAGTGGTATAGTCCAGAACTAGGGGGCGCTCTTTTAAAAATAGGAGTCGCCATTTTAGGGCAGAGGTCAGGAGAAATATTTTCTCTCAGACGCTTGAGCGACTTTGGAATTCTGCCTTAGAAGTTACTGGGGCCAGGGTCATTGATTCGTTTGAGGCGGAGGTAGATAGATTCTTGGTATGCAAGGGAATCAGGGAATCAAGTGTTATCGGGTTAGATAGGTGCGTTAAAATTAGAACACAAGGCCATCAGCCATGATCTTATTGAATGTCGGAGCAGGCTCGAGGGGCCGAATGGTCTATTCCTGTTCCTATATCCCCTGCTCTAACTATAACAAAGCAACGGAGAGAGGAACAACATTCCAACAAATTAAGTGTTGAATTCCTGATTCATGTGAGAGACTCGGCTAAGTGCAGGCAAAAATGTAACTGAGAAATGTTTCTGTCTATTTCAAATATAAAAGGTTGAAATTTCACGGATTTGGCTTAAAAACCCTGGGCTAGAAAACATGGCGAGCTAACTGATGTCCGTTTACCAAACTTGGCCTGTACTTCATGGGGTACCGAAGATTCAGAGGTGATCTATTCGAGGCGGGTTCCATTGATTGGCCTGTACATCCTTCGACATAAACAGGGTGATTTATCTTAACTGTTCAACATGATTAAGTTACTCATGGGGTAGGTGGGAAACATAATACTTCTGGCAGTGTATGACAGAATACATGGGGTATAGCTCAAAAAGTGGAGTACGGATGTTCAGGGTGATGTCAGAAAGCACATTATTTCACGCAAAGCAGTGAAAATCTAGCATTCTCGTCCCAAAGAAAATCTATTAATGATTGAAAGCAGTAAGTGGTGGAAGACAAAGATTAGTGATATATTAACAATTTTGTGCCAAGGTTTCAGAATGCCATTGAGATAAACATTTGCCAGTGCCTTGTAAAATGGTGGAACAGGTAAGATCGCTGAATAAGGCTTTTTAAATTTGTTAAATTATTTACGAAATATGCGAATCGCGGGCTAGGCCAGCACTTATTGCCCAACCCTAATTGCCCTTGAAAACTTGATGGTGAGCTGTTAGCTTGAACCGTTCCAGCCCCTGTGGTGTAGGTAAACCCACAATGCTGTTCAGGAGCGAGTTCCAGGATTTGACCCAGCGACACTGAAGGAAATACATTTCCAAGTCGGGATGGTGAGTTATTTTGGGGTCATTCCAGGTGGTGGTGTCCGCATGTAGCTGCTGCCCTTCTCCTTCTATTGGCAGTGGGTTTGGAAGAGGTTTCCTAAGGCGCTTTGCTGAATTCCTGCAGTGCACCTTGTAGATGGTAAAAGCTGCTGCTGTTGTGCATTGTGGTGAAGGGAGTGAAAGTTTCTGCACGTGTTATCAATCAAGTGTGTTGCTTTGCTGTGGGTGTCAACCCTCTTGAGTGTTGTGGGAGCTGCAGTCATCCAGGCAAATGGAGACTCTTCCTTCACACCCCTGCCTTGTGCCTTGTGGATGGTGGACAGGATTTAGGGAGTCAGGAGTGAACTACTCGTGGCAGCATTAGCAGCCTCAGTGTTTATATGGCTAGTCCATTTCAGTCTCTGGTGAATGGTAACTGCCAGGATTTTGATAATGGGGATTTCAGTGATGGTATTGCCATTGAATGTCAATGTTTTGAAACTTGTTGGAGTTGGCCATTGCCTGACACTTGCGTAGCGCACATGTTACCTGCCACTTGTCAACCCAAACCTGGATATTGTCCAGGTCTCACTGAATTTGGACATGGATTGCTTTATTTGACGAGTTGCGGATGGTGCTGAACATTGTACAATCATCAGCAAAAGTTGACACTTCTGACTTTAAGATGGAAGTAACGTCATTGATGAAGCATCTGAAGATGGTTGTGGCGAGGACATTACGCTGATGAACACCTGCAGTGATAACCTGGAGCTGAGATGACCTCATAGAACCAGAAACAATTTACTTTGTGCTAGGTATGACTCCAACCTGTGTGAAATTTCCCCTTTAATTCCCAATGTCTTCAATTTTGCTAGGGCTCCTTGACACCACACTAGGTCAAATGCTGCCTTGATGTGAAGGGCACTCACTCTAACCTTGCCTTAGGAGTTCAACTCTTATGTCCATATTGCAACCAAGGGTGTAAAGAGATAAGGTGCTGAGTTTCCTTGTCGGAACTCAAACTGGGTGTTAAGGAACAAGGCAAGACTGCAGGGCTTAAATCTAAACCGTTGGTTGTTGGAACTCTTATCTCTGTCTATCACTTGCTGTATAAGGTGTTTGACATGCACGTAGCCCTGTGTTATAGCTTTAACCAGGTTGACACCTCTTTTTTGTGTATGTCTGCTGCTGCTCCTTGCATGCACTCCTGCACACTTATTTGAACCTGGGTTGATCTTCTGGCTTGATAGAAACGGTAGAGTAGTGATCATGCTGGGCCATAAGGTTACAAATTGCGTTCAAGGGCATTTCTGCAGCTGCTGATAGCCCACAGCACCTCATGGATGCCTCGTCCTGAGTCGTTAGATTTGTTCGAAATCTGTCCCATTTTGCACGGTGCTTTTGCCATAAAACACGATGGAGGGTTTCCTCAATTTGAAGGAGGGACATTGTCTCCACAAGGACGGTGCTGCGGCCACTCCTACTGATACTGTCATGGACAGATGCATCTGTGCCAGGCTGGAAGGTTATGTTCAGGACAATTATGCTTCCTGTGTGAGATTTATTATCGTCTTGAACTTGGCTCTGGCACTGACCTCATATATTCAGGGTGACTCCGAACCAGGCCTGATGGCAGGAAGCACATTTTCTGACTCGCCCTGTGCCAATGAGGCAGTGTGGCATAGAGAGATAGTGATGAAACTCTTCAAAATCTTCCGCAGTATCAAAACACAAAAATCATTCATCTCCATGAGCAGCCGCCCACAGGCTTGTGTGCACATTCCAGATCAGGCCAGCCATGCATACCTAACCATAAATTTTCTCCCACAGTGATCAGTGTTTGCAATTGCCCCCTTAAGCATATAAAGTGATGACTTCTGACCCAGCACACGCACACACACACACACTTTCTAGGCCCTTGACATATTTTGGACATTTGGCTCTGGATTTCTAAGTAAAATAACTATAGGAGTGGACAAAATGCTCACAGCAATCCATGCATTTTGGAAGACTACTTCAGAAGCCTTGAGGTTTTGAGAAAACGCGACTGAGATTGCAGTTCCAAACTTTCACTTAACAACTCGAAGGCCAATGAAGGACTTCATGGTCCTTTTTTTGAGGCTGATTGCTCACCCACGATTTTTCACTCTTGGCATCACCCTTGAGAATAAATTGACCTCCTGGCAACATATCCAGTTCTAGTCAAGCGACACATTAGGTGAATTGCAAAGGTTGGGAAACAATCCAGATAATTTCCCATCTCCTGCACCACAATATACAAGAACGAACAACACTTGAATATCGAGTTAGATTGCATAGGTTGGCATAGTGGCATTGTCACTGGGCTAGTATTCTAGATATCCAGTGTAATGATCTGGGGGGCGCAGGTTGGAGTCCCACTATGGTGAATGGTGCAATTTAATTCAATAAAAATCTGGAATTAAAAGTGTGATGCTGACCATAAACGATTGTTGCAAAATCCCATCTTCTTCACTCATGCTCTTAGGGACAGAAATATACCATTTTTAACGTGTCTGGCCGATATGTGACTGGAGACCCCCCTCTGAACAAGAGTAATTGAGCATGGGCAATAAAAGCTGGTCTAACCAGCGATGCCCACATCCATGAACACGTGTACATTCCACGTCAGATCAGCTACCGACCCATTGTTTCATACCCATAGGCCAATAAAGAAAAAAATCACTACCCACTACATTGGTTTATCTATCTTTCATCCATTGCTCACGGTCATACTGCGATGCCCATCATTTTGAATGTCAACAAAAAAGTGCTAACGTTCACCTCAATCTTTGTTATCGGCCGACATTCGAAACAGTAGCAGCAAAGGCAAGCTTTCGTTGTCTCAATTAGATTACACTTTATCTGGTCTATCTGCTTATAGACTTAAGCATATTTAGTTTTGAAATTGGCTTAACAGCGAGAGTATAATAGAAATTGCAAGACAGTGATTTACTGTCTTGTTACGAATGGAGTATTGAATGGAGGCATCACCAGGTTATCTCCAGTTGGCCGTCCACCTACTGACGTGACATTTTGACACTTTGCATGTGGCCATCCTCACATCAACCATCGTTTTTGAAATTCATTTCTGAAAGGCAATAATACGCAAAAACTGTAACAAATGTTGAGAAATGTCAGGTTGCCAGCACCGCTATTAGTGTTCTTTCATAGCCAGTAGTCCTGGAGTTCAATTTGAACTTGTAGCCTGCTGGTTTGGAGGAAGGACCCGCTAGAGGCCCCAACACCAGCGTTGGCGTGAAATCATCAAATCATGGCTTATTTTACGTAAAGTGTCAAAATGCCATATCAGTAGGTGACTGGCCAACAGGAGATAATTTGATGGCAACTCCATTCAATAGTCCATTAGTAAGACAGCTGTAACCCACCGCCTTGCAATTTCTGCTATGCTCCTGTTGTTAAGCCAATGTCAAAGCTACACAAGCTTAATGTATATAAGCAGAGAAACTGGATAAAATATAAGCTAATTGAGACAATGAAAGCTCATATTTGCTGCCATTGTTTCGAGTGTGAGGCGATAACGAAGATTGAGTTCTAAAACGATGAATGTTAGCACCTATTGTTGACGTTCAAAGCAATGGACGTCTCGGTTTGATATTGGTGAAACAGTGGACTTAAAACAGCCACAGACAAGTTCTGAGCCCATTTGCATCCACATGCATGCGGGCGGTGCATGCTTTCTTCTGACCAACGAGATCCTGAGTACTGTAATGTGAACACAGAAATCCAGAGGGTTACGTTGAGGTGATGCGAGGGCAGCAACAACTAATACAATTTCATGCAGGAAGCCTGCAGGGACTGGCCAGCGTTCACGTTTCCATACATGAAGCATTGGTCACCATAAGGCTCGCACACCAGTTGTTAGTCAAGGAGTGAAGTGATTTTTCAAGACTGGTGTAATTGGCAAAGGAACCTTATGTCCACCTTGTACTACCTGATAAAAACATGCATTCCAACTGTTCAGCCCTGGAGGTCTATACAGCATTATCGAACAGGAACTAGGAGCAGGAGCGGGCCTTTCGACCGACCGAGGCTGCAACGTCATTTAATGTGTTTATGGCTGATCTGATAGTAACCGCAAATCTGCATCTCGCCTGCCCCCAATAACCTATAACCCCCTTGCTTACCAAGAATCTATCCAGCACAGCCTTAAAAATATTCAGCAACTCTTCTTCCACCGTTTATTGAGGAAGAGAGTTCCAAAGACTCACAACCCCCAAGAGACAAAAAAACAAATCTCTACTGTTCTGTTTTAAATGGGCTTATGTTTAAACAGCAGCCCCTGGTTCTAGATCATCCCACAAGACGAAACGTCCTCTGCACATGCCTGCTGTCAAGGCCCCTGAGGATGTTATATGTTTCAACCAAGTTTTTTTCTCGTCTAAGCTTCAGTGGATACAAGCCTAAACTGTCCAACATTTCCACATAAGAAAAACGTGCTCATTCCAGTTTTTCTCTGAACTGCTTCCAGCGCATTTACATCCTTGCTTAAATGAGGTGATAAATACTGTCGGCAATACTCCAGATGTGGTCCCTCTAGTGTTCTCTATAACTGAAGCATAACCTCTCTACGTTTTTAATTAATTCCCCTCGCAATAATTGATAACATTCTATTATCTTTCCCAATAACTTGCTGTACCTGTATACTCGACTTTTGTGATTCATGCACTAGGAAGCCCAGGTCCCATTGAACTCTGCAAACTCTCACCATTGAGATAATACGCTTCTATTTTATCTCCGTGGAAAAATTGCACAATTTCACATTTCCGCACATTTTGCTACATTTGCAAGGTATTTTCCCATTCAGTTAACGTACCTTTAGCCTGTTATGTCCTCGTCAAAGCTTACTTCGCTATCTTTCTTTATATGTTCAGCAACTTCAGCAACCATCCCATCCAACATGTCATCAAAGCCATTTACATAAAGTGTAAACATTTAAGTCCCAGCACTGATCCCCTGTGGCACAGTACACGTTCCATCTTACCATCCAGAAAACGAACCATTGATGCCCATTCTCTGTTTCCGGTTACCTAGCCAATCTTCTATCCATGCCAAAAGATTAACCCCAAGGCAATGAACGTTTTTTTTATGCAATAAATGTTTATGTGGCAATTTATCAACTGCCTTCTGGAAATCTAAGGGCAGTACATCTGCTGTTTAATCCTTTGCATCTGCTTTTAACTGCGCATAAAAGATACCTAAGTCATAGAGGAAGAGAGGTGGTTCAGGCACCGTTTTGGCTGAAACGTGACAGAGAGCAGATTCTTTTAAAATTAACAATGAGATGAGGGTGTCAATTTCTAGGCAATAATTTACTATTCATAGCATTTTTTCGGTGGATATTTAAGAGTCAACCACATTGCTGTGGGTCTGGTGTCACATGTCGCCCGCAGATTTCCTTCCCTGAAGGGCAGTAGTGAACCCAATCTTCCTTTCCGAAAATCAGCAATGGTATTGCGGTCATTGTCAGACTTTTAATTCCAGCATTTTATTGAATTGCAATCCCACAATCTGCCCTAGTGGGATTTGAACCAGGTTAAGAAGAGAGCAGGACCGGATGACATAAGAGGCATTCGAGGATTCGCTGCGAACTGGAAGCAGCGGAGGCACGGCCCAGTATCGGACAACCCTTCTTAGATTCGGGAATTGTAAAGGAGGCCTGGGGGATTTCAAATGCTGTACTAGGGTTCAGAAAGATAAAATGGGATTATAGGCTTATCAACTGTAGGTCAGTCCGTTAACCTCAGTTGTGGGAAAGCTTTATTTAGAAATGTAAGTTTGGGAAAACATTAGCGTTCAGGTGGGTAAACATCTATGGAGTAAGCAATGTCAGCATGCATTTGTTAATGGACAATAACGTTTAACTGACTATATTGGATTGTCGATTAGTTAACAGAGGGTTGACGAGGGTCTTGCCGTTTATCTAGCTTATCTGAGTTTACAAAAAATTGTTGGATGAAACATTGCGAAATAACCTTCTGGTAACATTAAAACTCATGGGCTAAAAGTTAGTGCAGAGGGACGCAATGTTGTCTGAGTGACAGGAAGCAGAACGTATTTGTGAATGACATTTTATCGGACTGGAGGGGGTATATCTTGCGTGGTCATGGTTCATTCTTGGTTTATACACAATTATGATCCAGACTTTTGTGCGCAGGTAACAATTTCAAAACTATAAAACTTGGCCCTGAGAACCGTGAGGAGGAATCTAGCAAAATTCAACAGTACATTGGCAGGTTGGTAAGAATGGGCAGAGGAATGTAAGATTGTATTCTCTGCAGATGCATTTGTCTTCAATCATTTTAGTGGGTCGAACGTGGACACATGGTATCAAGTGAATGGATTTTTTTTAAAAAGGGAATGCAGGACCAGAGGGAAATTGGTGTGTATGTAATCAGGTCAGGTAAATTTGACAAAGCAGGTTGGGAAACTGTTCAGAAAAGTAAAGAATGTTGGGCGTCCATAAATAGGCACATTGGGTACGTAGTGACAGTTGAATACAGAAAATAGGAGCAGGGTAAGCCATTTGGCCCCTCTAGGCTTGCTCCATCATTGAACTAGATCATTGCTGTCCTTCAACCTAAGGTGGGAATTATGTCCCTGGAGGCCTCTGGACTCCGTTTGACAGACATTTCAGACAAAATTGTTGGAATTATATTTGAAAGATGTCGCAAAGCTGCTCAGGCAGCCATGTAGCATTTGCTGCTGTTAAACTCACTCCTGAATCTATCAGCAGCAAACACAGACAGAAAACATCCTGCACTTGCACGAACAGCAGAAAGTGGGAAAGCCAATTTTCAAGTGGAGTACCAGAGATCGGAGGACGAGGGAGCTAGAGTGCAGCGGGAGGGAGTCGGAACTGGGTCCAGGTGAGACAGAGCGGAGAGCAAGGTAGCCGGTCTGTGATCCAGGCAAGCTGGGTCAGGGCACGTGGGTGTCTGAACAAGGTCCATGCGGGCCACATGTACCCGGATAGGGGACCTCCGACTTCTGATAGAGTGGAAAAGGTGAGAGAGGGCCAGTGAGGAGGGAGAAAGAGAGTGAGGGGAGAGAGAGAGAGATTGAGTAAGTGATAACTATCTACCCTGAAACTCGTACCCTCCATGTCACTCTTCAGCCTCCTGCCTTAGTGTTTTTTCTTCATGTGGGCTTCGTTGGCTGGGCCAGCATTTTTTGCCAATCCCTAATTACCCCTGTGAAGTTGGTGGTGAGATGCCTCCTTGAGCCGCTGCAGATCATGTGGTGTAGGTACTTCCACAGTGCTGTTAGGGAAGTAGAGGCAGGATTTGTCCAAGCGACAGTGAAGGAACAACATAGTATTTCCAAGCCAGGGTGGTAAGTGACCTAGAGCGGAATCTCCAAGTCGAGGTGTTCCCATCTATCAGCTCCCCTTGTCCTTCTAGATGGTAGTAGTAGTGAGTTTGGACGGTGCTGTCAAAGAAGGCTTGGTGAGTCCCTGCAGTGCATCTCTGCATCAACGTCAACTGTTCCATGGTGCTGTTTACTTCAGCTGCTCTTTCCTCTTTATCTTTTCTCAGTTTAAGCAGTTCCCCCTCTTCACATCACTTTCTTTGATCTGCCACCATCTGGATTGCCTTTACCAGCTATAGTTAACGTTTGCATCCCGCTAACCACTGATCAGCCTCTCCTGGGATACCACCTGCTTCCATAATTAGTCTAACCCACACCCACCTCGCGGGATAACTTCCCACCACAAATTTACGTCTAACTCGGACATAGTTGGAACTGGTCCTTTTCCTATCATTCAGGGTTCTTGTTGTGCTCGCCAAAAAAAATCTTTAAGCTCTTAGCCGGGGGCCGCACTTCCCCCTGAATTCCTCCAACTGGACATTGGAATCAAAAATACGAAACAACCTACGAATATAATTCCCACTGAAACCGATCATACTGACGTTAGGCATTGCAGGATGTGTGAGCACATTGTCGACAAATATTTTGACCAGCAATTAAATCACTTGTTATTAAGAGAAAGAGATATGGGGTGAGGATTTGGGATAGACAAAGCGAACAGCCCTCAAAGAATGTTCTCTGTTTTACATGTTGCTACCAGTATGCTATCGATTCTGTGACCTGTTCAATTATTGAAACATCCTGATGTTTGTTATGCTTGCGCTATTCTGTAAATAATTGAAGGCCCATTTGAAATTCAAGATGCGCATTATTCACAGCAAACGCCTTTGCTACATTTTTCAGGTATGTTTTCAAAGAATTCGATAAAGTTAATCAAGCCTGACCTCTATTTTTCAAAATTATGCTGTCAATTTCATTAACATATTCTCGGTTTCTAAATGTTGCCAAAACCACAGTATAAATTTAGGGAATATATCAAATGTCACGGACCTAGCAGCACTATTTCGTAAATGCTCAATATTCACATATATCTAATAGTGCCTCTGCAATGTCTTCTGTAAAGTACTTTAACTTACATGAATGCAATGAGGTTGCCCGAGTGAGTTGGCGAGTGTGAGGCTGGCTGTGTAAGTTTGTGTGTGGTTGGCTAAGTGAGTCAGTGTGAGGTTGACTGAATGAGTGTGTCAGTGTGAGTTTGGCAGAGTTTGTGAGTGAGTGTGTGGAAGAGTGGCTGAGTGAGTGAGCAGGAGGGCGGCTGGGTGAGAGAGTGCAAGGGTAGCTGACTGAGTGAAGATAAGGGTGAATGAGTGAGAGGCAGAGGCTGAATGAGTGCTTGTGTTTATGTGGGATGAGTTTGTTTGTTGAGTGAGTGTGTGTGTTCCGGTTGGGTGTGTGTTTCTGCTTTTGTGTGTGTGCGTGAGTGAGGGTGACTGGTTGTGTATGTCTGTGTAAGAGAGTGTTTGCGTTTGTTTTCTGGTTTATCCTCAAATAATTCAAGCAAGTTGGTCAAGCAAGGCGTCCCCTTCTCCAAATCATGATGACGATTTTTGAATATAGCTTTGGTGTCCAAATGTTACTAATCTAACAATTTAAATATGGGAATCGCATTACATGTCGCAAATCCACCGACAAAATTCCATAAATAACAAATGTTTGCATAAGATTCTCACTTGTATCATACTTCTCTGTTCTAAATTGGTCCTCTTTGTAATATAGACCTCCAATTCTTTCAATAACTTCCCCAGGTGGAAAAATAAAATGAGGCAAGTTAACAATCCAGTATTCTTGCCATTTCGCTGCCAGTCAACACATATGAATTTATTTAGCGCATATGGTTCTTGCTCTTTCATTGTTTCACCCTGTTTTTCTTCTCCTCCATTTTATAACCGTACAAATGCAAGTACGTTCAGCGCCAGTAATGTGCAAGTTATGACTAAGGCAAGCAGAGGAAAATCATCACAGCCGACAATAAATTGCAGTGATCAAGAGCCATGAATATTCGCACAAGAGCGAATTTGAACACGTTGATGTTAGTGTCGAGTAAACGTCACGATGGAAAACAAATATACATTGTGCAATGAATCTTGAAGATTTCATTAAATTCACCAGATCCCAGGGCCCTCTCGCAGTGATAGAGAACTATAAATTCCACGGGCGCTCAGAGAGCATATGAGATAATCTCACAGGTATTGTTTTTTTAGTGGAAGGTTTGTCATGTGTCAATTCCGCATCGGCATTCCGGGCGAAATTAAGCGGCAAATATCCTTTCAATCACGATACACAACTCGGATTATGTTCTAAACCGTTCATTTTTTTCATTCGTTCATGGGACATGGACATCTCTCGCAAGGCCAGCGTTTATTGTCGATCCTCCAAATGCTCTTGTTCAGGGAATATTTTTAAGAATCAACAACATTACTGTGAGCCTGGAGTCACATGTAGGTCAGACCACTTAAAGACAGCAGATCTCCTTCTGAAGAGCATTAGAGAACCAAGTGAATTTCTTTTAGAAAAAAGCAGCAAACAAAAATGCTTCATCAGCCATTCTCCAGTTTTTTTATTGAGTTCAAATTTCACCACCTGCGGATTCAAACACGGATCCCCAGAGCATTACCTTGATTGTCTGGAATAGTAGTTCAATTATACCACTATGTCACTGCCTCCCTTTTTTTTCATTTCTACTAGGGCTCAGTTGTTCTATAAAAAGGAAGTTTTGACTATCCTCAGAGGCACAACATTCGAAGCTGCACACCTGGATACAGTTCACATCTTCATCTAAGAATGGAACAGCCAATAATTCTGCAGATAAAGATAATTTACTACCCGGTTCTCGCAGCCGTTGGTATTCCTTGTGAGTCAATTTATCCTGTTGTTTAGTTGATTATGACTAACACATTATTATTTTTTTTTCATTATTCCTGACAATACGCTGAACAAAGAATTAAAAGGCCAGCAAGATAAATGTGTGAAGATCAGCTTTTGAAGACCATTGTGTTCTGGTCAGAAACAAACGAACAGGTACCTCAAGGAAAGGTTTCCTTGATCTCTCGTTAATCCTCAGCCTGAGTTTTGAGTACAATTCAGGGCACCTCATTGGAAAACAATGGCAAGGTTGTGTCAACGAAGTAGGGAATATTCCCAAAGCAATAAAAAAAAACAGGATTAATTTCAGGCATATGGAGGAAATCAAAAAACTGTTTTTATTTTTCTCTCTTGTTTAAGCGCAATGAAGCTCGACGGGAGCACAGGTATAAATGTTGAAAATAATGAGAGATTTTGAAAGAAAACGAGAAGAAAATATATATTTTTTATCTTCAAGGTGGGTAGATAAGGTGACAGCAAGTGTTCAAGTTGATTGCAAATCATTTTTTTATATTGTTAATGGGATATGGGCGTCACTGGCGAGGCAAACATTAATTGCCCATACCTAATTGCATTTCCATGGCCAACACATCGTTGTGGGACTGGAGTCACATATAGGCCCAACCAGGTAAGGACAGCAGGTTTCTTTCCAGAAACAACATAAGTGAAGCAGATGGATTTTTACAGCCAGCATTCCATGGCCATCATTGGACTTCTAAACCCAGATTGTATTGAACTCAAATATCACGATCAGCCATAGTACGATTCGAACTTTGGTCCCCAAATCATTATGCTGGGTCGCTGAAATACTAGGTTAGAGACAATACCACTCCAGCACCGCCTCCCCTGTTCGAGATTCGTGAGGAGAACTTGGTATCACAGTGCATTAACAGGAGCTTGAACACTGAACATGAATGCATGTTGCAGTCCAGTTGAAGGTTCGGTTTTAAAAAAGCAAAAGGACACGAATATGAGTGGCTCGCAAATTTTTGTGGTAACAATTGGAGTTTGGGAATATATTGAGTAGCTATTTGTTGGAGCTCCCAAGGCGCAAAAGGCTGAATGCCCTATTTCTGTGCCATATCCTCCCAGGAAGCTTTGAGAGAAGCCATTCCCTCTCAATAGAGAAAGTTCAATGATATTTTGTGGAAATAATTGCTGCCCAGTTAGCTGCTCCCCTCCGCCTCGACTGGAAGGAACAGTCCTTCTACCCAGTTATCACCTTGTTTGCAACCCGATTTGTCAAACGATTCTGTATTGAAAAGAACAGTGAGTCATCGTAATGATAATGTTTTGGACTCATTTGAATGTTTGATTTCAGTCAATGACTTTATAATGATTACTGCAAAAAATTATTCTCTGCATTTATTTACAAGAAACGGATCAAGTCATCCGGTCAACATAGGTGAATAAAAGTTATATACCCAGCTACAATTTTCGAGATGATTGTGCACATGAGATTAAAATCTCACAGAAATGGGGTCCATTAATACTTTAAGCATCATAATAGAGGAGAGAGAGAAGTCAGAAGTATAATGTACAAAGGGGATGCAAGACAATGGAGCAAGAAATAAAAACAAAAATTTGCGGATGCTGAAAAAAAAACAAAAAAGGAATTACCTGGAAAAACTCAGCAGGTCTGGCAGCATCGGCGGAGAAGAAATGAGTTGACGTTTCGACTCCTCATGACCCTTCAACAGAACTGAGTGAATATTAGAAGAGGGGTGAAATAAAAGTTGGTTTAAGGTGGGGGTTGGTTGGTGGGGAGAGAGAAGTGGGGGGGGGGTGGTGTGGTTGTAGGGACAAGCAAGCAGTGATAGGAGCAGACAATCAAAATATGTCACAGACAAAGGAACAAACAGGTGTTGTAGGTAGTGATATTATCGAAACGAATGAGCTAATTAAGAATGGAGGGCAGGGCACTCAAGTTACAGCTCTAGTGAGGGTGGGGTGGAAAGACTAGCAGGGCATACAAGATTTAAAAATAATAGAAATAGGTGGGAAAAGAAAAATCTATATAACTTATTGGAAAAATCTTCCCTCTTCCCCCTTCATTGTATTTTTTCCAATAATTTATATAGATTTTGCTGTCCATCCCATTTCCATTATTTTTAAATCTTGTATGACCTGCTACTCTTTCCACCCCACCCCCACTAGAGCTGTACCTTGAGTACCCTGCCCTCCAATCTTAATTAGCACATTCGTTTAGCTAATAACACCACCTACAATAGCTCTTTGATCCACTGTCTATAACATTTGTTTTGATTATCTGCTCCAATCACTGCTTGCTTGTCCCTACAACCCACCACACCGCGCCCCCCCCCCACCACACTTCTCTCCCACCACATTTAACCAGCTTATATTTCACCCCTATCCTAATATTCACTCAGTTCTGTTGAAGGGTCACGAGGACTCGAAATGTCAACTCTTTTCTTCTCTGCTGATGCTGTCAGACCTGCTGAGTTTTTCAAGGTAATTCGGTTTTTGTAATGGAGCAAGAAATACTTGTTTGTGCACCTCTCCCTTTGTGTTTGTCTTTCTCTGTGTGTGTATTCATCCATGTGTGTGTGCATTTTTATGCGCGTGTTTGTGTGAACGTGTGTGTGTGTGTGTGTGTGTGTGATGAACAGGTTAATATCTATTATGTTAATGGAGTTTTAAAAATAATGTTTATTGGTACCCGTGCCGATGTGTGTGCAGTGTTTGTGTCTTAATTTGTTTGAAGCTGGGTGTTTTAATTTAGAGAAAGAAGAACACCTAAAATGGTAATTTGAAAAAAATGGGGAACTTTAGAAACATCGGTATTAAGGGTGTAGAGTTGCATTTGTTGAATAAAGGACTAAAGAGTGGAAGGAAAATCTTGCACCCAGCTAGAAAACGCCAAGTAATGTGCTTTTTTTTCAGCATACTAATGAAGTTCGTGGAATGAACGTGTTTCTTGTTAGTGGAGGTAAAATTAAAAACATAGCCTAGTAACAAAATTGAAAATATGCATTCAAAGGGCATGATAGGTATAAAGAGAAAGGAGTTTGTGTGCGTTAGGCAGAGGCATTTAGGATCTAATCAGCCTGTACACCGGCTATTGCGTCTGCAGGGAACCTCTTCATGAATTCGTAAGGTCAAATGTGCTTTGCCTGGGGACTTTTTAAATCTAATTTTCACTGTTGCCTTAACGGAAATGTAACTGAGAGTCAGACTAATTAGGGGATTTTTGTAGTTATTATGGTAATGATTTTGTAGACATATGTTTATGCTTACAATTTTTGTTGCATTAATCAATGTTTCATTCAGTTTTATAGAATAAAACCTCGTGAGAATCGTTGATCTTATTACTATTGAATTCAAAGCCTACGTCTGGAAACTTACAAATTGCAAAGATGTAAAATGATAGGTAGTTCAAGTTTCCCTCTGATTTTGAACAACTCAGCCTTTACCATTGGCTGAGTCATAATATTGCATGTGTGTGCACAAAGCTGGCAGTACAAGTTCAGAATATAGTTTAAAATGCACATTGAATATTTAGCTGTAATTCTAATTGAATTGGGTGCGGGCTCAAGAGAGCTGTTGTACATGTTGTGCAAATGCCATGTTAGTCATATTCCTAGCTTTAGTATCAAAATATTTGGTTTCGATACCGGGGCAATTAATAAACGAATGATTCAAGTTGTCATTTGATTTTTCTATTCAGGCTCAGAGTGGCCTTTAATGCGCCTTAAAGTGGCGCAATGGATTGTGTCACTTTTCTTTGGTTTCTCTTATACTTCAGTAATTAGATTCAAAGAGCTATTATTCGTCATGGTACAGAAACGGAATATTCGGCAGATGGAGTCCAACTGTCTAACATTCTTCCTCACTTTAATATGTTAGCGGCATTCACTTTCTTTAGTTGTAATATTTCAGTTTACCATGTAATTCATAGATATTTTTCTCGAATTGATAATTTCTCCCTATATACTTGTCCTTCCACTAACTTCACTTTGTATTTTTTTTTCTTCTTTTGACTTTGGTTAACGCTTTTCCATGTCCTTTCCTGTATCTTATTCTTAAAAGGTCCCATTTGCACTGTAATGTGTTCCCGTCACTACCTAACAAGGTTGACTCAGTGATTTCTTGCAAATTTACGACTAGTTTACAATATCACCTCTGAAATGGGGAACTTATTCATGAATTTCTGAATTTTTAATTCTGATTGAAATGATATAATGTTGTGGACCCTGTTGTCTAAATGTGCCCCCGCAAGAGAGCTGCACATGTGAGGTTAGGCTTACTATAAAGCATTGTCCCTAATAAAAAAATCGTGATACATATTTAACCTATTGAGAGAGGACATAATCTTATTTGTAGTTCAGCTGCTGTAAAGGATGAGAAATTGCAAGGCGTATTATCAGCTATAATAGCCATTAGTTCTGTCCTTGTTTGCAACTGGAAACATCTTCCAGAAGTCAAATCTACCAACTATTTTCATCGCCATTAAAATGAAAACAATTTTATCAGGTCACGCCAAATTATTTTCTGTTCTGTTGGAAATAGCCTCTCAGTGGCAGCATCAACTGAGTAACTTTGTAACTTGTCAAGTGTCGGTATGTTACTTTTTCTCTCTTCTAACATGAACAGATCTGTTCTCAGTACTCTAACTGTGATCTAACGAGGTTTTCTTTACAAGTTTAATGTCTGCATTTAAATTATAACACCATAGAAATTAATTGAACTATTTTATTTGTTGTTTGGTGCCCTTATTGAACTCTTCTCCCTTTTCCTATTTGGTGTTGCTATATTTCGAGATCCCTTCCTTCCTTACAACTTTAACGCTTCTTAGTTTCCAAGTATTGTGTAGCCTCCTTATTCTTGCAACCAAATGCGATTACATCTTAGATGTTTATATTGAAGATCAGATACCAATGAGATGCCAATTCGGCAAGTTTAATAATGTGTTCCAACATTTTGTCTCATTCATCCAACCCTTATAATCATAGCCTCCAACTTGCGTGCATTCACATCAGTTGCCTTCACATTTGTGATCACCATTATGTAAACGATCAACATTGGCACCACCACAAATATGTGCAGCCAATTTCCCGCATTTTGCCATCCTGATAATTTCCCCTTTGACTGCTATTCCTGTTTTCCACCCTGTAGGCTGTTTGTAGTGTGCTCATTTAATATTAATAGAATTGAACTGAAGTATATTGGGAAAGCGTGGAATTTTCCACCCCTATTGATTGGGCACATAGTGTCTTAATTTGCATTTCTGCTTCTGCCAACGCTGGTACATAATTTATTTGAAAAACAAAATCCCATTGCACATACACCTGAGTGTAAAACCTTTGGGCTTGTCTCCAGATCACCATGTGGGCTGTCGCTGAGTGTCTTCCTTATTTAAATTGTTTCCACTTCCTTCACAGCGAACCTGGTGACAATCGTGATTTTCTCGGCAGGAAATTGCAACCTTTCCAAATGCACATCTGTCTACCTGGTGGCCATGGCGACAGCAGATCTGCTTATAATGATGTTGAACGTAATTGTGTATCACATTTTCAGCTATCACTTTGTATATTCGTTCCTCTCCTACACCGCCTTGTGCACGATCTTCAATTACCTGAATTCAGTCAGCCTGTACATGTCGGTATGGTTTACAGTTTTGTTCACATTTGACCGATTTGTAGTTATATGTTGTGAGAAGTTTAAAGTAAGGTATTGCAGAGCGAGAATGGCTGTTACAGTTATAACGGCCACTACAGCCCTGATCTGCTCAGAGAACATCCCATTGTTTTTTGCATATGGACCTGAACAAATAATTGGCCATGTTCCCTGGGGCTGTCGCACCAGATTGAACTTCTTCTTATCTCCTGCAGGTGCCGCCTTCTCCTGGATGCACAGTATTTTAGTTCCTTGGCTTCCTTTTGCGCTGATATTATTGTTTAATTGTTTGATCGTCAGGCGTATTTTAGTAGCCAACAGGTCTCGCAGGGCAATGCGAGGTCACAGAAGCGAGAATCAAAATGACCCAGAGATGGAGAGCCGCAAGAAATCCATCATTTTACTCTTCACTGTATCATCGAGTTTTATCCTGCTGTGGCTGACTGCGGCTGTGAGCTTTTTATCTACCAGAATAACAAACACTGCGCACTACCGAGGTGATTATGCAGCTCCTGCGTACATTGCCACTGAAACCGGATATATGCTCATGTATTTGAGTTCCTGTACAAATACGTGCATTTATGTGGCCACACAAACTAAATTCAGGAGAGAACTGAAAAAGTTGTTGAAATCTCCTTGGACATGTATTCTGTTATTGCTTAGGAGAATGGGGAATTAAAACACTATCTCTGTCCCCTTCTGTTCCTCTGGCTCCGAAATGTGTATTCCTTGAGTTCCAAAAATCACCACATTTCCCTTTCTCCGTCAGACACTTGATGGAAGCCAATTTCCAATATATCGCAAGCTTTTTCTTGAAAAACATGATATTAGGTCTTTACTAAAATATGGACAGCAAGAGGAATGATTTTCATTGTTTGTCCAAAGTATCGGTGCATACAGCGTGTTCTACTAATGAATAATCCCACAGGCTCCCTGATATATTTACAGATGCTCAGAGGTGCAACTAATGCGCTTATATCGAATTTTTCTCTTGTATGATGTCAGGGTAACCCCTTCTGTCCAACATGCAGACATGAGACTGTCAGCACACGATGCGCAGATTGAAGATACCCAGTGGCACGGGCCGAAGTTGTGGCCAGTCCCGCTAAGAGAACCAACCTTTGAAATGGTTAAAATGCCTGTCAGGTGCAAATTATGAATCAGATGGCTTGACATCGGCGCAAGTGGTATTGTCATTAATGTAGTCTCCCAGAAAACCACAATAATGTTTTAGTGGCTTGGGTTCGAATCCCACCAAGGCAGATGGTATAACTTTATTTCAATTCAAAAAATATAATAATAACACCGATAAAGACCATGGAACGTATGATGATTGTTAATGGACTAATCTCTGTAACCACAAAAAACTTGTCTATCTTTGTAACCTCTTCCTTTTCCGACAACCTCCTACAACATTCTCCAGTTCCTCCAACCATCCTTAACTCTGTAACTTCCGCCAACTTGTACAATCCTCCCTATTTCTGTAATCTTCTGCAACGCACCATCCTATGCCACATCCTGTCCTTAAACTGTCTCTGGCCTGCTTGTGACTCCAGGCCAACATCAATGTGGTTGACTCTTGAATTCCGTCTGAACAAGGGCAATGATTGGTGGGCAATACATTCCTGGGACCAACTGACACCCACATCCCATGAATAAGGAAACAAAAAAGAGAGCATGATGTTGATGAGCGATTGTTTTTGGTTGACTATACATACTCCAAAGCAGAGGCAAAGTTTCTTCACCGATTGAGGAAATGATATCATAGAAACCAGGCCAATACAAACATATATTTATATGTGGTATTCAAAGTAATAAAATGCAGCAAAGTATTAAAATAACGAAAACAAAATCATTGTAAATCAGCATACGGAAATGTAACATCGGATGAGCAAAAATTGGCTAAATAAATAAGCTTAAAGAGAGTCTGAAAGGAGTAAAATGCACTAAAGAGGCAGAGAGTTTTAGGGACTTAAGCCCAGAATTTATAGGCAAGGAAGCTGAAGGCCTGGACGTCAAAGTCAGAAACGTCTAAGATAAATATCCAGAATCCCAAAATCAGAGCATGCACCGGGCTCACACCCCGGAGTTCAGAGAACAGGAGACTCACACTCCAGAGATCAGAAAGTGTGCAGCCCTGAAAATTCCCAGGTGGCATAGGAAGGGAGGGTTTTATGCGTTGAATGATGTTACAGGATCGGGGGGATTGCACAGGCTGGAGGAGGTTACAGAGATAAGGAGGACTGTATATACTGGAGGAGCTTATAGATTTAGGAAAAGCTTTTCAGAACAGGAGGAGGTTGCAGATGTTAAAGATATAGTGGAGGGTTGTACGGCTTGGAGGAGATTCCAGAGATAGGGAGTGTTGTTGGTGCTGCAGGAGGTTACAGAGATAGGGAACGTTGTAAGGGTTGGAGGATTTTACAGAGAAATGGAGAGTTGAAGGAACTGGAAGAGATTACAGAAGCACAAAACTGCGCAGGATGGTGAGTTGTGAGGAGGATTCGAGAAGGCTTCAGCTTGATGTATACAAGTTATATGTATTGACAAACACATGGCAGTATAGTATAACATGGAAAAATGTGAAGTTATACGCGTCAGTGTGAAAAACAGAAAGGCAGAGTAGAAATTAAATGGGTATATGTTAGGAAATGTTGATCTACAAAGAGATACAGGTGCCCTTGCACACCAGTAAATGGAAGTAAACAGTAGGTGCAGCAAGCAATTAGGAAGTCGAATGGTATGTTGGCTCTCATTGCAAGAGGATTTGGGTTCAGAAGTATGGATGTCTTCCTGCAATTATAACAGGAAGGCTTGATGGGCCCACACCGGGAGTATTGCGTGCAACTTTGGTCTCTCTACTTAAGAAATGATAAACTAGACATCGCGGCAGGGCAGCGCTGGCTCACTAGCCTGATACCGAGCTGGCAGGACTGTCATATAAGGAGAGGTTGGCCTTCCCACTATATAGTCTGCTCACGTCCGCCATGACACCCGATGCCAATGTGGAGAGAAAACTCTGGCCCGATTCCTGGTGAACTCCATTATCATCACTTCTCCAGTTCGGAAAACAGAATCCCCCGCTATTATCCATTTCTACCCTGTCCTATCCATGTTACTACTGTATCTTTTAAACTGCGAGCTCTAACTTTGCACAAATGTCTTGTCATGTGACACTTTGTTTTTTTTTCTAAATCCATGTCCACCAAATCAAAGGCATTGACCACATCTGTTGTCCCATCGAAAATGTCAAACAAGTCAATCTAACAAAATGTTTCAGTGAACCAAAATTTTAATAAATAGCATTGATGGGAAGTATTGGGTGCACTTGGGGTGTGATCTAATTTCAGGGAGAGTGACTGTAGGGGTTGCCCAGAAGTTATGGATTTGACTAACCCCAGAGAAACGATTTAGGCAGAGCAAAGGTAACAGCTTCTTCCATAATTATGAGAAATGCAAATGAGCTTAATGAGGCAGAGAAATTACAGGAGAAAAAACAACATTGCAAACTTTTTCCTTCATGTTAAAGGGTCCGTGCAATGGCTCAATAAAAATCATTACCTGAAGGCAAAGTGATGCTTGGACAAATATTTGTTTAATTAAAGCTTCTTGAATGATCAGATATTTTGAAAGAGATGCTGCATAAATCTTCGGTAATCGAGGCTCAACAGCTGATTTGGAATACAGTCAGATAGTCGAATTAGCTCAAGCTGAAGCTGAAATGAGGGGAATCCAGAATGTTATTATTATTATCAAAATGGAAATTCTGATAACGAAGTGGAGACCTCCTCACTGATTTGTAGACGAACAGTGGGAGGTTCTTCAGCAGATGGTTGTACCACTCAAATATCGCAAAGTGATGTTACGGTTACTGCACGTAATTCCGATGGCAGGACATGCCAAAGTCAGCTGCTGACCAAAAAAACTGGCAAATATACGAGCCAGAGCTTCACAAGGACATGGTGCGATTTTGTAAATCGTCCCATGCCAGCCAATGGTGGGAAAATCAGCACGTACAATAAAACCGACGCCCTAATTTTCCATATCAGTTTCTTGGGGGAACCATTAACTAATGTGTTTAGCGGCTGTGTGGGACCACCACTGAATGTGAAAGCGGAATGCCAGTATATCCTTAATGTTATGGATGTGTCAATTCGATTTCAACAGGACATCTCTTTGAGACAATTCCAGCCAAGGTCATGGTAGAGAAGTTAACACAATTTTTCACTCAGTATTGTTTGCTGGTGGAGATCCAATCGGATCAATGTTCCAATTGTATGTCTAGTTTCTTCCAAAACATAATGAGATTTTGATATAGAGTAGTTAAAACCCAAGGTATATCACCCGCTGACAAAGCGAGCTTCAGGGAGGTATGAAAAAACTCTCAAAACATATTAGAGCATATTGTCCTAAATATTCCAATGACAAGGGCAAAGAGCTGGGCTTTATTTTAGTTTCTACTCAGTTTTTGTCTTTTATGAAAGAATCCACCAGTTTTAGCCAATTTTGATTAACGTTTGAGCTCTGAGGCGCTCTGACATTAATCAAATAAAATAATTCTGGGCACAGCAACGAATTGTGTATGTTTGATTATGTTCCATGGTCGGCTCACGGGAGCCTACAAAGTGCCTCAAGAACATTGCAAAATTTCACAAACAAAAATGAAGGAATGGATGGGTAGGCAAGCTGAGACATGAACATTTCAACCAGGGCATTGCATTTTAGTGTTATTGCCTTTAGGGCTGTCCATACAAGGTAAGTAAAAGTGTTGCTAAAGTAAATAATTTGACAGACACACCCCAGATCGTTGGAAAAATAATCGAAATTCCGGGGAATTTCCACCTACTCCTTCTCTGCTCTGACTACCCAACTTCCTTTCACCTTTCCACTCCCCATCCTTCTCCGATATCAATGGATGATGAAAAAGATGTTTAAATCTATGAACTAACCCATAATCATCACCTAACTCTACTGCTTTTCTGACCGGTGTAACCCTGAGTCCGCCACATGAGTTTGCGCTACCGAAGGAATTGAATCTTAAATTGCTTCCAAAATAATTACTTCTCTAAGAGCTGTATATGTTGTCTCGACTTTTAATGCCAGTACCCACCTGTCAAATTTATTCTGTTTTACTCTTTGAAGCTCAAAATAAGTTTGTCCAGGCTGTTTTCTTGTATTCCTACAATTCTGCCTGTATGCCTCAGGAACGTACTCATATGGACTTGGAGAAGCTTTTTTTTTTACTTCACCATAACCCATTGACATTCCTTCTGATAGTGAAGCATAAACCTCACTTGCTCTCCCCTCTGACCTAGATTGTAACAGCAACGTGCTGTTTTCCTGTGGGCATTTCATATGTTTAGCTATCTCCTCAGATTAAATAAAATGCCTCCACATCTCCTTATTGAAACTTCGGAAGAGCTTGCATAAGTTTAAAAACCTCCCCATTGTGTTTTAGGTTAACAGTTTTGTCATTATCAGAAATTTCTTCAGCATATGATGTCTCCTTTTTAAAGACCAGATTTTTAGGTTGACTGCCTGTCTCTTTCCTTCTCTCTCTCCTCCATTTCTAACTTTACACTCTGGCGACCAAGCTTTCGCATTTCCATCTTTTTGAGATAATCTCTCTTTTCCTCCTTCTTTTTCTGCTGCCTCTTGCCTTTTCAATTCTAGTTCTTTTTGGTTTCTACTTTTGCCTCCAATTCAAGTTTCTTTTCCAGTTCCTTTGCTCAAATTCGGGCTTCTTCATTTCTAACTTAAGTGAAGCCAGCTCCAGCTGTGACTCACTAGTGCCAGTTATCACTTCCAACTTTAAATGCTGTGCTATCACTTCAACTATATCTGCTTTCTTTGCCCCGACAGGTAACCTTAACCGCCAGCACTGTTAACTTACGGTCATATACTTATTGTAACCCAATCATACTTAAAGCCTCTACAGCATAATGTTTTAGCCATGGACACAGCCATTTTTGTAGTCTCAGCACATTAAAAATCCCCTCCTGCCAGCTTATGAATTCAAAGTGCTTCTCGCACTTGTAACCTTAAGACTCACCAACTCATGACCAAGCAAAGAATTTCAAATATCCTGCAAGGAGTCCCGAAACTGTTATGCCGTGCCAGATGATTTCTGCCACGAGGGATACTTAATCACGCAATCACAATTTTTTTTCAATTTGTATTTATTTTGAGATGCGTGCCCTGAATTCAGAAGTAACAAGTCCGCCAAGACCTTAGAGATATTGTAAAATAATAAATTTAATATTGCTTAGCAAATTAAAATATTTTCTGCACAGACATAGGTCTACAAATTACCACTAAAACCCCTAATTAAAGTGGTGTCCAGTCACACCCCAGTTAAGGCAACGGTTAAAAAAAGATTTTAAACAGATACCGATGAGTTCACAAAATACCCTGTCTTCTCTGACACGTATGGTCTCATTCTTCTTTATAACGTTGCTCCCTTTTAGGTTAAATTCCATTGTCCCTACATGTGTTCGGAAGATTACCTTTCTGAGAATTGAAATCATTTCATGGCACTCATATCCTCAGTAAACTTTGGGAAAAATAAACACACTTCTTGCTCCAGTTCCTTTTGATGAGAAAAGACTTCCAGAGCAGCTGTCTCCAATTCACAGATGTCTGACACACACACGCACACATGCAGACACACACACACACACACGGAAACTTTCCAAATTTCACTATTAACCTACATTCACAAGAAATCACCAGAATATTATGATAATTTGTATACATTCATGATAGGGAAGCATACCTAAACCTAATGTTACTGTCCCTGCTCTAACATTATTGCTGCGAACCCTCCAAGAATACTGCCAGTGGTGACGGTATGCTTTGCATTCCCAGCATTGATCGGTATCTATTTTGTAAAATCACTTAAGGCACGTGGGTGCCTCTGGCTAGGTCAAAATGTATTGCCCATCGCTAATTGCCCTTGAGAACGTGGAAGTTATCTGCCTTCTTCAACTGATGCAGTCCATGTGGTGTAGAAACACCCACAGTGCTATTTGTGGGGGAGTGACAGGATCTTGACCCAGCGACAGTGAAGGAACGGCGATTGGAGGAAGGCGCCCAGTTGGTTTTGTTCCCATCTATCTGATCGCCTTGTCCTTCTAGATGGTAGCGGTCATGCATTTGTAAGGTGCTGCCTAAGGTCAATGGTGTTTTTATGCAGCGCATCTTGTAGATGGTACGCACTACTGCCACTGTTTGTCAGTGATGGAGGGAGTGAATGTCTGTGGGAGGGATAAAAATCAAGGGGGCTTCTTTTTCCTGGATGTGTCAAGCTTCGTGTGTGGTGGTGGGGCTGCATTAACCTCAGCAAGTGAAGTGTATTCCATGAAAATCTTGACTTGTGACTTGTATATGGTGGAGTCAAGTTGTGAGTTACTTGCCCAAGGATTCCTAGCCTTTGGCCTGCTCTTTTATCCAAAGGATTCCTAATGCCAGTCCACTTCTGTTGCTAGTCAATGCTAATCCCCAGGATGTTGATAGTTGCAGATTCGGCGATTGCAATGCCATTGAATATCATCAAGCAATGGTTAGATGGAGTGATGAATAGATGGTTAAATACTAGGAGAGACTGGCCTCCATCATTACTGACAGCAACCCGACTCTAACATTAACAGCAGTGTTTGGATAGACCATTATGCGTGGTTGCCCAATGTCCGCACAGATTCAGGCTGGACTGAACTGTCCACCAGTAATGTCTTTTTAAGGTCACCACCAGCAATTCCATCATGTGGTCATCAGCTAACATATGAGATGGCTTGTACTCCCGCCAGTTTGGAACAGTTTACCAATAGCAACATTATAGCTGTGTCATCACCGGTCACGTTTCAATCGAATTGTCAACATTCATATGCAAGCCGAATCATCATGCAATTATATAGACATTTTATTTAAAATGTTTTAGTTATAAAATGGGCGAGTGAATATTCGACTGAATAAATATTTCTCTTAAGATTTCCAAGCTATTTGGGAGGGAGGTTTCTTCAAAATCCATGGGCGCTGCACATAGTGATTCACTCTGGGTGAATTTCAAATTATTGATTTTAATGGGTTGATTTTGAAGCATTACTCTCTAAACTTTCCCGTTGGCCTCCACGTGTAATAAGAAATAAAGACACCTTTGTTATTAAAGTCATTGTTACCAGCTCTAATTATGATGTAAACTCATTTTGTCTCAGTGGAGCACTGAATGTTCTATGGAATATTTATAGCAAAAACAAATTGCAAGCGTTTGAAAAATGACAGCATGTTTGCAAAATGCAGAAAGACAAAGTTAATTTGCAATTGCATGTAGCTCAGTGCCCCGTGTCAGTATGGCAGGTGTTATGTTCACTCATACAACATGCAGGAAGCCATTCAGCACATCGTGATTATGCGCCCCTTTCAACCTTGTGGGAAAAATAAATGACACTTTTGTTTTTGCCTTTCCATTATTTATCCAAGGCCTGTTTGAAATTTTTCATTCAATCTGCTACATAACTGGACAATGCACATGAAAAGCCAAAGGCATAATTTTTTACATATAACAAGGAGTACTCGCAGCTCAACCTGGCCTTTGTCAATGGAGGCCAGTGCCAAGGGTTATGTTCTACAGTTGTCTCCACCTTGCTGATGACATTTAACCACTTCATGATATCCTCCTGTTTCTTCCCCTCCCCCCCACCTCCCCCCACCCACCCCCCCCTCCCCCCACCCCCCGCCCTGATATGCAGACATATAAATTAGCAGCAGGATTAGGACACTGGCTGATATGAATGTAACTTCAACCCCACAGTTCCGCCTACATCGGATAACATTTCACTCCCCTGTAAATCAAAATCTGTCCAACTCTGACTACAAAATATTCAAATATTCTCCTTCCACCGTGTTTTGAGGAGGGGCGTTCCTCAACTTGCAAATCATTTTCCCAAGCGCTCACAAAACTCAGAGAGAGAAAAAAAACTTCCCACCCGTCTTAAATGTCCGACCACTTATTTTTAAACATTGACCAGTATTTTGAGACTATCCCACAAGAGGAAACATCGTCTCCACATGTACCGTGTCAAGACCCCTCAGGATCTGAAAGATATCAATTAAGTTGCTTCTTACTGTTCTAAATTCAAGTGGATGCAGGCCTAATCTATAGAGCGTTATCTCATAGGACAACTGTCCAATTTATGGAATTAGGTTCGTAAACCTGCTATGAATGGCTTCTACTGTATTTATATATTTTATTAAATAAGCAGACCAGTACTATACTCAATACTCCAGATGTGGTCTCTCCAAAACCCTGTGCAACTGAAGCATAACCTCCAAATGTTTGCAATCAATTCCGCTCGCAATAAATGAAAACATTCTATTAGCATTCTTAACTACTTGTTCTGCATACATACTAACAATACATGATTCATCCGCTGGGACATGCAAATCCCTACGGATTAAAGACCTCTGCAATCTCGCTCCATTCATTAGTAAGATTCTATTTTGATTCTTCATGCCAAGACAATGATGTGCCCATAATACATTTCACTTGCTAGATCTTTTCTCACTCACTTTAGCAATCAATGTCACTTTCTAACCTCCTTAAGTGCTCTGTACAATTCACTTTCCTACCTTTCTTTGTGCCATCAGCAAATAGGGCAACCGATCCTTCGGTCACTTCATCCAAGTCATTTATATGAATAGCAAATAGTTGAGGCCCAAGCATTGATCCCTGTGGCAGGCCACTCATCACAACCCGCCAACCAGAAAAAATGGTCCATTATGACAACTCTCCATTTCCTGTTATGTAACCAATCTCATATCCATGTCAATATGTTACCCTCTATACCATGAGCTTTTTTTATTCTGCAATAACCTTTGATGGGCCACATCATCAAATACCTTCTGGACATCTAAGTCAGTGCATTCACAGGTTCCCCTTTATCTACAGCATACAGGAATCCTTCACTGAACTCCAGTAACTTGGTGAAAAGTGATTTCACTTTTAGAAAACAATGTTAACTTTGCCTGATTGACTTGATTTTTTCTAAATTCCCTGCTATAATATCTTTAATAATAGGTTCTAACATTTTCCCCTTAACAAATATTGCACTAAGTGGCCTAGTGTTTTCTCCTTCCTTCCTTCTTTCTGAAGAAAGGGGTCAAATCTAGGGATTTTTGGAAAATTAAAACCAGTGCATCCGTTATCTCACTAGACACTTCTTTCAAGAAATTAAAGCGAATTCAATTGATTCCTGGAGATGTGTCAGCCCGTAGCCCCAACAAATTGCTCACTACTAATTCCCTGGTGATTGTAATTTCTCAGAGTCCCTCCATGCAACGCCCCCACCCCAGACCACCACCCCGCCACCCGCCCCCCACCACTGCACCACCCCCATTTCCTTATTTACAGCTATTGACGGAATATTGCTTGTGTCCTCGATAGTGAAGATGGAAGCAAAGTATTTGCTTAATCCGTCCATCATCTCCCTATTCTTCATTATCAATTCCACCATTGCAGTTTTTAAAAGACCAACTCTCATTTCTTAGCTCCTTCCTTATTGAAATATCCTTAGAAACTCTTGCTATAGGTCTGTATATTAGTCGCTAGCTTTCTGTCCTACTGGTAAGGTTTCCCTCTGTATTAATTTTGTTGCCATTTTAATGCTATTCTTTATATTATTTGAATATGCTTCTTCAGTGTGTCTGTAAACATATCGATGCCAGAAGCCTTAGCTGTTTCCTTTGGAAATGACTTCCACATTCTAACGACTCTCTGACCAGGCTGGAGTTTACTGTCCCTCCCCAATCACCCCGAGAAGGTGGTAGTGAGATGCATTCTTGAAGCCCTGCAATCCCCTTGGTGTAGATACACTAACAGTGGTATTAGGGAGGAACATAGAGGTTTTTGACCCAGAGAGAGTGAAGGAATGGCGATATATTTCCAAGTCAAGATGGAGAGTGGCACTGAGGGGAATCTCAAAGAGGGGTTCTTCCCATCTGCCTAATGTCCTAGTCCTCTCCGAAGGCAGTGGTCGTGGGTTTGGAAAGTGCTGTCTAATGATGCATCGTGAGTTCCTGCAGTGCATCTTGCAGATGATACACACTGCTGCCACTGTGCGTCTTTGGTGGAGGGAGTGAATATTTGTGTATGAGGTGCCAATCAAGCAGGCTGCTTTGTCCTGGATGGTATCAAGATTTTGAACGGTTGGAGTATCACTAATCCTGCCAAGTAGCGTGCATTCAATCACACACACGACTTGTGCCTTGTAGATGGTGGACAGGCATTGCCTACTCAGGAAATGCTGAAAATTGTGCGATCATCATTGAAAATCCTCACTTCTAACGTTATGATGGAAGGAAGGTCATTGATTAAACAACTGAAGATGATTGGTCCGCAGACACTACCCTGAGGCACTCCTGCAGTGATGTTTTGGAGCTGAGATGATTGACCTCCAACAAGCGGAACCATCGTCCTTCAAGCTAGATATGACGCGAACCAGTGGAGTTATTGTCCCCTGAATCCCATTGACTCCAATTTTGCTACGCTCCCTAATGAAACACTTGGTGAAATGCTGCCTTGATGTCCAGGGCAGTCATTCTAATCTTACCTCAGGAGTTCAGCTCCTTTGTCCATTTTTGAACCAAGGCTGTAATGAGGTCATGAGCTGAGTCGCCAAGGCAGAACACATAATGGGCATCGGTAAGGAGGTTATTGTTGAGCAAGTGCCACTTGATAGCATGGTTGATAACCCATTATAACACTTTGCTAATTATCGAGAACAGACTGATGGGACATTACATGACTGGGTTGTATTTTGTCTGCAGGCCATAGCTGGGAAATTTTTCACATTGTTCGGTAGATTCCACTGTTGACATTCTACTCGAACAGCTTGGCTAGGGATGCATCAAGTTCTGGAGCTCAAGCCTTCAAAGCTATTGCCAAAATATTGTCAGGGCCCATTGCCTTTTTAGTAGCGGGCACCGTCAGCCATTTCGTGATATCACTTGGAGTGAATTAAATTGGCTGAAGACTGACATCTGTGAAGCTGGCGATTTGTCAAGGAGGCCGAGATGGATCATCCACTCGGCACTTCTGGTTTAAGATTGTAGGAAATTCTTCAGCCTTATCTTTTTTCATTGATGTTCTGATCTCCTGCACCTTGGACAACATGGATATTTATGTAGCCTCCTCCATCAGTGAGCTTATTAATTGTCCACCAACATTCACAGCTGGATGTGTCAGAACTGCAGAGCATAGATTGATCAATTGTTTGAGGAATCACTTAGTTCTGTCCATCACTTGTAGCTTATGCTGTTTGATATTTAAGGAGTCCTGTTGTCGCTACACCAGGTTGGCATCTGATTCTTAGCTACACATGATGCTGATCTCACCATGCCATCCTCCTCACTTCATTGAATGAGGGTTGCTCCACTGGCTTGGTGGTAATGGTAACTTTGGATACATGCCGGACAATGAGGTTACGGGTAGTATGTGGGTACAATTCTGCTGTTGCTGATGGTCCACAGTGCCTCATTATTGCCCAGCCTTGTGTTGCTAAATCTGCTCCAAGTCTTTCCCATTTGGCACGGTGTTATTGCTGCACAACACGATGGACGGCACCCTCAGTGTGAAGGCGTGACTTTGTCTCCACAAGAACTGAGCAGTTGTCACTCCAACCACTCCTCTCATGGATGACGATGAGGTCAAGCATGTTTTCCCTTTTCTTGGTACCGCTTGTCCCCACACCACCTGCTTCAGGCCCAGTCTAGCCAGCTTGGTCAGTAATGGTGCTACTGAGCCACAGTTGGTGATGGACGTTGAAGTCCCCCAGCCAGAGTACATTCTGCGCATTTTCCACACCCACTGTTTCCTCCAAGTGGTTTTCAACATGGAAGGGGAGTGATTCATCAGCTGAGCGAGGGCAGTGTGTAGTATTCAGCAGGAGGTTTCCTTGCCCACACTTGACCTGGTTCCATGAGACTTCATGGGCCCTGGATTCGATGTTTAGGGCTGCCAGGGCAACTCCTTCTGGCCTGCAAACCACTGTGCCACCAACCCTGCTCGTTCTGGGTCAGGTCATACCAATGGATGATGATGGTGGTTTCGGGAACATTATCTGTAAAATATGATTCCTATATAATAATTATGTCAGGATAATGCTTGATTAGCCTGTGAGACATCTCTCCCAAATTTGGCACTAGCCTCCAGAGGTTTGAAAACAGGCGGGTCGACAGCATTGTGTTTCCCAGTGCCTAGGATGATGCCAGGTGGTCAATCCAGTTTCATTCCTTTTTTGAGGCTTTGTGGCGGTTTGATAACTGAGCTTTATGCCATTTCAGAGGGAATTTTAAAAGTCAACCGCATTGCCGTGTGTCTGAATTCGCATGTAGGCTAGAAAGCATTTATCCGTCCCTAGAGGGTGAATTTTAGTCAACAAGATGGGTTTTCACATCAATGGCTTCATGGCCATCACTCGGTCATTAATTAAATCATTCATTCCAGATTTTTATTGAATTCAAATCCCATGGAGACATTCCAACCCGGGCCCCCAGAAACCTAGGTTCATGTATTAATAGTCAAGCGACACGCACACTACATTTCTCCTTTATGCCCGTTAGTTTAAAGAGGCAATACAGAATTATCCAACATACATGCAGCCAACCCAAACAAATCACCATCGCCTCCCCCCCTCCAACACCAACACCCGCCCCTCCTACCCCCAAAACACACCACCGTTTGCCTTTCCAAACGAATTCAAATTGGGGAGCCTATCCTCCAAATCCGTAATTATGTCCAGCCCCCTGAATTCTATAATTATTTGGGTTATCCAGGCCAATACAATTGTTTGGTGACCGAATTGTCACTGACTGTTGTTATTTTTCATGCATCCGTTTTCTTGATCCATATGCTCTAGACTGTTTTCTCTCTCACACATTTTCAGAGTTACCATACTGACCATTGTCACCCTGCCTCGAAAAAATTGCAGTCTCCTCAAGAGTTCTCTACCTGGTGGCCATGGATACAGCTGACCTGGCCATCATTATAGTTCCTGTAATGCTTTGGCAGATCAATCATGTTTATGTTGTTACTCCTCCATTGATGAACCGTCCGTAATTTGCACTCCATCTCCTCACTCCTGCCCAGCCATTGATTGCTCCATTTGGTCCAGGGTGATTTTTATATTTGATTGCTGTGTTCCTATTTCATGCCAGCAGTTTAACAGCAAACACTACACCAAGGAAAGAGTGGCAGTTTTCACAGATGGGCCATAATTTCCAAATTCAGAAAGTGCTGGCCCACTGGAATTAGAAGAAATTAATGCACATTTAACATAGTTTTGAAAATTGCGCTGATGCTTCCGTTCACCGGAGCTGCTTGGGGGCAAGCATCGAAAGACATCCCCAGAGATGTGCAGCTCCGGCGGAGTAAAAGAGGCCACACCCACTTTTTTACGTCACTTACTGACCTAAAATGGTTAAATTGAAAGGGCCAGTGACATTGAAAGCCCTCTGAGAAGGAGTGGTCTAAGATAAGTGGACGGGATGGGAGACGGAGTTGGGGTGCCCTGGACGTCCGGGGCGCGCTATGGATAGAGGGTGTTGATATCTTGGGAGGACTTGGGGGTTGTCGGATATCCGGGGGAAGAGGAACTGACAGTGGGGTTTCTGATGTCGCTAGTTTGGCGAGGCCTGTCGGAAGTCTGGGTGAGCTGGGGTGGATTCGGAAGTCCTGGGGATGCGACAGGGAAAGAGCGGGTCTAAGCTGCTGGTGTGTAGCTAACGAGGTCTGGCAGGGAGTGGTGGGGGAGCCCAAGATCCGGTGTCGGGATGCCGGAGGTCGGAGTAGGTGGAATGTGGCTGGCATCACAGAGTAGTGCGATCGGATGTCAGGGTGGATGTTGTCTAATTTTGGCTATGTGCATGGCTCCGAAAGCCTGGGAGTGAGGATTTGGAGTTCAGACTGTTTCTGTTGTCAGGCACTGGCTGATGGGGAAACTGAGGCCAGTGGGTGCTTGTTGGGGTGATGGTAGGGCGGGCCGTGATGGTGGGGACTTCAGGGGCCTGAAGGCTTGGGTGTGGTGAGGTTAGTCCCATGCTGGGGGTTGGAGCTCGGGGTGTGGGGATGCCAGTCCCGTGGGGGTCGGGGTGGCGGAATCCCGGATGTGAGGATAGCCCTGCGGGGTTGTCCAGTTTTTTTTTTGCATTTGTTCCATAAATTTAGGAGAGGCTTTTAGCTCATATAACCTTTTGTGAGCAACAATAGGCGTAACCATAAAGGAACCATCAGAAATTTGCGACTTATATTGTGCTTTCGGATGGGTCTCAGTGCAGGGAAATTGTCCAGTGCAACTGTGCACTTCTGGACAATTGCCGTGCAAACACTTACCTGAAAACTTCAGGGAGGGCTTCCCCAGCGCACTTTTGTTGCACCCCCCCAAATCCGACGGTGCAGAGCTCAGATGCAATGGCTCATTCTACCTCCTTCTTTGTGTTCACAAAACGTCCGGCATTAATGTATACACGGGCATGGCGATATTCACACAAAACATTGTTCACATAGACAACGGGCTGATTACCTGGCTCACCCTGAAATCCTTGAATGGATTAGCGTTATTGTACATCCATTAATTTCACTGCTGCTTACTTTACTGCTAATTGTAGCAACTGTTAGGTACATTGCAGTAGCCAGCTGATGGTGTAAAGCACCCCGCTCCCAACACAGTGGTGACATTGCACAATGAGCCGGAGATGCTGAAGCAACAATAGTTGATGACCTTGCGTTTCGCTATTGCAGGAAATGTACTGTTATGGATGATGCATGTTGTGGTATCCCCTTCACAGTGTCAACTGACTTTCAAAAACTTGAGGCTAATTGTTGTCCTCAATGAAGTTTCCTTGATGGTTCAGCTCCTCAGCTATTGTCCAATTTTTTTCATTGACGCTCTGACTCAGGTTAAATTCCACATAGAGTTGCGGGATGCGGTGAAGTTCATTTGCAATTTCATTTGGTAGAATGAACATTGAAACCAACAAACTGACCTGTTGCCGCTAGACACTGGGCTTCATGAAATGTGCAAGCTTGGGGATATCAAATCTACAAACAACCAGCATTTCCATTAATTAGGTACTTTAAGCAAACTGCTTCAAAATGCATTTACGTCCAATACAAATTGACCATGACGGAATGTAAGTGAGCCCATGCAACTGGGTTGAATTTGCAGCTTACAGATTGTCAAATAGGTGAAATTGCATGGGTGTATATTTATAATGGGTGCATAGAAATTGAAAAGGTATACACACGAGTTCTCTTAGTCGACAATAGATAACTCAAGAGCATAATAATTGTTGGGGTTTCACTGACTGGTGGTCGTTGTTCACATACCATCAGATTCTTCCCACGTAGTAAAATTGTGAGATTGAGAAAGCTCTGGCAGAGCGATTCATCATAACTGAGAACTTCCTTCATTACCCTAACTGTCTCTATGTCAGTCCGATGCGTGCCCAGTGCTGCACTGTGCACACTGTTTTTTGGACCTCCAAAACAACTTATTGGGAGCTGGGTTAGTAAGGGGGTGCATTGCCTGGTAATTGTGGAGGCTACTGGAGAACCTTGGATCTGTGTGAAGATCCAGACTTTGAAGCAGTTATCCTCGAGTCCAGTCAGCTATACTGCACTGCCTAGAAATCCAATCTTGCAGCTTCTGATTCAGAACCTTGGGACTATGCCAGATGTTTGCTCCTTGCTAACCACTGAAATAATTCCTATGAATAGCGCTTCCTCAGCAATGTTGCCGACAATCATTAAAGCAGGAATCATTGTACTGGAGAAAGATAGGCAGGGAATATATTCATTAGCTAAAATACATCAGATTCGTTGAATAATCAGATAAGAGCCCTCTCACATTATCTGATGGCAACCTTCAGTGGAACGTAGAGTCCACATCAATGGGGGGAACGTTTGACAGCATAAAGCTATTTACCAGCTTAACATAACCAGATAGAAATAGAGGTGTTTAATGCTGGAACTAAGTAATGAAGCTATATACATTCATGGATAGCTTAGGTTTCTGTGGGTGGAAATAAACAGTGGTGGAAACAGAAAGGACGCAGCATTTTATGGGCGGTCTTTGTAGGATAAGGCTGGTAAGACATTCTTTTTCTTAATAGGACCACTAATTGGGCGAGGCGCTTACCAGTTGGAGAATTGGCCCCATTCATTATTTTCATTTTTATCCACTTTCTAACTACATTTGGCATCCAGTTCAAAATAGGATCATCAGAGTTGACATATAGGATCAAGAATTTGCCATTAAACCTCACGAGGTTTTTCCCTCATTCAAGTGGATCATGGTTTATCTGTATCAAAAAATGGAATGTGAGCCTTTATTTCAAAGCGAATGGAGTAGGACAGCAGGAAAGTCTTGCTAAAGCTATACAAGGCACTAGTTAGAAGATATACTGGCATTGGAGGCAGTCCACAGAAGGTTCATTAGGTTGATTCCGGGTATGAAGGGATTTTCCTATGAGGAGAGTTTGAGTAATATTGGCCTGTATTCATTGGAGCTTAGAAGAATGAGACGGAGCCTTAATGAAATATACAAGATTCTAAGCAGGCTTGAGAGGGTAGATGTTAAGAGGTTATTTCGCCTTTGGGGAGATCTTAGGGCCAGATGGCATAAACTCAGAGCAAGGGATCGCCCATTTAAGTCAGATGAGGAGGATTTTTTTCTCTCTCAGAGGATACTTTAACACAGAGATCGGTATAGGCTGTGCCGTTAAGCAAAGTCAAGGTAAAGATAGGCAGATTGTTAATCAGTAAGGGAATCAAGGGCTATGGGGAAAAGCCAGGAAAGTGGAGTTAAGAATGATCAGATCAGCCATTATCTGAGTGAATGCGGAGCATCCTCGATGAGCCAAATGCCCTAGTTCTGCTCCTACATCTTATTATCCGTGGACCCAACTTCTCTCCAGATCGCTTGACGCCATGACCAAACAAAATGGATCTCTCGCAGTCTTGAGTGTTTCAACAGACGCAGCACACGCTGATCTTTGTATTAAGGAAAATCTCCCTGATTTCACTCAAGCATAGCCTAACTCTAACTTTCATTATTATGACCTGAAATTTGGCATGGGCGACGTTGCACGATAGTCACTATTACTTAAACCCTTGGTTTCCCGCATTACACAATGTTTAGTTCCATTGACCTCAAAAGCACCCATTTTGAGGCTATCTTGAAGCGGTTCCATATGCAACTTTCCTGTTCTGCCTGAGTCAAATGTTCACGCAAGAAGCTATTATTTCCTAACTCCCCTTCCTGAGTCAGTTGTTTTCTTACCGGGATGTGTTTGTTCACACAATTTTGTTGGCTTTATTCATGACCAACAGTATATTGGGGTGAAACGAAAGCTAAACAGAGATATGAAAACATGTGTTTTTGGAAATCGTTAATGTCTTTTGATTTATTTCACTAGAATTGGAAATGATATTCGAAAAGCATTTCCTTGAATCGCTGGGAACGTTAAAAACAATTCATAAACTTGTGAGCAATTTGTTTTATACCTTTCCACTGGTATTTTAGTGCAAGTAACTGAGGTGAAAAATCTTTCCCAGCAACATTTGTCCCAAATAATAGGTTATGGTTTATTCAGGGCCATGGCCGAACGTGTTACCACTGTCAACATCCTATGGGTTAACATTGGATAGAAACTGAACTGGACGAGCCATATAAATGCTGTGGTACAAGAGCAGCTCAGAAGCTTGGAATTCTGCGAAGAGTAAGTCACATTCTTTCTCCCCAAAAACTGTCCACCATCTAAAAGTCAAAAGTCAGGCGTGTGATGGAATACTCTCCAATTGCCTAGATGAGTGCAATTCCACCAACACTCAGTAAACTTGACACCATCCAGGACAAAGTAGACAATCATTAGCACGCCATTCAGAAACATTTAATCCCTCCACCACCGACACACAGTAGCAGCAGCGTGTACCGTCTATATATGCACTGCAGCAACAGAGAAGTTTCCATCATCAGCTCTTTCCAAACCTGAGACATCAAGCACCTGGAAAGACAAGGGCAGCAGATTCATTGGAACATCAATCCCTGCAATTTCCCCTCCAAGCCACACATCATCCTGACTTGGAGATATATCGCCGTTCCCTCACAGTCCCTCTGTCGAAATCCTGGAACTCCCTCTCTAACAGCACTGTGAGTTTACCTACACTACATGGACTGCAGCGGTTCAAGAGGGCAGCTCGCCACCAGATTCTCAAGGACAACTAGGATTGGGCAATAAGAATGTTGGCCTAGCCAGAGACTCCGACTCACCATGAAATAATTATTAAAAACAACACCCTCAGTCAAATGTTAATGTCCAATTTCAGTCCCGTGAATGTTAATTTCAGCTGTAAGGTCAAGTGGCTGTATCAATATCTCGCTAAAAGTCACTAAGGGCCTTCCAGGCACTTACACGGTAGATTTGTTTTAGAAAAAATATAGAGCTGGATTATCATGATACCTGACGTATGTTTTCTATTAGTTTCATCCACGGGATGTGCGCGAAGTGATTGCAGTTAAGAAGGTGTCGATGAACCAATTGGTTAACAACTGAATGTCGAGCACAGCCGTATCATAGTGCTGATCATCCGAATTCCAAGGTTCTTATGTCAAACAAGGGCCGGCATCTGTAATGGGGACCGTTTTGTTCCTCAGAAGGATATTAGAGAAGCAGATACTTTCTTTTCACAACAAAGATCGGGAGGTTATTAGCTGGACTAATAACCCAGTGACCGAGGGTAATTCTCTTTTGACCGGCGTTTGAATCCCATGGCAGGAGGTGGAATATTAATGTAATAAAAAGTTGCAATTAAAAGTCTAATAATGACCACGAAACGGATTTTTGTAACAACCAACAGCCTCAGGTAAGCGATCCCACTACCAACGGATCACATCTAACTTCTGCAGTCCCGCCAAATCCAATCGTGAATGCTGCTGGACTTTTAAACAACTCACTGGAGAAGTCAACACAAATATCCCCATCCTCATGAGTGCAAAGGGCAAGGCTGAAACATTTTTAAGCATCTTCGGTCAGGATTGCCGAATGGATGATCCATCTTGGACTTGTCTGTAGGTCCCTAGCATCACGGATGCCTTTCTTCAGTCAATTGGATCCACTTCACGTCATATCAAAAAAATGGCTGAAAGAACTGGATACTGAAGAAACGATGGATCCTGACCACGACATTACATGACTTACATGTCGATGGCAATGCTGTGCTCATGTGCTCATTTGACATTGCTAACCTATTCACCATGTTCCAATTAAGAAAGCCATAGAAACTTACACCACTACCAGATTCCATGGCGATCCAGACCCGCCATGATTATGTGAATCAGTATTCATTGAACTTATGAAATCGGCAACTCATACAGATGAGTTCAGCTCTAAAGAAGCCAGATCCACCGAAAAAGCTTGTGTTCCCATGGGATCCGCTCTGGGCCCAGTTCTTGCAAACATATTTGTTGGGATCCATGAGAAACGTGCTTTTTTTTATGGAATAACATCAAAATTCCTGTCACTTGCCATATTCCCGACATGTGGATGGTACTTTTGACGTATTTAAGTCCCAAGTTGCATACTATATTTTCCTTCCATGTCTTAATGGGCTCCATCGTGCGGTCAAGTTCACATTAGAAATGGAGTAGTCAAATGAAATCCTATGCTTTGACGTACTAATTGATAAATCCTCCAGGGGTTCCCCACAACGGTCTACCATAACGTACCTTCATTGGTCTGTACACGCATTGGGATTCTTATTGTTCCACAAGCTATAAGATTGGCCTTATCAGCATCCATATAATGGTGTCCAATATCTTTCCTCACCATGCAAGCTTGATTCCGAAATAGGGTGCATCAAAGCCATCCTGCGGGGTAATGGCTTTTCAGATTAGATAGTTTTGTGCTGTATATCACGCATCCTCATGAATGGGTCCACGACTGTCACTTCCGGCAGTGAATATTCCCTCAGGTTACCCTGGAAGGGCAAGATTTCTCAATTAGTTGAGCAACAGGTGCAGCTAGCTGTTTCACGCTGCCACTATGCGGCAGCAACACAAGTGGCATTCACCACTAACAGGGTACTGCCTTCAATGCAAATAGACGTTCTGCCGATGACACGCATGTGTAATCTGGCATATGAATTTCAGAGCTAGTGTGATACTAGTTATGTAGGGAGTAAGTCCCAAAGACTGCGGATCATGAAGAAACAGTATGCTCCTTCCACTGTTCACAATGAGCAATGTACCGTCCAATACCCAACCAGCCCGTGCTTGCACACCTCAAAACACACTGTCCAACATTAGATTTGATTGCGCCAGTGAACAACATTTGCTAAGTAACGCTCAGTGAGATAAGAGTTACGGTGACAACCAATTTATGTTCGTCAGTCAGGCTGGCAATATGGCGCATTCGCAGTACTGGAAGATAAATATATTAAAGAACAGAGTACTGTTCTTTGCAGACAGAAAGAACAGACACCCACATTCCACACGTTTCATCTAAACAAAACAAGTGTTAGCCATTTGCGGGTGCATTCCCCAGAGCAATGCCTTGACCAATCAGAGGCAAGCTGCCTGTTTAAAATGTCAGTCAATGCTTGGCTGTTAACCCTCAGTCACTATGACATGGTGCATTGCCCATGGCAACCCGTCTAGTAATCAGTTTCCACTTGCCAACCAATCAGACACTCTTCTCATATAATATAAAGTCATTGTTACCACTGACTTTTGTGTCCTTGTGATTGCCCTGATGAGTGCAAGATGGAAGAACATCGATATGTTTTTTTTTTGTTGTCTGCAGCACTGGTTACAGTACAAGATGTGGAATAATTCAACTTATGCTATTTGCGATGAATAGACACAATTCAATTAGCCAAATACTATGTAAACAGCCATCCCCTCAGTCCCGCCCACACCCCCCACCCCCGCCCCCCGCCCCCCCCCCCCCCCCACCCCCCCACCTATTCCTCGCCCTCCCCAACATCCCACCCAATGAATTTTCCAGCTAAACCAATCTAAGACGAAACATTGATGGGGACTAAATACAAAATTACCCTCCGTTTCTTCATTTATATTGTGATTTGTCTTATTCTTGCCGATAACATCGTGTTCAAAAAATGGCCGTGTGATCAAATCAAGGACCATATCTGATCTGCGTCTGTTTTCATCACCCATACTTTTTAGACTATCTATCTCCTTCGTCCTCGCGGTCACCGTTCTGGCCTTTGCCATCTGGCTCGATGAAAGTACAATCTTTCGAAATAAATGCAGGAAATACTGGGAAAATTCAGCAGCCCTAATAGAATCGCTGGAGAGAAAACAGAGTTAAGGTTTCGAGTCGAATGAGATTTTTCATTGCAACCCTCTCGAGTTCCGTTGTTTGCTGCCTGGTCGCAGTGGGATTAGCTTTATTTTTCAATGCGTTGCCTGATCAAGTATTTATTTCGTATTTACTCCTGCGCTGTGCAGTCAGTTTTATGTTACCCAGTCTGCCTTGTCCGGCACGGTCATTGATTTCTCCATTGGGCTCAAGGCCGCTTGCACATTTGATTGGTTGGCGTCAATTTCATGCACAAATTTGAACGGAAATGCTTCGCTAAATAATCGCTGCAATTCTGATTCCAAAGTTGCATGTGATGATCTGCGCTAAAAACGCACGGCTTTGCTTTACACACGCGCATGCTTTCATTCATATAAAGGGTTGTTAACCTTGTTAAAAAGTGTAGTTCCATGAGTGATTGTCAAAAATTGGCGCGATTGACAATGTATTAAAGTCATCACTCCATTTGCGCTTATTTCTCTGCTCAATGCAGCAACTGACAGGTGCCAGCAGAGGGGGCAAAGCAACCGGTTCTCAAGCGAACGGTGACATGGGCAATGATCCCGGGATGGTGAAGGGGCGGAATTCGGCGGTCCGGCTCTTCGAGAACTTGAGTATAGTGCTGGGCGATGCATCTCAGGGTATTCTGTTCACCGCGTCATTTCACTTTCGGGAATGTTACGTTAATTATTGTTCTCAGCGAAATCTCGTTGAAGCTGCAGCTTCTCGGTTGTACAAATTTCACTTTTATTTTGGTACTGTCTCAAAAGAAATTCCTTGAAGAGGCGAGAAACGCTGGAAACTTCATGTGCTCTTCACCTGGGAAATCAAATAGTAAAGCCCGGCACACAATTTCCTACTTAGAACTCAGGCACGAGGCTCGACATTATATGCAGGCGTTGTTATATCAAATCTAAAAAGAGAAAAAAAATTCCAATAACCCATTGACCCCCCTACCCCCAGTTACGCAGTTTGAGAAGACGACTTCAACATGCTTAATATTTTGCTGATCTTGTAATCCAGCGACCCAGGCTAATGCCCTGGGGAAGTAGGTTCAACTCTCCCATGGCAGATGTTGCAATTTCAATTCAATACATACCTGTGTTTCCTCCCGTGTCGGTGCAAGCTCGATGGGCCGAAGGACATCTTCTGCACTGTTTGATTCTATGATTCTGGAATTAAAAGGCTAATGATGTCCATGAAATCGCTGTTGATTTTTGCACAAACCCATCCGGTTCACTGGCGTCCTTTAGGGAAGGAAATCTGCCGACCTTGCCTGGTCTGGCCTTCATGCGACTCCAGACCCACACCAAAGTAGTTGACTCTTAACTGCCATCTGAGCTAAGGCAACTAGGGATAGGCAATGAATGCTGGCATTGCCAGCAACAGCCACGTCCCATGAACGAATTAATAAATAAATAAGCATTTAAGTTGCGACTGGAGCTTGAATCTGCATAAATGAGCGACTTTAAGTCAAAATGTACTCATCAACAGCAAGTTAAAGTCGAACAGCTGCAGAGGTTTTCTTTCGTCTATGGGATGTAAGTGTCGCTGGCTAGACCACAAGTAATTTCCATCCCTCGTTCCCCTTGACATGATGCTGGTGAGTTGCCTTCTTGAACCATTGTTGTCCATGAGGAGTACATAAGCCCACAGTGCTGAAATGCAGGGAGTTCGAGGATGCTGACGCTTTGTCAGAATGCACCCAGGTTCGTTTTGTCGGCTGTGGAGAAACCTCTACAATCAAGAATAAATTTAAAAAAAAACAGGCTTTCACTCACTGTAACTGTTACAGGCTGTAATTTCATAACTTCACGTTATTCCACTAATAAAACTAGACTCTGTAATAGTGACTCTGACATCATTTTTGATTGTGGTAAAAAGCCATGCGTTGCCCAGAAGGGAAAGAAATGTGCCGTCGCTACCTAGTCTGTCCTACAAGTGACTCCACACCTACAGCAAAGTGGCTGACTCGTAAGGTCGCTCTAAAATGGCCGAACAAGCATTTCAGTGGTATCAAACGGCTACGAATTCTGCCAAAAAAATTAAATGAAAGTGGAACATTGGCAACCAGTTCGGTAAAATTGATCCAGTCGACATTTCAAGCTCCACCTCTGTGGGCTTCTGGCAATCATTGAGAGAGCTGTCCCAAAAAATCGACAAGCATCAGCCTGACCACCAACAGCCACGGAATCAACACTTATAGGCAAGGTCCTGGGCACCACCTGACACTCCTTCTCTACCATCTTCCGCTGCTTCACCAATGACCTTCCTTCCATCATAAGGGCGTAAGTGGGGAAGTTCGCTGATGATTGCACAATGTTCAGCATCATTTGCAACTCCTCAGATACTGAAATAGTCAATTACCAAGTGCATCAAAACCTGGACAATATCCAGGCTTGAGCTGTGAAGTGGCAAGCAATGTTCGCACCACACAATTGTCAGGCAATGGCCATCTCCAAAAAGAGGAAATCAAAACATCACACCTTGATGTTCAATGGCATTATCCTCACTGAAACTCCCGCTAACAACAAAATGGGGGGGGTTACCATTGACCAGAAACCGAACTGGACTCGCCAAATAAACAGAAAGTGCAGGCCAGAAGGTGGAACCCACCGAGAAGCAACACACCTGCTGACTCCCCAAACCCTGCCTACCGTTTGCAAGCCACATGTCAGGAGTGTGGTGGAACATCCATTACTTCTCTGAATGAGCGCAGCTCCCGTAACACTCAACAAGTTTGGTAGCAACTAGAACAGAGCAGCCTGCTTGAAACTCACACCATGCACATTCACTCCCTCCACCAATGACTGGTTAAATTTACAAGATGCACTCCGGCGACTCGCCAAGCCTCCTGAGACAACACCTGCAAAAGCCGTGAGTTCTAACACCTATAGGGACAAACGGCGGAGACGCATGGGAGCAGGACCACCTGGAAGCTCCGTGCAACCCACACACACCCCTGCCTTTCAACTATATCGCCTCTCTTTAACTGGCACTAGGTCATTATTCAGAACCCCCTTCCTAGCAGCACGGTGGGTGTACCTCTACTGCATGGCCAGCAGCGGCGCAATATTGCAACTTACAACCACCTTCTCCATGGCAATTAGGAAATTATATTAAACTACTGGCCTAGCCAAAGTCATTCACATCTTGTGAAAAAAAAAAATAAAAAAAACATGACAGTGAGTATTTTTTTTAAATAAATAATATTTTCTTGCCATATAAATTCGTGGACAATTTAACTCCTCGTGACTAAATTTTACAACGGTGCACCCGCAAAATGTGCAAATTGCAAGAGTGGCTTTGGCTGGATATTCCGGATAACATTATTTCTGTTCAAAGTGGGGTTAATCACTGGCCCGTACTACTAACTCTTGGGAAATGCTCTATAACATGCTTTGCATCCAGACCAAGTCGAATCATAAATCCAGTTAGAAATGAGTGTAGCTATTTGGTTATGATTTCATATAGGAACTCAAGCCCAGCGATCGGGTCAGGAACGGTATGTCAAATCCATGAGCCTGTCTTTTCTCCGGATCACTTATGTTTTCATCAATCAACAACGTTTTCTCTCACATGCATGAATATTTCAATAAATGCAGTGACCACATCCTTCAATTTTTGGAACAGGTCGGGATTATTTACTGATAAGTGCATGAAAAATGCTTCCTGATTTCACTGAAAAAAATGCCCTCACTCAAATGTTACAGAATATGGCGGGAGATTCATTGTCGATGGCGTCGCCGTATCGGCTCCATCAATTAAAACCCTTGTTATATGTACTATCCATTACCATGTTCCATTCACTTCAATTTCTCTGAATGCAGTCTATCTTACAGTGAGTTGAAAATGTGAAGATTCCATTCTGTCTGGGTCCTGTTTTCACCCACAATGACAAATTCCTATTCTATGGAGAGGTGGGATTCGCTTCAATTGGTTTTATATGTCTTTACCTGCCTGAGACCGAGGAATAATCATTGGAAGAGATCGACAGACAGTTCTCTGCTAAAAGGAGTCTCAGAAGTGAGGTGCTGCTGTCTGAGTACCAGCAGAAGAGGATCATCAGTCGGTCGTTACAAACGAGTTGACAGTTTCTTATTTTAGACTACAGATGGTTTTGTTACAGATTCAAATCTGATATCACTAATTTAAATGATTCCGTCCGGGTCCTGTTTTCACCCACAATGCCAAATTCCCGTTTTCCCTTCCCCGAGAAAATGATTTGTCTCAGCATCACCTATCGAAAGATTTAACCATATTAAACGAGGTTTACTTTTTCCCTAATTCTGGTTGCTAGATTCCGATGACTATATCCTGTGTTTAAGAACATTAGAACAGCAGGACCTGACTGGACACGTTGAAATCAATGCAGTGATTTGTAAGAATCGTGTGCCCCATTCTGGACGTGACATTTCTGTCTTAAGAATAGGATATCACACTGTGTGGGGGGCGCTGCGGGGTGAAACAATATCTAGTCGTATCCTGAGATTGCTCCTCAACGTCATTAACGCTACGTTATCGGTTATAATGGAACATTAAAGAAAAAAATGCTTGACTTTTTCAGACCACAGAAGAACGAGTATTAACTAGTGGAACAACATGAAAGGCAATTGCTTCTCGGAAATTGTACATATATCAGGTGCTTTTCTCTGAAGTTACTGCTATAGGAAACTACTGGTACAGCTCCTAGCTGATTTTTCGGGGCTGTCCTTTAGGCTGCCGAATTCTGCCTTCATCTGCAGTAATCCTCACCAAGTTTAAGCAAGCAGGTATAGTAACGAGTGTTGCAATATGTCCTGAATTAGGAACGGGAAGCTATGTTACGTCACACTGCTGAATCAGCCAGTCGAGATACCTATTAGGTGTGCAGTTTAACTATGGATAAGGACGATGAGAGTCAAATTGGTTATTTCCGATGCAGTGAGCATCCTGGATCAATTTAGGAGCAGCGAATTTGGGCCAAATGCAAGGAAAATTGCCAAGTCTACTTTCTAGAAGTTATGGTCACCATACTGGTTGAACAAAAAGGTTGAATGAATGACGCGCACATGCATGAAGTTGTAAAATATGTTAGAAAAATGCTAACTGTCAGTACATCGTGTAGGATCAGCGGGTGGTTAAACACCGTCTTTTTTTTTTCATTCCAATCTACTCTCTGAAACTGATTTCCATTACAACTTGATAATCAGTGGCGCAGCTAATTCTGGAGATCGATGGTTGGAGCAACTGAAAAAAGCTCAACAATTTGTTCATTTCATTGAACGATTTATATTAGCTATTTTTCTCATTAGTGATAGGACTTCTAAACCAATGGTCATTAATTCTCCTTATTGTTTCACTCAATCTTTACGTTTCTGTTTATGTATTGATCATTGCGGTTTTAAAGTCAATACAGGAGGTGAGGTCTGAATGCTTCAGTAAAATGCTGAAACATAATTTGTTCATTCAGTCGCCAGCTGTAGTGGCCTGCTCAGGACATCATCAGAGATGTTCATGATTAGCCACTCATGTTCATATCAGATTAGGGTCATTAGCAGAGACGGATATTGTTCGAGTAAGATCACCAAAAGATCACAATGCAATGCTCGTTTAAATCCCTTGCAAGTAATTAAAACAAATAGTCAACAACTGTCCTTTTACAAGTTGGCCAGAAACAACAATGATAGGATATGATCAGCGGAAATAATGTTACTTAACCGAAAGGACCAGTAATTTTAGAGTATAATCAGTGCCATAGATATTACAACAGCGACAGCATCAGTAATGATCAATTGAAGTTACCAACAGTAATTACGATGACTTTTTTTTATCGGCTGAAGATGTTAGATGTGAGTAAGAACTGGCTCTGTCGGTTAATTTTCAATTAAATTAGTATAGATAGAACGATGTGTTGTAAACGTTAACGCTGTGAGGTGTCAGAAATTCATCACGGTGTTATTGCAATGATCAAAAAGATTGAGGGTTTATATGTTGCACCTCCAAAGAAAATCTTCCAGATAATGGGTTCAGAACAGGTATCGATATAACCAAATGGAAAATTGCCAAGTTGTATCCTATGGAGAAAAGGCAGGGAAAATCCAACCTTGCCAATCATTGCACCGTCAACCCCACCCCCACCCTTCTCCTGATGCCCACTTCTAGCCTACTCTCGATCAGCAGCGAGGTGATCGATTTTTGTGTACTTTTCTATCAGCAGCAATTACTCAGCCTCAACTCCCCACCGACACTCAGTTTCAGACTTCATTAGAACCTTCGCCCAAAGGTGAGCAAAGCAATAGATATACAGATAGGTGGTAAGAATAATTCTCCTTGACATCAGGACAAAATTTTACCGAGTGTGATATTAAGGATCCCTCAACCAAAGTTGAAATCAAAGGGGAGCAAGGCTAAAATTTGCCACTGTTTGGAGCCATGCTTCTCAGAAAGAGAGGTTATTGTTGTTGTTGAAGGTCAACACATCTCAGTGCCAATACATTGCTCCTCGAATTCTCAAGGCGAGCGTGTGAGGCCCAACCATTTCAGCTGCTTCAGCGACAATGTTTCCCAAAATAACATCAGGAATGAGTTTGATTGCAGAATGGTCATTTAATTTGCAACTCCCCAGAGCCGGAAGCCATCCATGCTCAGATTTAGTATGCCCAGGATAACATCAAGGCTTGCACTGCTAAGTGGCATGTAACATTCCTGTCACGTAATTACCAGGGAATGGCCTTCCTCAGCAAGAGGGAACCCAACCATCTCGCCCTGACATCCAACGCCATGACCGAAAAGCCATGATCGGAAAGCTGGAGGTTACCATTGATGACGAACTGAAGTACACCAGGCATGCAAATATTGTGCCGGCACGAGCATGTCAGAACCTACAAGTCTTTTACACCATCTATAGGACACAAGAGGGAGTGTGATGGAATATTCGGCCCTGGCCTTGGTAAGTGCATCTCCAACAGCACATAAGAACTCCACACCACTCATCACAAACAACCTGCTAGGTCAGCACCCTATCTCATTTTTGAGCATCCCTCCATCCACGATCAGCATGCAATAGCAACTATGCGTATCCTCTAGATGCATTGCAGGAACTCGGAAAGTTCACTTTAACAGCACCATCCAAATGCGCGGCTTCTACTATGTTGGAAAACCCCGATACAAAAGCGATAAAAGGTTTGGCCCCACTTATAATATCCCATCCGAGTCAAACACCACCCTGCCCCTCTTGCACGGCGTTCAAACTTCCAGGTATCAGATCCAATCACACTTGTAGCCATGGAATTTTCAGTTCCTGAAATTATTCAGCGTGATAATCATTTTTGCTGATGGCAGCCAGATGTTTGCCACTGTCAGTAAGACTTGACACACACTACTGGCTAAGTAGTGGTAATGATGTGCAATAGCACTACCATTATGGCCTAAATATAAAAAAAACATTCATCTCCTGACATTCAGCCCATGCGTGTGCCCTTGATACATTACTTCAGTGAGTGCGAGACATAAGATCCCTACAATTTCTATGCCTGTGGGATCCATTTGTATCAATTTATTTGCACAATGCTACCTTTGGCATTTATTCGACAGAATTATTAACTCGTTGTTATCTAAACGGCCCAATTACACGAGATCATGGCCAATCTGCTTGCCCAAGCCAGGTCCACCTCTTAAGATTACTGGATCACTTACCAGAATGAAGCATTTAAGCGTTTAGTCAAAGCAAAAGAGGCACGGTGGCCGTGGTTCTTCGCTTTGTTATTTTGATTCTACATGCATCTGTGACCCTGAGGTTACGTTAAAAGAAAAACACAAATACACATAATTATACCAACATCAGATGGGTATAAAGTTCAGCAATAACTATCCAATGCATTAACTAACCTGGAATATGTGTTCGAACTTTTCAATGATAGGCTACAGCATTAATATTGTAAACTCACATGCCTATTCCCACCATCACTAATGAGTTAACCCTGAATGTGTACAAATTCCAACATTCAACGCGAACCTTGTATGTATTTAAACGTCATCACTAATTAGCAGGCCTCTAAAGGTAAACCGACTGCATAAAATAATGCATAATCTCCATGATTATTGAACTGACGTCAAAGGCTTTTAAACTCAGAGTTGGTAATGAAAAATATGATGATTGCGTTCGCCACCTTTAATAACATATCCTCCAAACTGTATTACCTGCACCAGAAAAAGAACAAAGCGCAAATTTTGATATAAGTGCCGGCATTAAGAAAAAACTAAGTGTGTATTAAATGTATCCAACATTCATAAAGCATCTCCAAGTGTGTACAGCCTCCAACATAAATAAAATAAGATATATACCTCCAACTGCGAACAAAAATGAATTAATCTCAAAAGGATATAGCCCCCAGCCTTCATAATCTAAAATGTATTTAATTTCAGCATTAATGGGGTGATCGCAAACACCTATAAAATTAAGCACAATGGGCGAATCTCAAATTGGTGCAACCTTAAGCATGAATAAACTAAAAATAATCGACATAACTTCCATAATTAACAGGTGAGCACGCAACTTCAAAGAAGCTCCAGGATTCTTATATATTAATATTTAAAAATAACATCTATTTAAATTAATCCTAACATCACCAACTGTAAGTTCCCCTCCAAGTTACAAAGCATCCTGACATGGAACTATACCGCTGTTCCTTCGCTGTTGCTGTGTCATCCTGGAACACGGTGCCATTCAAGACTATGTGTACTTACACCACATAGACTGCAGAAGTTCGAGAAAGCAGCATGCCACCACATTGTCAAGGGCAATCATGGATGGGCAAGAAAAGAACTGGCCTAAGCAGCATGCCCAAGTCCCATAAAAGAATAAAAAGTAATGATGAGAATCAACACAAAGGATCTAATCTCAAATGAGTTCAATCTCCAGCGTGCATAAAGTAACTGCAAATGGCTGACCTTCTCGCATTAAACACCAAGTCATATGGATATAAGCTACAGCATCGGAAAGGACGTCAAAATTCAAATAGTTTCCAACATCAAAAATCTAATAAAAGACCTACATCGCAACCAGCATTAACAAACTCACACCAAAAGTAGGATTATAAATACAGCGGCTACAAGATCCTGCCAGAGGCTAGGAATCGTGCGATGAGTAACTCATCTCCTGACTCCCCAGAATCTGCCCACCATCTACAAGGCATAAGTCAGGAATGTGATGGAATACTCCACACTTGCCTGGGTGAGTGCAGCTCCCACAACAATCAAGCAGCCTGGCACCATCCAGGACATCTGCCTGATTGGCATCGCATCCACAAACAGGTTTTCACCGAAAGCAAATCTGAAGTTATGCATTATGCTTGCAGCTTGCAACAAGTGAAATTGACTGATGAAATAAGAGGTTTCATTTGTTCGGCATTAGACTCCTGGACTGAAGCCGCAATGGGCTTTGGAAGGTGTTACATGTTTAATTGCTTACAACAAATAAATCAGAAATTACATTGGTGCACGGTTAATTATTAAGTTTAAGGGATGTTTACATCACCTGCTAGGCCAGGGTTCATTGCCCATTCATTATTACCAGTGGTGTAAGGTGGTAATGAGATGCCTTCTTGAACTGCTGCAGTCCATGTGGTGTATGTCCATCCACAGTGCTGTCAGGGAGAGAGTTCCCGGACTTTGAGCCAGAGACAGTGAGGGAATGGCGATAAATTTCCAAGTCAGGATGGCGAGTAATTGGCTGGTAAATTCCAGTGTTGTTGTTCCCATGTCTTTTCTGCCCTTGCCCTTCTAGATGGCACTGGGCATGAGTTTGGAAATAGGTGTCCAAGGAGACTTGGCGAGTGTTTGTACTGTATCTTGTACTTGGTACATATTGCTGCCACTGTTCTTTTTTTCCTGTGGTGGAGGGCGTGAATGTTTGTGGATGGAGTGCCAATCAAACGGACTTCTTTGTCCTGGATGGGGTCAAGCTTCCTCAGTGTTGTTGGGGCTGCACTCATCCGGGCAAGGGGAGAGTATTCCTTCGCATTCCTGAGTTATACCTTGTACATGGAGGACAGGCTTTGGGGGCCATGGAGTGAGTTTCTCGGCGCAGGATTCCTAGCCTCTTACCTGCTCATGCAGCCACAGTTTCATAACGATAGTGCAGTTCAGTTTTTGGCCAATGATAACTATCAGGGTGTTGATAGGAGGGGATTCAGCGACGGTACTCCCATGCAAAATGTATGTAGGTATGGAGTAAAGCAGCAAGACACTGAAGAAATGTTTTGTGAAGTTTTCATTAGTACATCAACATGAAAGAATTAGCAAAAGCAAGTGAGGGCCCATTAAAGGAGTAAGTGTGCCCAAATGACCCAAAGCTTGCTAAAATGCTAGGGCCTAATATTTGGTGGTTGGTAACAGTACGATTAAGAAATCATAATATAACTACGCAAAATATGTGCGAATCTCTGAAAAGAATGTCCTATTTTGCAATTTTTCTAGCAATCATAACTTGGGAACCAATCACTGTCGTGTACTTTTCTTTTAAAAAAAAAACTTTTGGTAACATATCAAACAAGATGGTATTACACATTAGGGTGCATATGTTTGGAAGCAGTACATTATCATTCAGGGCTCACATGTTTGGAGTGGGGGTATCAAAATGGATAGGAGATAAATTGATGAGCACAAAAGAGACAACAGGATTAAATGTTAAAATTTTCCATTTCGACGTAGCAGCTGAATGGGGAGGGTAAGAATCAGTGCATGAGGTTCAGGTATTTCCCAATTATATCGATGACTTAGGGGATGGGGCCAAAGATAATGCTGTCATGTTTGGAGAATGTGCAGAATTAAGTTGGGACATAGTCTGTGAGCAGGATGCAAACCAAAAGCTGTGAAGAAATACAGAAAGTAAAAATATGAGTGAGCAAGAGCTGACAAATGGATTGGTGAACTTTTGAAATTTGGACGGAAAATTTGAAAGGCAGCTTATTTTAAACAGTGAATGACTTGGAATCGATGTTATTAGAGGAGTCAATAACCAAGGGGCTTATAATTTACTTTAGAGATAGAAGACGAAGAAGGGAGTTGAAGGGAATTTTTTTCACCCAAGTGATGGTGGGAGTCTGGAACTCACTCCTGAAATGGAGGTTGAGTTAGAAACTCATTTGAAATTTAAGAAGTAGTTAGATAATCACTTGCATTGCCATAGTCGCCATGGCTACGGACCAAGCGCTGGTGAATGAGATTAGTGTTGTCAGGTCTGCGTTGACTGGCGCAGACACGATGGGCCGAATGGCCTCCACCAGTGCTGTAAACGCCTATGAGTATACTCGCAGTGAAGTAAAATTATTTGCAAACGAATAATAGAAAGTTTTCCTGCAAGTACAGCAATGATAAGAAAATACATAGGGTGAAAGGGTGTAATAATTATTCATTCATGGGGCGTGTGCGTCGCTTGTTAGGCCTACATTTATTGTTCGTCCCCTATTACCCTTGTTCTGAGGGCATCTGTCGATTTGAGGGCATCCATGAAGGAGAGCTCCCTCCCTAAAGATTAGTGAACAGATGGGTTTTTACAACAATTGACAATAGTTTCAAAATCGTCTTTAGACTTTTAATTTCAGATTTTAATTGAATTCAAATTACGCCATCCGCTGTAGCCAGAACATTACCTTGGGTTTTCAGTCCAGCCTCAACATCACTATGCCATCGCAATATGGCAGCCAAAAATAATTGTTGTCAGTGCATTGAGTTTTCGTGCAATCAAAATGGATGTTCTCTGTCTTGCTTTGCTATCCTTACCATGGCAAGAATGTACATATTTCGGTCGGAGTGCAGCGACGGCTCCTTGGACAGATTCTCGGATTGGGCGAGGAGTGGAGTGGGGGTAGGTTTGGGAAGGAAGTGGGGGCGAGGTCTTGATGGGGCGCGGGTTGGGGGTGTATCATAGGGGGAAAGTGGGACGGAGGTTGGCCTATGCGAGATTCAGTGCACTGGGCCTCCATTCCCTTAAGTGAAGAATAATGAAAAGTGATCTAACTTAAAGGGTTTATTTTGCCCAATGTTTCAAAGAGTAAATGCTGATAGAATAATTACGAAGTGGCCTCTGAACAACGAAATATCATGTCTGTGAATATGCTTTTGCCTATTTGCATGCAGATATGGAAAACATCATCACTGAAACAGATGTTAATATTTGGAATTATCTAAGAGTTTCGAGAATGTTTAACCGATCTACAATTTTGCATACAAAGGGGTAACGTGATGTAACAACTGTACGTGTTCTGTACACAATTGAAATGTTATGTTGAGGTAGCAGCTTAGTCACAATCTTACTAAAATACCAGAAAAGGCCTGAAAGTCTGAACAGCCTACTCCTCTTCCAAGAAGTTATGTTCTTATATTATTGTTATGCATGCAATTCTTTTGTTTTTTTAACATAGTAAATGCACTCCTGGCGTTTCAGATGAAGGTTCTCAAATTAACTTCCAATCTGAGCCATTCAAAGGAATATCAGCGGAGAAGCAGATTCTAGAACTCGCAATTTCGTGTCGAATAGTTGAGAATTTACAGATTGTGAGGGGGGCAAGGTTGGATGAGATGTGTGGGGGTGTGCTTAAAACAATGCAGCCTTTTGGGACCAGAAAATGTAGCAGTGTAAAGAAGTCTTTCAGAAGTTGATATTCTAACCTGACAGAGCAAAACAGGCGGTTGAACAAAGGGTTGGTTGAAAGAGGTCGCTCTTCATAATTTCAACAGGCGCGATTGCCAGTTAAGTGGCAAGGACGCAGAAAGAATTTGGATTCTTGGAGAATCATTTAACTGACAGGATGTCGGATCTTAGAAAAAGGGTGTCAATTAAGAGAAGCACATCAAACAGGAAATAAATTCTTAAAAATGTAATTATTGAGCTTCAAAAATAAAAACATGAAAGTACACCGTGGGCCTGTCAATATCTGTACAAAGAATGGTAGAGGTGCGGAACACTTGCATTGAAAACAAATATATTTTTTATGAACCATCCCATTAATTTTCTATGAAGAGTTTTGCGCAGATTGAACACGCCTAATATACAAGTTCGAACCTTCCAGACTAAAATGGGTGAGCGTTGGCTCTGTTAACATTATTTTGGAATAGTTTCAGCAACACTAAAGAGAAAGCAAAGATGAGAGGCAACAGGGGCATGATAAGGAGAAGGTCGTGCGTTGGCGAATGTGAAAACAGGAAAATATTTTAATAATCATAATCATAATAAATATTATCTGTGGAGGGAAAAAGACACTTCAAGACCATGAACAAACGTACTAAAAGGCAAGATGAGCGATTTGCCATAGAATTGCTAATATTTGAGCTGTTCTTGTAGACACAATATTTATGCGAGTATCTAGTTTAGTACCTGGTCGATGTTGAATCCCAGAATGTTGTTAGTTGAGAATTCAGTGACGGGAATGGCATTGGATTTCAACGAGAGCAGTGTAGCTTCACTATTGTTGGAGTTGATTATTGTCAGCACTTGTGTAGCATGAGTGCTATTTGTCATTTATCAGTTCAAGCCTGAACACTGTCCAGGATTTCCTTTATGCTGATCATGCATCCTCTATCTAGGTCCAACAATGCACTGTAAAGTTTCATACTGAACTGGTATGCTCAGCATTAACTGTGAAAGCGCACACATGCCTGTTTGGATCCAAATATACTGTGAATACCCAAATGCATCTGACAGGATACAAATTAATGATTAAACGCTATGTGCAGCTCTCAGGATTTTGTTCCATGTAAGAATAATGACCGTTGCACCGCTCATCAAGTATTGTCCGATCTTCTGCACATTTTCACGCAATAGAGCATTTTTCAGAGGAGCAACATGAATAAGAAGCATTTGCATTTAGAAAGCAATTGAATTGGTTCGCACTAACAGGGAAATTATCTACAGAGAACACGGAACGTCGTTGCAAGAAAACATGCGCCTTTTCATTCACAATTGGCATGTTAGCAGAGACACATTCGCAATTTTCACTGCCATGTAACAACGGCGTGTAATTCTTGGAGGAGCGGTTGAAATAAAGGTCAAATATGACATGTTCCTAAAGTATCCAGACTAAGTTGGGCGCTTATCCTATTTCTGCTCCTAAAGTATCGTATGACTGAACTGTTATCTAGCAAAAAATTGCTCATAATTCGTGGAAAAACAACACAATGGTCATACTCATGACTTCCTTCCTAATTTCAGTTTTCTATTCTTAATCCATAGGAACGTTGTGAATCGCGTTCCTGCATTAATTATATGAATTTCCTTAGAAATTCTGATCTATGCAGTTCATTTTTTGGAATTTATTTCGACAAATAAAATAGTCCAGTTCCCAAATCCTGCTGGCTTCGTTAGTAACTGACAGATACTCATCTTACACCTTCCCTTTTGTTCGTATATATATTTAATAACATGTTTTTCGTGCTTTGTTGACCGAAGAATGCACACAATGCCACAGAAAAAAATGTAACGTGTGCCTATTTAGCTTAGCATAAATATTTATCTTCTACCAGAATTTCAGAACGGCATAATGCAATAACGGTGGAAGTTCCGTCTATCCCCAATTCAACCGTTCCCAACGCCACGTATTAACTCAGAGTGTCTACACGAAGCCAGGTACAAAAAAAGAGTGAATGTTTGAAATCCGAAACTAGATAGAAAATTCCACAGATATTTAATTCTTTATGCACTCAGAATACATACGTGGAGAGAGAAACAGAGCTCCCCTTTCATATCGATGACGTTTCACCAGAATATCAATCACAGTGAAACATTTTTTTTTAGTATTACTCTCCAATGAGCAACCAAAACAGTCATCTGTGCAGGTTACCGTCAGTGATAGTTTCACAATTTAACCATTTACAATCTCCGCTGTCACGTAACTCAACTCCTGTGTATTTGTCACGCCATATCTATAGTCGATTTGACGCCTCGTGCTTTCAGCTGTCAGAAGGAAAAAAATACCAAAAATACCAAATTCGTCCTAGTTCCATGTTATCGGAATCCGGAAGACGGTAAGACATTATGTTCAGCTATTGATTATCTTTGAACAATGTTACCTTTAAGTGTTCTAAATTCTACACGCACCTCCGTTGAATAAATGAAAGAATTCGTTCCAATTTTAAAGAACTAAATGTGGTCTTGAGAGGTTGCTTGTATGTAAATACATCATGTTTTGAAAAGCTCCCCATTTCTGATTTAATTGAAAGTATGGAAGAGGAACACAGTGTAACACTCCTGGTGCCAAATGAGGCACTGAGTGTGAAGGATAAGGATAAGATTTCCGAATGTTTTTCGATGCACTGAACTAATGTCCATTTCAAATATTCGTCTTGTGGAAAATGAGCTGCTGGCAAGAATATGCGACTCTGGAGAGAGAAATACTTCCGGAGAGCGTTGGAAAGAAAGAATCCGAGCTGCTCAATTGTTCAAGAACTTCCCTCCACCTTCCCCCTCCGTCTCCTAGAAATAATCCGATTTTTTCAGATCCGCTGCAATGAGTGGGGGGTTGGATTAATTCAAGAACAATATTGAATTTGCTGACAATCAGAGCAATAAAGAACCCCAGTGCATGTCCACTGATCCAGAAGTTCCGGGTGACGTGTTTGCCATTGTGTGTTTTATACGACAGCAAAGCTGTTCACAGGTGTTATGAGCAAGTGGCCAGCCGCCCCACTCCATTCCTTTATTGGAAAACGCTGATATTAGCGTCTGGGCTGAAATCCTGCGATTTGTTGGTGATGAGTGGAAAGAATATTTCAACAAGATTTTTCTTTTGAAGATCAGCTATTGGCAGTATATGTTTTCAGAAACATTTAGGAAAATGAGTTTCTGTGCTAAATCCCTTCCTAATGCTGCACTCTGGTTCTGTCACCGGGTCTCTTCCGTACAATGGCACAAAATTCCATCAGGAAGTTCCAAAGAACATAATTCAAATGCATTTGTACTATAATTACCAAATTTTATCCACGGCTTGTGAGTGAATTGGAAGTATATCCTTTAAAGGAGTCTCCCAGAATAAAAAAAGAAATATTTGAGTT